>NC_089844.1:201677006-202023807 GCF_035609145.1 Eleutherodactylus coqui
CCATTATGATGTCATAATGCAAAATTCCATTATGATGTCATAATGCAAAATTCCATTATGATGTCATAATGCAAAATTCCATTATGATGTCATAATGTAAAATTCTATTATGATGTCATAATGTAAAATTCTATTATGATGTCATAATGCAAAATTCCATTATGATGTCATAATGCAAAATTCCATTATGATGTCATAATGCAAAATTCCCTTTTGATGTCATAATGTAACATTCCCTTTTGATGTCATAATGTAACATTCCATTATGAGGTCATAATGTAAAATCCCATTATGAGGTCATAATGTAAAATCCCATTATGAGGTCATAATGTAACATTCCCTTTTGATGTCATAATGCAAAATTCCATTATGAGGTCATAATGCAAAATTCCATTATGATGTCATAATGCAAAATTCCATTATGATGTCATAATGCAACATTCCATTATGATGTCATAATGTAACATTCCATTATGATGTCATAATGTAACATTCCATTATGATGTCATAATGCAAAATTCCATTATGATGTCATAATGCAAAATTCCATTATGATGTCATAATGCAAAATTCCATTATGATGTCATAATGTAGAACTCCATTATGATGTCATAATGTAAAATTCCATTATGATGTCATAATGCAAAATTCCATTATGATGTCATAATGCAAAATTCCATTATGATGTCATAATGCAAAATTCCATTATGATGTCATAATGCAAAATTCCATTATGATGTCATAATGCAAAATTCCATTATGATGTCATAATGTAAAATTCCATTATGATGTCATAATGCAAAATTCCATTATGAGGTCATAATGCAAAATCCCATTATGAGGTCATAATGTAAAATCCCATTATGAGGTCATAATGTAAAATTCCATTATGAGGTCATAATGCAAAATTCCATTATGAGGTCATAATGCAAAATTCCATTATGAGGTCATAATGCAAAATTCCATTATGAGGTCATAATGCAAAATTCCATTATGAGGTCATAATGCAAAATTCCATTATGAGGTCATAATGCAAAATTCCATTATGAGGTCATAATGTAAAATTCCCTTTTGAGGTCATAATGTAAAATTCCCTTTTGAGGTCATAATGTAAAATTCCATTATGATGTCATAATGCAAAATTCCATTATGAGATCATAATGCAAAATTCCATTATGATGTCATAATGTAACATTCCATTATGATGTCATAATGTAACATTCCATTATGATGTCATAATGTAACATTCCATTATGATGTCATAATGTAACATTCCATTATGATGTCATAATGTAACATTCCATTATGATGTCATAATGCAAAATTCCATTATGAGGTCATAATGCAAAATTTCATTATGAGGTCATAATGCAAAATTCCATTATGATGTCATAATGTAGAACTCCATTATGATGTCATAATGTAAAATTCCATTATGATGTCATAATGCAAAATTCCATTATGATGTCATAATGTAAAATTCCATTATGATGTCATAATGTAAAATTCCATTATGATGTCATAATGTAAAATTCCATTATGATGTCATAATGTAAAATTCCATTATGATGTCATAATGTAAAATTCCATTATGATGTCATAATGCAAAATTCCATTATGATGTCATAATGCAAAATTCTATTATGATGTCATAATGCAAAATTCCATTATGATGTCATAATGCAAAATTCCATTATGATGTCATAATGCAAAATTCCATTATGATGTCATAATGCAAAATTCCCTTTTGATGTCATAATGTAAAATCCCATTATGAGGTCATAATGTAAAATCCCATTATGAGGTCATAATGTAAAATTCCATTATGATGTCATAATGTAAAATTCCATTATGATGTCATAATGCAAAATTCCATTATGATGTCATAATGCAAAATTCCATTATGATGTCATAATGCAAAATTCCATTATGATGTCATAATGTAAAATTCCATTATGATGTCATAATGCAAAATTCCATTATGATGTCATAATGCAAAATTCCATTATGATGTCATAATGCAAAATTCCATTATGATGTCATAATGCAAAATTCCATTATGAGGTCATAATGCAAAATTCCATTATGAGGTCATAATGCAAAATTCCATTATGAGGTCATAATGCAAAATTCCATTATGAGGTCATAATGCAAAATTCCATTATGAGGTCATAATGCAAAATTCCATTATGATGTCATAATGCAAAATTCCATTATGAGGTCATAATGCAAAATTCCATTATGAGGTCATAATGCAAAATTCCATTATGAGGTTATAATGTAACATTCCATTATGAGGTCATAATGTAACATTCCATTATGATGTCATAATGTAACATTCCATTATGATGTCATAATGTAACATTCCATTATGATGTCATAATGTAACATTCCATTATGATGTCATAATGCAAAATTCCATTATGATGTCATAATGCAAAATTTCATTATGATGTCATAATGCAAAATTCCATTATGATGTCATAATGTAAAATTCCATTATGATGTCATAATGCAAAATTCCATTATGATGTCATAATGCAAAATTCCATTATGATGTCATAATGCAAAATTCCATTATGATGTCATAATGCAAAATTCCATTATGATGTCATAATATAAAATTCCATTATGATGTCATAATGCAAAATTCCATTATGATGTCATAATGCAAAATTCCATTATGATGTCATAATGCAAAATTCCATTATGATGTCATAATGCAAAATTCCATTATGATGTCATAATGCAAAATTCCATTATGATGTCATAATGCAAAATTCCATTATGATGTCATAATGCAAAATTCCATTATGATGTCATAATGCAAAATTCCATTATGATGTCATAATGCAAAATTCCATTATGATGTCATAATGCAAAATTCCATTATGATGTCATAATGCAAAATTCCATTATGATGTCATAATGCAGAACTCCATTATGATGTCATAATGTAAAATTCCATTATGATGTCATAATGCAAAACTCCATTATGAGGTCATAATGCAAAATTCCATTATGATGTCATAATGCAAAATTCCATTATGATGTCATAATGCAAAATTCCCTTTTGATGTCATAATGTAACATTCCATTATGATGTCATAATGCAAAATTCCATTATGAGATCATAATGCAAAATTCCATTATGAGATCATAATGCAAAATTCCATTATGAGGTCATAATGCAAAATTCCATTATGATGTCATAATGTAACATTCCATTATGATGTCATAATGCAAAATTCCATTATGATGTCATAATGCAAAATTCCATTATGATGTCATAATGCAAAATTTCATTATGATGTCATAATGCAAAATTCCATTATGATGTCATAATGCAAAATTCCATTATGATGTCATAATGTAAAATTCCATTATGATGTCATAATGTAAAATTCCATTATGATGTCATAATGCAAAATTCCATTATGATGTCATAATGTAAAATTCCATTATGATGTCATAATGTAAAATTCCATTATGATGTCTTAATGTAAAATTCCATTATGATGTCATAATGCAAAATTCCATTATGATGTCATAATGCAAAATTCCATTATGATGTCATAATGCAAAATTCCATTATGATGTCATAATGCAAAATTCCATTATGATGTCATAATGTAAAATTCCATTATGATGTCATAATGCAAAATTCCATTATGATGTCATAATGCAAAATTCCATTATGAGGTCATAATGCAAAATTCCATTATGATGTCATAATGCAAAATTCCATTATGATGTCATAATGCAAAATTCCATAATGATGTCATAATGTAAAATTCCCTTTTGATGTCATAATGTAACATTCCCTTTTGATGTCATAATGTAACATTCCATTATGATGTCATAATGTAACATTCCATTATGATGTCATAATGCAAAATTCCATTATGAGGTCATAATGCAAAATTCCATTATGAGGTCATAATGCAAAATTCCATTATGATGTCATAATGTAACATTCCATTATGATGTCATAATGTAACATTCCATTATGATGTCATAATGCAAAATTCCATTATGATGTCATAATGCAAAATTCCATTATGATGTCTAAATGCAAAATTCCATTATGATGTCATAATGTAACATTCCATTATGATGTCATAATGCAAAATTATATTATGATGTCATAATGCAAAATTATATTATGATGTCATAATGCAAAATTCCATTATGATGTCATAATGCAAAATTCCATTATGATGTCATAATGCAAAATTCCATTTTGATGTCATAATGCAAAATTCCCTTTTGATGTCATAATGTAAAATTCCCTTTTGATGTCATAATGTAAAATTCCATTATGATGTCATAATGCAAAATTCCATTATGAGGTCATAATGCAAAATTCCATTATGAGGTCATAATGCAAAATTCCATTATGAGGTCATAATGTAACATTCCATTATGATGTCATAATGTAACATTCCATTATGATGTCATAATGTAACATTCCATTATGATGTCATAATGTAACATTCCATTATGATGTCATAATGCAAAATTCCATTATGATGTCATAATGCAAAATTTCATTATGATGTCATAATGCAAAATTCCATTATGATGTCATAATGTAGAACTCCATTATGATGTCATAATGTAAAATTCCATTATGATGTCATAATGCAAAATTCCATTATGATGTCATAATGCAAAATTCCATTATGATGTCATAATGCAAAATTCCATTATGATGTCATAATGCAAAATTCCATTATGATGTCATAATGCAAAATTCCATTATGATGTCATAATGTAGAACTCCATTATGATGTCATAATGTAAAATTCCATTATGATGTCATAATGTAAAATTCCATTATGATGTCATAATGCAAAATTCCATTATGATGTCATAATGCAAAATTCCATTATGATGTCATAATGCAAATTTCCATTATGATGTCATAATGCAAAATTCCATTATGATGTCATAATGCAAAATTCCATTATGATGTCATAATGTAAAATTCCATTATGATGTCATAATGCAAAATTCCATTATGATGTCATAATGCAAAATTCCATTATGATGTCATAATGCAAAATTCCATTATGATGTCATAATGCAAAATTCCATTATGAGGTCATAATGCAAAATTCCATTATGATGTCATAATGCAAAATTCCATTATGATGTCATAATGTAAAATTCCCTTTTGATGTCATAATGTAACATTCCCTTTTGATGTCATAATGTAACATTCCCTTTTGATGTCATAATGTAACATTCCATTATGAGGTCATAATGTAAAATTCCATTATGAGGTCATAATGCAAAATTCCATTATGAGGTCATAATGTAAAATTCCATTATGATGTCATAATGCAAAATTCCCTTTTGATGTCATAATGCAAAATTCCCTTTTGATGTCATAATGTAAAATTCCATTATGAGGTCATAATGTAAAATTCCCTTTTGAGGTCATAATGTAAAATTCCATTATGAGGTCATAATGCAAAATTCCATTATGAGGTCATAATGCAAAATTCCATTATGATGTCATAATGTAACATTCCATTATGATGTCATAATGTAACATTCCATTATGATGTCATAATGTAACATTCCATTATGATGTCATAATGTAACATTCCATTATGATGTCATAATGCAAAATTCCATTATGATGTCATAATGCAAAATTCCATTATGATGTCATAATGCAAAATTCCATTATGATGTCATAATGCAAAATTCCATTATGATGTCATAATGCAAAATTCCATTATGATGTCATAATGTAAAATTCCATTATGATGTCATAAAGCAAAATTCCATTATGATGTCTTAATGTAAAATTCCATTATGATGTCATAATGCAAAATTCCATTATGATGTCATAATGCAAAATTCCATTATGATGTCATAATGCAAAATTCCATTATGATGTCATAATGCAAAATTCCATTATGATGTCATAATGCAGAACTCCATTATGATGTCATAATGCAAAATTCCATTATGAGGTCATAATGCAAAATTCCATTATGAGGTCATAATGCAAAATTCCATTATGAGGTCATAATGCAAAATTCCATTATGAGGTCATAATGCAAAATTCCATTATGAGGTCATAATGTAAAATTCCATTATGATGTCATAATGCAAAATTCCATTATGATGTCATAATGCAAAATTCCATTATGAGATCATAATGCAAAATTCCATTATGAGATCATAATGCAAAATTCCATTATGAGATCATAATGCAAAATTCCATTATGAGATCATAATGCAAAATTCCATTATGATGTCATAATGCAAAATTCCATTATGATGTCATAATGTAACATTCCATTATGATGTCATAATGTAACATTCCATTATGATGTCATAATGTAACATTCCATTATGATGTCATAATGCAAAATTCCATTATGATGTCATAATGCAAAATTCCATTATGATGTCATAATGCAAAATTCCATTATGATGTCATAATGCAAAATTCCATTATGATGTCATAATGTAGAACTCCATTATGATGTCATAATGTAAAATTCCATTATGATGTCATAATGCAAAATTCCATTATGATGTCATAATGCAAAATTCCATTATGATGTCATAATGTAAAATTCCATTATGATGTCATAATGTAAAATTCCATTATGATGTCATAATGTAAAATTCCATTATGATGTCATAATGTAAAATTCCATTATGATGTCATAATGCAAAATTCCATTATGATGTCATAATGCAAAATTCCATTATGATGTCATAATGTAAAATTCTATTATGATGTCATAATGCAAAATTCCATTATGATGTCATAATGCAAAATTCCATTATGATGTCATAATGCAAAATTCCCTTTTGATGTCATAATGTAACATTCCATTATGATGTCATAATGTAAAATCCCATTATGAGGTCATAATGTAAAATCCCATTATGAGGTCATAATGTAAAATCCCATTATGATGTCATAATGCAAAATTCCATTATGATGTCATAATGCAAAATTCCATTATGATGTCATAATGCAAAATTCCATTATGATGTCATAATGCAAAATTCCATTATGATGTCATAATGTAAAATTCCATTATGATGTCATAATGCAAAATTCCATTATGAGGTCATAATGTAAAATTCCATTATGATGTCATAATGCAAAATTCCATTATGAGGTCATAATGCAAAATTCCATTATGAGGTCATAATGCAAAATTCCATTATGAGGTCATAATGCAAAATTCCCTTTTGATGTCATAATGTAACATTCCATTATGATGTCATAATGCAAAATTCCATTATGAGGTCAAAATGCAAAATTCCATTATGAGGTCATAATGCAAAATTCCATTATGAGGTTATAATGTAACATTCCATTATGAGGTTATAATGTAACATTCCATTATGATGTCATAATGTAACATTCCATTATGATGTCATAATGTAACATTCCATTATGATGTCATAATGTAACATTCCATTATGATGTCATAATGCAAAATTCCATTATGATGTCATAATGCAAAATTCCATTATGATGTCATAATGCAAAATTCCATTATGATGTCATAATGTAGAACTCCATTATGATGTCATAATGTAAAATTCCATTATGATGTCATAATGCAAAATTCCATTATGATGTCATAATGCAAAATTCCATTATGATGTCATAATGCAAATTTCCATTATGATGTCATAATGCAAAATTCCATTATGATGTCATAATGTAAAATTCCATTATGATGTCATAATGCAAAATTCCATTATGATGTCATAATGCAAAATTCCATTATGATGTCATAATGCAAAATTCCATTATGATGTCATAATGCAAAATTCCATTATGATGTCATAATGCAAAATTCCATTATGATGTCATAATGCAAAATTCCATTATGATGTCATAATGCAAAATTCCATTATGATGTCATAATGCAAAATTCCATTATGATGTCATAATGCAAAATTCCATTATGATGTCATAATGCAAAATTCCATTATGATGTCATAATGCAGAACTCCATTATGATGTCATAATGTAAAATTCCATTATGAGGTCATAATGCAGAACTCCATTATGAGGTCATAATGCAAAATTCCATTATGATGTCATAATGCAAAATTCCATTATGATGTCATAATGTAACATTCCCTTTTGATGTCATAATGTAACATTCCATTATGATGTCATAATGCAAAATTCCATTATGATGTCATAATGCAAAATTCCATTATGAGATCATAATGCAAAATTCCATTATGAGGTCATAATGCAAAATTCCATTATGAGGTCATAATGTAACATTCCATTATGATGTCATAATGTAACATTCCATTATGATGTCATAATGTAACATTCCATTATGATGTCATAATGCAAAATTCCATTATGATGTCATAATGCAAAATTTCATTATGATGTCATAATGCAAAATTTCATTATGATGTCATAATGCAAAATTCCATTATGATGTCATAATGTAAAATTCCATTATGATGTCATAATGTAAAATTCCATTATGATGTCATAATGCAAAATTCCATTATGATGTCATAATGTAAAATTCCATTATGATGTCTTAATGTAAAATTCCATTATGATGTCTTAATGTAAAATTCCATTATGATGTCATAATGCAAAATTCCATTATGATGTCATAATGCAAAATTCCATTATGATGTCATAATGCAAAATTCCATTATGATGTCATAATGCAAAATTCCATTATGATGTCATAATGTAAAATTCCATTATGATGTCATAATGCAAAATTCCATTATGATGTCATAATGTAAAATTCCATTATGAGGTCATAATGCAAAATTCCATTATGAGGTCATAATGCAAAATTCCATTATGATGTCATAATGCAAAATTCCATAATGATGTCATAATGTAACATTCCCTTTTGATGTCATAATGTAACATTCCATTATGATGTCATAATGCAAAATTCCATTATGAGGTCATAATGCAAAATTCCATTATGAGGTCATAATGCAAAATTCCATTATGATGTCATAATGTAACATTCCATTATGATGTCATAATGTAACATTCCATTATGATGTCATAATGTAACATTCCATTATGATGTCATAATGCAAAATTCCATTATGATGTCTAAATGCAAAATTCCATTATGATGTCATAATGTAACATTCCATTATGATGTCATAATGTAACATTCCATTATGATGTCATAATGCAAAATTCCATTATGATGTCATAATGCAAAATTCCATTTTGATGTCATAATGTAAAATTCCCTTTTGATGTCATAATGTAAAATTCCCTTTTGATGTCATAATGTAAAATTCCATTATGATGTCATAATGCAAAATTCCATTATGAGGTCATAATGCAAAATTCCATTATGAGGTCATAATGCAAAATTCCATTATGAGGTCATAATGTAACATTCCATTATGATGTCATAATGTAACATTCCATTATGAGGTCATAATGTAACATTCCATTATGATGTCATAATGTAACATTCCATTATGATGTCATAATGCAAAATTCCATTATGATGTCATAATGCAAAATTTCATTATGATGTCATAATGTAGAACTCCATTATGATGTCATAATGTAGAACTCCATTATGATGTCATAATGTAAAATTCCATTATGATGTCATAATGCAAAATTCCATTATGATGTCATAATGCAAAATTCCATTATGATGTCATAATGCAAAATTCCATTATGATGTCATAATGTAAAATTCCATTATGATGTCATAATGCAAAATTCCATTATGATGTCATAATGTAGAACTCCATTATGATGTCATAATGTAAAATTCCATTATGATGTCATAATGCAAAATTCCATTATGATGTCATAATGCAAAATTCCATTATGATGTCATAATGCAAATTTCCATTATGATGTCATAATGCAAAATTCCATTATGATGTCATAATGCAAAATTCCATTATGAGGTCATAATGCAAAATTCCATTATGATGTCATAATGCAAAATTCCATTATGATGTCATAATGTAAAATTCCCTTTTGATGTCATAATGTAACATTCCATTATGATGTCATAATGCAAAATTCCATTATGATGTCATAATGCAAAATTCCATTATGATGTCATAATCCAAAATTCCATTATGATGTCATAATGCAAAATTCCATTATGATGTCATAATGCAAAATTCCATTATGATGTCATAATGCAAAATTCCCTTTTGATGTCATAATGTAACATTCCATTATGATGTCATAATGCAAAATTCCATTATGAGGTCATAATGTAAAATTCCATTATGAGGTCATAATGCAAAATTCCATTATGAGGTCATAATGCAAAATTCCATTATGATGTCATAATGCAAAATTCCCTTTTGATGTCATAATGTAAAATTCCCTTATGATGTCATAATGCAAAATTCCATTATGATGTCATAATGCAAAATTCCATTATGAGGTCATAATGCAAAATTCCATTATGAGGTCATAATGCAAAATTCCATTATGAGGTCATAATGCAAAATTCCATTATGAGGTCATAATGTAACATTCCATTATGAGGTCATAATGTAACATTCCATTATGATGTCATAATGTAAAATTTCATTATAATGTCATTATGCAAAATTTCATTATAATGTCATTATGCAAAATTCCATTATGATGTCATAATGTAAAATTCCATTATGATGTCATAATGCAAAATTCCATTATGATGTCATAATGCAAAATTCCATTATGATGTCATAATGCAAAATTCCATTATGATGTCATAATGTAAAATTCCATTATGATGTCATAATGTAAAATTCCATTATGATGTCATAATGTAAAATTCCCTTTTGATGTCATAATGCAAAAATTCCCTTTTGATGTCATAATGTAACATTCCATTATGATGTCATAATGTAACATTCCATTATGATGTCATAATGTAACATTCCATTATGATGTCATAATGTAACATTCCATTATGATGTCATAATGTAACATTCCATTATGATGTCATAATGCAAAATTCCATTATGATGTCATAATGCAAAATTCCATTATGATGTCATAATGTAAAATTCCATTATGATGTCATAATGCAAAATTCCATTATGATGTCATAATGCAAAATTCCATTATGATGTCATAATGTAAAATTCCATTATGATGTCATAATGTAAAATTCCCTTTTGATGTCATAATGCAAAATTCCATTATGAGGTCATAATGCAAAATTCCATTATGAGGTCATAATGCAAAATTCCATTATGAGGTCATAATGTAACATTCCATTATGAGGTCATAATGTAACATTCCATTATGATGTCATAATGTAACATTCCATTATGATGTCATAATGTAACATTCCATTATGATGTCATAATGCAAAATTCCATTATGATGTCATAATGCAAAATTCCATTATGATGTCATAATGCAAAATTCCATTATGATGTCATAATGCAAAATTCCATTATGATGTCATAATGCAAAATTCCATTATGATGTCATAATGTAAAATTCCATTATGATGTCTTAATGTAAAATTCCATTATGATGTCATAATGCAAAATTCCATTATGATGTCATAATGCAAAATTCCATTATGATGTCATAATGCAGAACTCCATTATGATGTCATAATGCAGAACTCCATTATGATGTCATAATGTAAAATTCCATTATGATGTCATAATGCAAAATTCCATTATGATGTCATAATGCAAAATTCCATTATGATGTCATAATGCAAAATTACATTATGATGTCATAATGCAAAATTCCATTATGATGTCATAATGTAACATTCCATTATGATGTCGTAATGTAACATTCCATTATGATGTCGTAATGTAACATTCCATTATGATGTCGTAATGTAACATTCCATTATGATGTCATAATGTAACATTCCATTATGATGTCATAATGTAACATTCCATTATGATGTCATAATGTAACATTCCATTATGATGTCATAATGCAAAATTTCATTATGATGTCATAATGCAAAATTCCATTATGATGTCATAATGTAGAACTCCATTATGATGTCATAATGTAAAATTCCATTATGATGTCATAATGTAGAACTCCATTATGATGTCATAATGCAAAATTCCATTATGATGTCATAATGCAAAATTCCATTATGATGTCATAATGTAAAATTACATTATGATGTCATATTGTAAAATTCCATTATGATGTCATAATGCAAAATTCCATAATGATGTCATAATCTAAAATTCCCATTTGATGTCATAATGTAACATTCCATTATGAGGTCATAATGCAAAATTCCATTATGAGGTCATAATGCAAAATTCCATTATGAGGTCATAATGCAAAATTCCATTATGAGGTCATAATGTAACATTCCATTATGAGGTCATAATGTAACATTCCATTATGATGTCATAATGTAACATTCCATTATGATGTCATAATGCAAAATTCCATTATGATGTCATAATGCAAAATTCCATTATGAGGTCATAATGCAAAATTCCATTATGAGGTCATAATGCAAAATTCCATTATGAGGTCATAATGCAAAATTCCATTATGAGGTCATAATGCAAAATTCCATTATGAGGTCATAATGCAAAATTCCATTATGAGGTCATAATGCAAAATTCCATTATGAGGTCATAATGCAAAATTCCATTATGAGGTCATAATGTAAAATTCCCTTTTGATGTCATAATGTAAAATTCCATTATGAGGTCATAATGCAAAATTCCATTATGAGGTCATAATGCAAAATTCCATTATGAGGTCATAATGCAAAATTCCATTATGAGGTCATAATGTAACATTCCATTATGAGGTCATAATGTAACATTCCATTATGAGGTCATAATGTAACATTCCATTATGATGTCATAATGCAAAATTTCATTATGATGTCATAATGCAAAATTTCATTATGATGTCATTATGCAAAATTCCATTATGATGTCATAATGTAGAACTCCATTATGATGTCATAATGTAAAATTCCATTATGATGTCATAATGCAAAATTCCATTATGATGTCATAATGCAAAATTCCATTATGATGTCATAATGTAAAATTCCATTATGATGTCATAATGTAAAATTCCATTATGATGTCATAATGCAAAAATTCCCTTTTGATGTCATAATGCAAAAATTCCCTTTTGATGTCATAATGTAACATTCCATTATGATGTCATAATGCAAAATTCCATTATGATGTCATAATGTAACATTCCATTATGATGTCATAATGCAAAATTCCATTATGATGTCTAAATGCAAAATTCCATTATGATGTCTAAATGCAAAATTCCATTATGATGTCATAATGTAACATTCCATTATGATGTCATAATGTAACATTCCATTATGATGTCATAATGCAAAATTCCATTATGATGTCATAATGCAAAATTTCATTATGATGTCATAATGTAAAATTCCATTATGATGTCATAATGTAAAATTCCATTATGATGTCATAATGTAAAATTCCATTATGATGTCATAATGTAAAATTCCATTATGATGTCATAATGTAAAATTCCCTTTTGATGTCATAATGCAAAATTCCATTATGAGGTCATAATGCAAAATTCCATTATGAGGTCATAATGCAAAATTCCATTATGAGGTCATAATGTAACATTCCATTATGAGGTCATAATGTAACATTCCATTATGATGTCATAATGTAACATTCCATTATGATGTCATAATGTAACATTCCATTATGATGTCATAATGCAAAATTCCATTATGATGTCATAATGCAAAATTCCATTATGATGTCATAATGCAAAATTCCATTATGATGTCATAATGCAAAATTCCATTATGATGTCATAATGCAAAATTCCATTATGATGTCATAATGCAAAATTCCATTATGATGTCATAATGTAAAATTCCATTATGATGTCATAATGTAAAATTCCATTATGATGTCTTAATGTAAAATTCCATTATGATGTCTTAATGTAAAATTCCATTATGATGTCATAATGCAAAATTCCATTATGATGTCATAATGCAAAATTCCATTATGATGTCATAATGCAGAACTCCATTATGATGTCATAATGTAAAATTCCATTATGATGTCATAATGCAAAATTCCATTATGATGTCATAATGCAAAATTCCATTATGATGTCATAATGTAAAATTCCATTATGATGTCATAATGCAAAATTCCATTATGATGTCATAATGCAAAATTCCATTATGATGTCATAATGCAAAATTCCATTATGATGTCATAATGCAAAATTCCATTATGATGTCATAATGCAAAATTCCATTATGATGTCATAATGCAAAATTCCATTATGATGTCATAATGCAAAATTCCATTATGATGTCATAATGTAGAACTCCATTATGATGTCATAATGCAAAATTCCATTATGATGTCATAATGCAAAATTCCATTATGATGTCATAATGCAAAATTCCATTATGATGTCATAATGTAAAATTCCATTATGATGTCATAATGTAAAATTCCATTATGATGTCTTAATGTAAAATTCCATTATGATGTCTTAATGTAAAATTCCATTATGATGTCATAATGCAAAATTCCATTATGATGTCATAATGCAAAATTCCATTATGATGTCATAATGCAGAACTCCATTATGATGTCATAATGCAAAATTCCATTATGATGTCATAATGCAAAATTCCATTATGATGTCATAATGTAAAATTCCATTATGATGTCATAATGTAAAATTCCATTATGATGTCATAATGTAAAATTCCATTATGATGTCATAATGCAAAATTCCATTATGATGTCATAATGTAAAATTCCATTATGATGTCATAATGTAAAATTCCATTATGAGGTCATAATGCAAAATTCCATTATGAGGTCATAATGCAAAATTCCATTATGAGGTCATAATGCAAAATTCCATTATGGGGTCATAATGCAAAATTCCATTATGAGGTCATAATGTAAAATTCCCTTTTGAGGTCATAATGTAACATTCCCTTTTGAGGTCATAATGCAAAATTCCATTATGAGGTCATAATGCAAAATTCCATTATGAGGTCATAATGCAAAATTCCATTATGAGGTCATAATGTAACATTCCATTATGATGTCATAATGTAACATTCCATTATGATGTCATAATGTAACATTCCATTATGATGTCATAATGTAACATTCCATTATGATGTCATAATGCAAAATTCCATTATGATGTCATAATGCAAAATTTCATTATGATGTCATAATGCAAAATTCCATTATGATGTCATAATGTAAAATTCCATTATGATGTCATAAAGCAAAATTCCATTATGATGTCATAATGCAAAATTCCATTATGATGTCATAATGCAGAACTCCATTATGATGTCATAATGCAGAACTCCATTATGATGTCATAATGTAAAATTCCATTATGATGTCATAATGTAAAATTCCATTATGATGTCATAATGTAAAATTCCATTATGATGTCATAATGCAAAATTCCATTATGATGTCATAATGCAAAATTCCATTATGATGTCATAATGCAAAATTCCATTATGATGTCATAATGCAAAATTCCATTATGAGGTCATAATGCAAAATTCCATTATGAGGTCATAATGCAAAATTCCATTATGAGGTCATAATGCAAAATTCCATTATGAGGTCATAATGCAAAATTCCATAATGATGTCATAATGTAACATTCCCTTTTGATGTCATAATGTAACATTCCATTATGAGGTCATAATGCAAAATTCCATTATGAGGTCATAATGCAAAATTCCATTATGAGGTCATAATGCAAAATTCCATTATGAGGTCATAATGTAACATTCCATTATGAGGTCATAATGTAACATTCCATTATGAGGTCGTAATGTACCATTCCATTATGATGTCGTAATGTAACATTCCATTATGATGTCGTAATGTAACATTCCATTATGATGTCGTAATGTAACATTCCATTATGATGTCGTAATGTAACATTCCATTATGATGTCATAATGCAAAATTTCATTATGATGTCATAATGCAAAATTCCCTTTTGATGTCATAATGTAAAATTCCATTATGATGTCATAATGTAGAACTCCATTATGATGTCATAATGCAAAATTCCATTATGATGTCATAATGCAAAATTCCATTATGATGTCATAATGCAAAATTCCATTATGATGTCATAATGTAAAATTCCATTATGATGTCATAATGTAAAATTCCATTATGATGTCATAATGTAAAATTCCATTATGATGTCATAATGCAAAATTCCATAATGATGTCATAATCTAAAATTCCCATTTGATGTCATAATGTAACATTCCATTATGATGTCATAATGCAAAATTCCATTATGAGGTCATAATGCAAAATTCCATTATGAGGTCATAATGTAACATTCCATTATGAGGTCATAATGTAACATTCCATTATGATGTCATAATGCAAAATTCCATTATGAGGTCATAATGTAAAATTCCATTATGAGGTCATAATGCAAAATTCCATTATGAGGTCATAATGCAAAATTCCATTATGAGGTCATAATGCAAAATTCCATTATGAGGTCATAATGCAAAATTCCATTATGATGTCATAATGGAAAATTCCCTTTTGATGTCATAATGCAAAATTCCATTATGAGGTCATAATGCAAAATTCCATTATGATGTCATAATGCAAAATTCCATTATGAGGTCATAATGTAACATTCCATTATGAGGTCATAATGTAACATTCCATTATGAGGTCATAATGTAACATTCCATTAAGAGGTCATAATGCAAAATTCCATTATGATGTCATAATGCAAAATTTCATTATGATGTCATTATGCAAAATTCCATTATGATGTCATTATGCAAAATTCCATTATGATGTCATAATGTAGAACTCCATTATGATGTCATAATGCAAAATTCCATTATGATGTCATAATGCAAAATTCTATTATGATGTCATAATGTAAAATTCCATTATGATGTCATAATGTAAAATTCCATTATGATGTCATAATGTAAAATTCCATTATGATGTCATAATGTAAAATTCCATTATGATGTCATAATGTAAAATTCCATTATGATGTCATAATGTAAAATTCCCTTTTGATGTCATAATGCAAAAATTCCCTTTTGATGTCATAATGTAACATTCCATTATGATGTCATAATGCAAAATTCCATTATGATGTCATAATGTAACATTCCATTATGATGTCATAATGTAACATTCCATTATGATGTCATAATGTAACATTCCATTATGATGTCATAATGTAACATTCCATTATGATGTCTAAATGCAAAATTCCATTATGATGTCTAAATGCAAAATTCCATTATGAGGTCATAATGCAAAATTCCCTTTTGATGTCATAATGTAAAATTCCATAATGATGTCATAATGCAAAATTCCATTATGAGGTCATAATGCAAAATTCCATTATGAGGTCATAATGCAAAATTCCATTATGATGTCATAATGTAACATTCCATTATGATGTCATAATGTAACATTCCATTATGATGTCATAATGTAACATTCCATTATGATGTCATAATGTAACATTCCATTATGATGTCATAATGTAACATTCCATTATGATGTCATAATGTAACATTCCATTATGATGTCATAATGTAACATTCCATTATGATGTCATAATGTAACATTCCATTATGATGTCATAATGTAACATTCCATTATGATGTCATAATGTAACATTCCATTATGATGTCATAATGCAAAATTTCATTATGATGTCATAATGCAGAATTCCATTATGATGTCATAATGCAGAATTCCATTATGATGTCATAATGTAAAATTCCATTATGATGTCATAATGCAAAATTCCATTATGATGTCATAATGTAAAATTCCATTATGATGTCATAATGTAAAATTCCATTATGATGTCATAATGTAACATTCCATTATGATGTCATAATGCAAAATTTCATTATGATGTCATAATGCAAAATTTCATTATGATGTCATAATGCAAAATTTCATTATGATGTCATAATGCAAAATTCCATTATGATGTCATAATGCAAAATTCCATTATGATGTCATAATGTAAAATTCCATTATGATGTCATAATGCAAAATTCCATTATGATGTCATAATGCAAAATTCCATTATGATGTCATAATGCAAAATTCCATTATGATGTCATAATGTAAAATTCCATTATGATGTCATAATGCAAAATTCCATTATGAGGTCATAATGCAAAATTCCATTATGAGGTCATAATGCAAAATTCCATTATGAGTTCATAATGCAAAATTCCATTATGATGTCATAATGTAAAATTCCATTATGATGTCATAATGCAAAATTCCATTATGATGTCATAATGCAAAATTCCATTATGAGGTCATAATGCAAAATTCCATTATGATGTCATAATGTAACATTCCATTATGATGTCATAATGTAACATTCCATTATGATGTCATAATGCAAAACTCCATTATGATGTCATAATGCAAAATTCCATTATGATGTCATAATGCAAAATTCCATTATGATGTCATAATGCAAAATTCCATTATGATGTCATAATGTAAAATTCCATTATGATGTCATAATGCAAAATTCCATTATGATGTCATAATGTAAAATTCCATTATGATGTCATAATGCAAAATTCCATTATGAGGTCATAATGCAAAATTCCATTATGAGGTCATAATGCAAAATTCCATTATGAGGTCATAATGTAAAATTCCCTTTTGATGTCATAATGTAAAATTCCATTATGATGTCATAATGCAAAATTCCATTATGAGGTCATAATGCAAAATTCCATTATGAGGTCATAATGCAAAATTCCATTATGATGTCATAATGTAACATTCCATTATGAGGTCATAATGCAAAATTCCATTATGATGTCATAATGTAACATTCCATTATGATGTCATAATGCAAAATTCCATTATGATGTCATAATGCAAAATTCCATTATGATGTCATAATGCAAAATTCCATTATGATGTCATAATGCAAAATTCCATTATGATGTCATAATGCAAAATTCCATTATGATGTCATAATGTAACATTCCATTATGATGTCATAATGTAAAATTCCATTATGATGTCATAATGCAAAATTCCATTATGATGTCATAATGCAACATTCCATTATGATGTCATAATGCAAAATTCCATTATGATGTCATAATGCAAAATTCCATTATGATGTCATAATATAGAATTCCATTATGATGTCATAATGCAAAATTCCATTATGACATCATAATGCAAAATTCCATTATGACGTCATAATGCAAAATTCCATTATGATGTCATAATGCAAAATTCCATTATGATGTCATAATGTAAAATTCCATTATGATGTCATAATGTAACATTCCATTATGATGTCATAATGTAACATTCCATTATGATGTCATAATGTAAAATTCCATTATGAGGTCATAATGCAAAATTCCATTATGATGTCATAATGTAAAATTCCATTATGATGTCATAATGTAAAATTCCATTATGAGGTCATAATGCAAAATTCCATTATGATGTCATAATGCAAAATTCCCTTTTGATGTCATAATGTAACATTCCATTATGATGTCATAATGCAAAATTCCATTATGATGTCATAATGCAAAATTCCATTATGATGTCATAATGTAACATTCCATTATGATGTCATAATGCAAAATTCCATTATGATGTCATAATGCAAAATTCCATTATGATGTCATAATGTAAAATTCCATTATGATGTCATAATGCAAAATTCCATTATGATGTCATAATGCAAAATTCCATTATGATGTCATAATGTAACATTCCATTATGATGTCATAATGCAAAATTCCATTATGATGTCATAATGCAAAATTCCATTATGATGTCATAATGTAAAATTCCATTATGATGTCATAATGTAAAATTCCATTATGATGTCATAATGCAAAATTCCATTATGATGTCATAATGTAAAATTCCATTATGATGTCATAATGTAAAATTCAATTATGATGTCATAATGCAAAATTCCATTATGATGTCATAATGTAAAATTCCATTATGATGTCATAACGCAAAACTCCATTATGATGTCATAATGCAAAACTCCATTATGATGTCATAATGCAAAACTCCATTATGATGTCATAATGCAAAACTCCATTATGATGTCATAATGCAAAACTCCATTATGATGTCATAATGTAAAACTCCATTATGATGTCATAATGCAAAACTCCATTATGATGTCATAATGTAAAACTCCATTATGATGTCATAATCCAAAACTCCATTATGATGTCATAATGTAAAATTCCATTATGATGTCATAATGCAAGAATTCCATTATGATGTCATAATGCAAAATTCCATTATGATGTCATAATGCAAAATTCCATTATGATGTCATAATGTAAAATTCCATTATGATGTCATAATGCAAAATTCCATTATGATGTCATAATGCAAAATTCCATTATGATGTCATAATGTAAAATTCCATTATGATGTCATAATGTAAAATTCCATTATGATGTCATAATGCAAAACTCAATTATGATGTCATAATGTAACATTCCATTATGATGTCATAATGCAAAATTCCATTATGATGTCATAATGCAAAATTCCATTATGATGTCATAATGCAAAATTCCATTATGATGTCATAATGCAAAATTCCATTATGATGTCATAATGCAAAATTCCATTATGATGTCATAATGCAAAATTCCATTATGATGTCATAATGCAAAATTCCATTATGATGTCATAATGTAACATTCCATTATGATGTCATAATGCAAAATTCCATTATGATGTCATAATGCAAAATTCCATTATGATGTCATAATGTAACATTCCATTATGATGTCATAATGTAAAATTCCATTATGATGTCATAATGCAAAATTCCATTATGATGTCATAATGCAACATTCCATTATGATGTCATAATGCAAAATTCCATTATGATGTCATAATGCAAATTCCATTATGATGTCATAATATAGAATTCCATTATGATGTCATAATGCAAAATTCCATTATGACATCATAATGCAAAATTCCATTATGATGTCATAATGCAAAATTCCATTATGATGTCATAATGCAAAATTCCATTATGATGTCATAATGCAACATTCCATTATGATGTCATAATGTAACATTCCATTATGATGTCATAATGTAACATTCCATTATGATGTCATAATGCAAAATTCCATTATGATGTCATAATGTAAAATTCCATTATGATGTCATAATGCAAAAATTCCATTATGATGTCATAATGCAAAATTCCATTATGATGTCATAATGTAAAAATCCATTATGATGTCATAATGCAACATTCCATTATGATGTCATAATGCAAAATTCCATTATGATGTCATAATGTAACATTCCATTATGATGTCATAATGCAAAATTCCATTATGATGTCATAATGCAAAATTCCATTATGATGTCATAATGCAAAATTCCATTATGATGTCATAATGTAAAATTCCATTATGATGTCATAATGCAAAATTCCATTATGATGTCATAATGTAAAATTCCATTATGATGTCATAATGCAAAATTCCATTATGATGTCATAATGCAAAATTCCATTATGATGTCATAATGTAACATTCCATTATGATGTCATAATGCAAAATTCCATTATGATGTCATAATGCAAAATTCCATTATGATGTCATAATGTAAAATTCCATTATGATGTCATAATGTAAAATTCCATTATGATGTCATAATGTAAAATTCCATTATGATGTCATAATGTAAAATTCCATTATGATGTCATAATGCAAAATTCCATTATGATGTCATAATGCAAAACTCCATTATGATGTCATAACGCAAAACTCCATTATGATGTCATAATGCAAAACTCCATTATGATGTCATAATGCAAAACTCCATTATGATGTCATAATGCAAAACTCCATTATGATGTCATAATGTAAAACTCCATTATGATGTCATAATCCAAAACTCAATTATGATGTCATAATGTAAAATTCCATTATGATGTCATAATGCAAAATTCCATTATGATGTCATAATGCAAAATTCCATTATGAAGTCATAATGTAAAATTCCATTATGATGTCATAATGCAAAAATTCCATTATGATGTCATAATGCAAAATTCCATTATGATGTCATAATGCAAAAATTCCATTATGATGTCATAATGCAAAATTCCATTATGATGTCATAATGTAAAATTCCATTATGATGTCATAATGCAAAATTCCATTATGATGTCATAATGTAAAATTCCATTATGATGTCATAATGCAAAATTCCATTATGATGTCATAATGTAACATTCCATTATGATGTCATAATGCAAAACTCAATTATGATGTCATAATGTAAAATTCCATTATGATGTCATAATGCAAAATTCCATTATGATGTCATAATGCAAAATTCCATTATGATGTCATAATGCAAAATTCCATTATGATGTCATAATGCAAAATTCCATTATGATGTCATAATGCAAAATTCCATTATGATGTCATAATGCAAAATTCCATTATGATGTCATAATGCAAAATTCCATTATGATGTCATAATGCAAAAATTCCATTATGATGTCATAATGCAAAATTCCATTATGATGTCATAATGTAAAATTCCATTATGATGTCATAATGCAAAAATCCATTATGATGTCATAATGTAAAAATCCATTATGATGTCATAATGCAACATTCCATTATGATGTCATAATGCAAAATTCCATTATGATGTCATAATGTAACATTCCATTATGATGTCATAATGCAAAATTCCATTATGATGTCATAATGTAACTTTTTATTATGATGTGATAATGCGAAATTCCATTATGATGTCATAATGTAAAATCCCATTATGATGTTATAATGCAAAATTCCATTATGATGTCATAATGTAAAATTCCATTATGATGTCATAATGCTAAATTCTATTATGATGTCATAATGCAAAATTCCATTATGATGTCATAATGTAAAATTCCATTATGATGTCATAATACAACATTCCATTATGAAGTCATAATGCAAAATTCCATTATGATGTCATAACGTAACATTCCATTATGATGTCATTATGTAACATTCCATTATGATGTCAAAATGCAAAATTTCATTATGATGTCATAATGTAACATTCCATTATGATGTCATAATGCAACATTCCATTATGATGTCATAATGCAACATTCCATTATGATGTCATGAAGCAACATTCCATTATGATGTCATAATGCAAAATTCCATTATGATGTCATAATGTAACATTCCATTATGATGTCATAATGCAACATTCCATTATGATGTCATAATGCAAAATTCCAGTATGATGTCATAATGCATCATTCCATTATGATGTCATAATGCGACATTCCATTATGATGTCATAATGCAAAATTCCATTATGATGTCATAATGTAACTTTTTATTATGATGTGATAATGCGAAATTCCATTATGATGTCATAATGTAAAATCCCATTATGATGTTATAATGCAAAATTCCATTATGATGTCATAATGTAAAATTCCATTATGATGTCATAATGCTAAATTCTATTATGATGTCATAATGCAAAATTCCATTATGATGTCATAATGCAAAATTCCATTATGATGTCATAATGCAAAATTCCATTATGATGTCATAATGCAAAATTCCATTATGATGTCATAATGCAAAAATTCCATTATGATGTCATAATGCAAAATTCCATTATGATGTCATAATGTAAAATTCCATTATGATGTCATAATGCAAAAATCCATTATGATGTCATAATGTAAAAATCCATTATGATGTCATAATGCAACATTCCATTATGATGTCATAATGCAAAATTCCATTATGATGTCATAATGTAACATTCCATTATGATGTCATAATGCAAAATTCCATTATGATGTCATAATGTAACTTTTTATTATGATGTGATAATGCGAAATTCCATTATGATGTCATAATGTAAAATCCCATTATGATGTTATAATGCAAAATTCCATTATGATGTCATAATGTAAAATTCCATTATGATGTCATAATGCTAAATTCTATTATGATGTCATAATGCAAAATTCCATTATGATGTCATAATGTAAAATTACATTATGATGTCATAATGCTAAATTCTATTATGATGTCATAATGCAAAATTGCATTATGATATCATAATGTAACATTCCATTATGATGTCATAATGCAATATTCCATTATGATGTCATAATGTAACATGCCATTATGATGTCATAATGCAACATTCCATTATGATGTCATAATGCAACATTCCATTATGATGTCATAATGCAACATTCCATTATGATGTCATAATGCAAAATTCCAGTATGATGTCATAATGTGTCATTCCATTATGATGTCATAATGCAACATTCCATTATGATGTCATAATGCAAAATTCCATTATGATGTCATAATGTAAAATTCCATTATGATGTCATAATACAACATTCCATTATGAAGTCATAATGCAAAATTCCATTATGATGTCATTATGTAACATTCCATTATGATGTCAAAATGCAAAATTTCATTATGATGTCATAATGTAACATTCCATTATGATGTCATAATGTAAAATTCAATTATGATGTCATAATGCAAAATTCCATTATGATGTCATAATGTAAAATTCCATTATGATGTCATAACGCAAAACTCCATTATGATGTCATAATGCAAAACTCCATTATGATGTCATAATGCAAAACTCCATTATGATGTCATAATGCAAAACTCCATTATGATGTCATAATGCAAAACTCCATTATGATGTCATAATGTAAAACTCCATTATGATGTCATAATGCAAAACTCCATTATGATGTCATAATGTAAAACTCCATTATGATGTCATAATCCAAAACTCCATTATGATGTCATAATGTAAAATTCCATTATGATGTCATAATGCAAGAATTCCATTATGATGTCATAATGCAAAATTCCATTATGATGTCATAATGCAAAATTCCATTATGATGTCATAATGTAAAATTCCATTATGATGTCATAATGCAAAATTCCATTATGATGTCATAATGCAAAATTCCATTATGATGTCATAATGTAAAATTCCATTATGATGTCATAATGTAAAATTCCATTATGATGTCATAATGCAAAACTCAATTATGATGTCATAATGTAACATTCCATTATGATGTCATAATGCAAAATTCCATTATGATGTCATAATGCAAAATTCCATTATGATGTCATAATGCAAAATTCCATTATGATGTCATAATGCAAAATTCCATTATGATGTCATAATGCAAAATTCCATTATGATGTCATAATGCAAAATTCCATTATGATGTCATAATGCAAAATTCCATTATGATGTCATAATGTAACATTCCATTATGATGTCATAATGCAAAATTCCATTATGATGTCATAATGCAAAATTCCATTATGATGTCATAATGTAACATTCCATTATGATGTCATAATGTAAAATTCCATTATGATGTCATAATGCAAAATTCCATTATGATGTCATAATGCAACATTCCATTATGATGTCATAATGCAAAATTCCATTATGATGTCATAATGCAAAATTCCATTATGATGTCATAATATAGAATTCCATTATGATGTCATAATGCAAAATTCCATTATGACATCATAATGCAAAATTCCATTATGATGTCATAATGCAAAATTCCATTATGATGTCATAATGCAAAATTCCATTATGATGTCATAATGCAACATTCCATTATGATGTCATAATGTAACATTCCATTATGATGTCATAATGTAACATTCCATTATGATGTCATAATGCAAAATTCCATTATGATGTCATAATGTAAAATTCCATTATGATGTCATAATGCAAAAATTCCATTATGATGTCATAATGCAAAATTCCATTATGATGTCATAATGTAAAAATCCATTATGATGTCATAATGCAACATTCCATTATGATGTCATAATGCAAAATTCCATTATGATGTCATAATGTAACATTCCATTATGATGTCATAATGCAAAATTCCATTATGATGTCATAATGCAAAATTCCATTATGATGTCATAATGCAAAATTCCATTATGATGTCATAATGTAAAATTCCATTATGATGTCATAATGCAAAATTCCATTATGATGTCATAATGTAAAATTCCATTATGATGTCATAATGCAAAATTCCATTATGATGTCATAATGCAAAATTCCATTATGATGTCATAATGTAACATTCCATTATGATGTCATAATGCAAAATTCCATTATGATGTCATAATGCAAAATTCCATTATGATGTCATAATGTAAAATTCCATTATGATGTCATAATGTAAAATTCCATTATGATGTCATAATGTAAAATTCCATTATGATGTCATAATGTAAAATTCCATTATGATGTCATAATGCAAAATTCCATTATGATGTCATAATGCAAAACTCCATTATGATGTCATAACGCAAAACTCCATTATGATGTCATAATGCAAAACTCCATTATGATGTCATAATGCAAAACTCCATTATGATGTCATAATGCAAAACTCCATTATGATGTCATAATGTAAAACTCCATTATGATGTCATAATCCAAAACTCAATTATGATGTCATAATGTAAAATTCCATTATGATGTCATAATGCAAAATTCCATTATGATGTCATAATGCAAAATTCCATTATGAAGTCATAATGTAAAATTCCATTATGATGTCATAATGCAAAAATTCCATTATGATGTCATAATGCAAAATTCCATTATGATGTCATAATGCAAAAATTCCATTATGATGTCATAATGCAAAATTCCATTATGATGTCATAATGTAAAATTCCATTATGATGTCATAATGCAAAATTCCATTATGATGTCATAATGTAAAATTCCATTATGATGTCATAATGCAAAATTCCATTATGATGTCATAATGTAACATTCCATTATGATGTCATAATGCAAAACTCAATTATGATGTCATAATGTAAAATTCCATTATGATGTCATAATGCAAAATTCCATTATGATGTCATAATGCAAAATTCCATTATGATGTCATAATGCAAAATTCCATTATGATGTCATAATGCAAAATTCCATTATGATGTCATAATGCAAAATTCCATTATGATGTCATAATGCAAAATTCCATTATGATGTCATAATGCAAAAATTCCATTATGATGTCATAATGCAAAATTCCATTATGATGTCATAATGTAAAATTCCATTATGATGTCATAATGCAAAAATCCATTATGATGTCATAATGTAAAAATCCATTATGATGTCATAATGCAACATTCCATTATGATGTCATAATGCAAAATTCCATTATGATGTCATAATGTAACATTCCATTATGATGTCATAATGCAAAATTCCATTATGATGTCATAATGTAACTTTTTATTATGATGTGATAATGCGAAATTCCATTATGATGTCATAATGTAAAATCCCATTATGATGTTATAATGCAAAATTCCATTATGATGTCATAATGTAAAATTCCATTATGATGTCATAATGCTAAATTCTATTATGATGTCATAATGCAAAATTCCATTATGATGTCATAATGTAAAATTCCATTATGATGTCATAATACAACATTCCATTATGAAGTCATAATGCAAAATTCCATTATGATGTCATAACGTAACATTCCATTATGATGTCATTATGTAACATTCCATTATGATGTCAAAATGCAAAATTTCATTATGATGTCATAATGTAACATTCCATTATGATGTCATAATGCAACATTCCATTATGATGTCATAATGCAACATTCCATTATGATGTCATAATGTAAAATTCCATTATGATGTCATGAAGCAACATTCCATTATGATGTCATAATGCAAAATTCCATTATGATGTCATAATGTAACATTCCATTATGATGTCATAATGCAACATTCCATTATGATGTCATAATGCAAAATTCCAGTATGATGTCATAATGCATCATTCCATTATGATGTCATAATGCGACATTCCATTATGATGTCATAATGCAAAATTCCATTATGATGTCATAATGTAACTTTTTATTATGATGTGATAATGCGAAATTCCATTATGATGTCATAATGTAAAATCCCATTATGATGTTATAATGCAAAATTCCATTATGATGTCATAATGTAAAATTCCATTATGATGTCATAATGCTAAATTCTATTATGATGTCATAATGCAAAATTCCATTATGATGTCATAATGCAAAATTCCATTATGATGTCATAATGCAAAATTCCATTATGATGTCATAATGCAAAATTCCATTATGATGTCATAATGCAAAAATTCCATTATGATGTCATAATGCAAAATTCCATTATGATGTCATAATGTAAAATTCCATTATGATGTCATAATGCAAAAATCCATTATGATGTCATAATGTAAAAATCCATTATGATGTCATAATGCAACATTCCATTATGATGTCATAATGCAAAATTCCATTATGATGTCATAATGTAACATTCCATTATGATGTCATAAT
The DNA here is from genome assembly GCF_035609145.1 of Eleutherodactylus coqui. NCBI lineage: Eukaryota > Metazoa > Chordata > Amphibia > Anura > Eleutherodactylidae > Eleutherodactylus > Eleutherodactylus coqui. The sequence continues at coordinate 201,705,562 of NC_089844.1, forward strand.
GCAAAATTCCATTATGATGTCATAATGTAACTTTTTATTATGATGTGATAATGCGAAATTCCATTATGATGTCATAATGTAAAATCCCATTATGATGTTATAATGCAAAATTCCATTATGATGTCATAATGTAAAATTCCATTATGATGTCATAATGCTAAATTCTATTATGATGTCATAATGCAAAATTCCATTATGATGTCATAATGTAAAATTACATTATGATGTCATAATGCTAAATTCTATTATGATGTCATAATGCAAAATTGCATTATGATATCATAATGTAACATTCCATTATGATGTCATAATGCAATATTCCATTATGATGTCATAATGTAACATGCCATTATGATGTCATAATGCAACATTCCATTATGATGTCATAATGCAACATTCCATTATGATGTCATAATGCAACATTCCATTATGATGTCATAATGCAAAATTCCAGTATGATGTCATAATGTGTCATTCCATTATGATGTCATAATGCAACATTCCATTATGATGTCATAATGCAAAATTCCATTATGATGTCATAATGTAAAATTCCATTATGATGTCATAATACAACATTCCATTATGAAGTCATAATGCAAAATTCCATTATGATGTCATTATGTAACATTCCATTATGATGTCAAAATGCAAAATTTCATTATGATGTCATAATGTAACATTCCATTATGATGTCATAATGCAACATTCCATTATGATGTCATAATGCAACATTCCATTATGATGTCATAATGTAAAATTCCATTATGATGTCATGAAGCAACATTCCATTATGATGTCATAATGCAAAATTCCATTATGATGTCATAATGTAACATTCCATTATGATGTCATAATGCAACATTCCATTATGATGTCATAATGCAAAATTCCAGTATGATGTCATAATGCATCATTCCATTATGATGTCATAATGCGACATTCCATTATGATGTCATAATGCAAAATTCCATTATGATGTCATAATGTAACTTTTTATTATGATGTGATAATGCGAAATTCCATTATGATGTCATAATGTAAAATCCCATTATGATGTCATAATGCTAAATTCTATTTTGATGTCATAATGCTAAATTCCATTATGATGTCATAATGCTAAATTCCATTATGATGTCATAATGCTAAATTCTATTATGATGTCATAATGCAAAATTGTATTATGATATCATAATGTAACATTCCATTATGATGTCATAATGCAATATTCCATTATGACGTCATAATGTAAAATTCCATTATGATGTCATAATGTAAAATTCCATTATGATGTCATATTGCTAAATTCCATTATGATGTCATAATGCAAAATTCCATTATGATGTCATGAAGCAACATTCCATTATGATGTCATAATGCAAAATTCCATTATGATGTCATAATGTAACATGCCATTATGATGTCATAATGCAACATTCCATTATGATGTCATAATGCAAAATTCCAGTATGATGTCATAATGCAACATTCCATTATGATGTCATAATGCAAAATTCCATTATGATGTCATAATGTAAAATTCCATTATGATGTCATAATACAACATTCCATTATGAAGTCATAATGCAAAATTCCATTATGATGTCATAATGCAAAATTCCATTATGATGTCATAATGCAAAATTCCATTATGATGTCATAATGCAAAATTCCATTATGATGTCATAATGTAAAATTCCATTATGATGTCATAATGTAAAATTCCATTATGATGTCATAATGTAAAATTCCATTATGATGTCATAATGTAAAATTCAATTATGATGTCATAATGCAAAATTCCATTATGATGTCATAATGCAAGACTCCATTATGATGTCATAACGCAAAACTCCATTATGATGTCATAACGCAAAACTCCATTATGATGTCATAATGCAAAACTCCATTATGATGTCATAATGCAAAACTCCATTATGATGTCATAATGCAAAACTCCATTATGATGTCATAATGCAAAATTCCATTATGATGTCATAATGTAAAATTCCATTATGATGTCATAATCCAAAACTCAATTATGATGTCATAATGTAAAATTCCATTATGATGTCATAATGCAAAATTCCATTATGATGTCATAATGCAAAATTCCATTATGAAGTCATAATGTAAAATTCCATTATGATGTCATAATGCAAAATTCCATTATGATGTCATAATGTAAAATTCCATTATGATGTCATAATGCAAAAATTCCATTATGATGTCATAATGCAAAATTCCATTATGATGTCACAATGCAAAAATTCCATTATGATGTCATAATGCAAAATTCCATTATGATGTCATAATGTAAAATTCCATTATGATGTCATAATGCAAAATTCCATTATGATGTCATAATGTAAAATTCCATTATGATGTCATAATGCAAAATTCCATTATGATGTCATAATGCAAAAAATCCATTATGATGTCATAATGCAAAATTCCATTATGATGTCATAATGTAAAATTCCATTATGATGTCATAATGCAAAATTCCATTATGATGTCATAATGTAAAAATCCATTATGATGTCATAATGCAACATTCCATTATGATGTCATAATGCAAAATTCCATTATGATGTCATAATGTAACATTCCATTATGATGTCATAATGCAAAATTCCATTATGATGTCATAATGTAACTTTTTATTATGATGTCATAATGCGAAATTCCATTATGATGTCATAATGTAAAATCCCATTATGATGTTATAATGCAAAATTCCATTATGATGTCATAATGTAAAATTCCATTATGATGTCATAATGCTAAATTCTATTATGATATCATAATGCTAAATTCCATTATGATGTCATAATGTAAAATTACATTATGATGTCATAATGCTAAATTCTATTATGATGTCATAATGCAAAATTGCATTATGATATCATAATGTAACATTCCATTATGATGTCATAATGCAATATTCCATTATGATGTCATAATGTGACATGCCATTATGATGTCATAATGCAACATTCCATTATGATGTCATAATGCAACATTCCATTATGATGTCATAATGCAACATTCCATTATGATGTCATAATGCAAAATTCCAGTATGATGTCATAATGCATCATTCCATTATGATGTCATAATGCAACATTCCATTATGATGTCATAATGCAAAATTCCATTATGAAGTCATAATGTAAAATTCCATTATGATGTCATAATACAACATTCCATTATGAAGTCATAATGCAAAATTCCATTATGATGTCATAACGTAACATTCCATTATGATGTCATTATGTAACATTCCATTATGATGTCAAAATGCAAAATTTCATTATGATGTCATAATGTAACATTCCATTATGATGTCATAATGCAACATTCCATTATGATGTCATAATGCAACATTCCATTATGATGTCTTAATGTAAAATTCCATTATGATGTCATGAAGCAACATTCCATTATGATGTCATAATGCAAAATTCCATTATGATGTCATAATGTAACATTCCATTATGATGTCATAATGCAACATTCCATTATGATGTCATAATGCAAAATTCCAGTATGATGTCATAATGCATCATTCCATTATGATGTCATAATGCAACATTCCATTATGATGTCATAATGCAAAATTCCAGTATGATGTCATAATGCATCATTCCATTATGATGTCATAATGCGACATTCCATTATGATGTCATAATGCAAAATTCCATTATGATGTCATAATGTAACTTTTTATTATGATGTGATAATGCGAAATTCCATTATGATGTCATAATGTAAAATCCCATTATGATGTTATAATGCAAAATTCCATTATGATGTCATAATGTAAAATTCCATTATGATGTCATAATGCTAAATTCTATTTTGATGTCATAATGCTAAATTCCATTATGATGTCATAATGCTAAATTCTATTATGATGTCATAATGCAAAATTGTATTATGATATCATAATGTAACATTCCATTATGATGTCATAATGCAATATTCCATTATGACGTCATAATGTAAAATTCCATTATGATGTCATAATGTAAAATTCCATTATGATGTCATATTGCTAAATTCCATTATGATGTCATAATGCAAAATTCCATTATGATGTCATGAAGCAACATTCCATTATGATGTCATAATGCAAAATTCCATTATGATGTCATAATGTAACATGCCATTATGATGTCATAATGCAATATTCCATTATGATGTCATAATGCAACATTCCATTATGATGTCATAATGCAAAATTCCAGTATGATGTCATAATGCAACATTCCATTATGATGTCATAATGCAAAATTCCATTATGATGTCATAATGTAAAATTCCATTATGATGTCATAATACAACATTCCATTATGAAGTCATAATGCAAAATTCCATTATGATGTCATAATGCAAAATTCCATTATGATGTCATAATACAACATTCCATTATGAAGTCATAATGCAACATTCCATTATGATGTCATAATGCAAAATTCCAGTATGATGTCATAATGCAACATTCCATTATGATGTCATAATGCAAAATTCCATTATGATGTCATAATGTAAAATTCCATTATGATGTCATAATGCAAAATTCCATTATGATGTCATAATGTAAAATTCCATTATGATGTCATAATGCAAAATTCCATTATGATGTCATAATGCAAAAAATCCATTATGATGTCATAATGCAAAATTCCATTATGATGTCATAATGTAAAATTCCATTATGATGTCATAATGCAAAATTCCATTATGATGTCATAATGTAAAAATCCATTATGATGTCATAATGCAACATTCCATTATGATGTCATAATGCAAAATTCCATTATGATGTCATAATGTAACATTCCATTATGATGTCATAATGCAAAATTCCATTATGATGTCATAATGTAACTTTTTATTATGATGTCATAATGCGAAATTCCATTATGATGTCATAATGTAAAATCCCATTATGATGTTATAATGCAAAATTCCATTATGATGTCATAATGTAAAATTCCATTATGATGTCATAATGCTAAATTCTATTATGATATCATAATGCTAAATTCCATTATGATGTCATAATGTAAAATTACATTATGATGTCATAATGCTAAATTCTATTATGATGTCATAATGCAAAATTGCATTATGATATCATAATGTAACATTCCATTATGATGTCATAATGCAATATTCCATTATGATGTCATAATGTGACATGCCATTATGATGTCATAATGCAACATTCCATTATGATGTCATAATGCAACATTCCATTATGATGTCATAATGCAACATTCCATTATGATGTCATAATGCAAAATTCCAGTATGATGTCATAATGCATCATTCCATTATGATGTCATAATGCAACATTCCATTATGATGTCATAATGCAAAATTCCATTATGAAGTCATAATGTAAAATTCCATTATGATGTCATAATACAACATTGCATTATGAAGTCATAATGCAAAATTCCATTATGATGTCATAACGTAACATTCCATTATGATGTCATTATGTAACATTCCATTATGATGTCAAAATGCAAAATTTCATTATGATGTCATAATGTAACATTCCATTATGATGTCATAATGCAACATTCCATTATGATGTCATAATGCAACATTCCATTATGATGTCTTAATGTAAAATTCCATTATGATGTCATGAAGCAACATTCCATTATGATGTCATAATGCAAAATTCCATTATGATGTCATAATGTAACATTCCATTATGATGTCATAATGCAACATTCCATTATGATGTCATAATGCAAAATTCCAGTATGATGTCATAATGCATCATTCCATTATGATGTCATAATGCAACATTCCATTATGATGTCATAATGCAAAATTCCAGTATGATGTCATAATGCATCATTCCATTATGATGTCAAAATGCGACATTCCATTATGATGTCATAATGCAAAATTCCATTATGATGTCATAATGTAACTTTTTATTATGATGTGATAATGCGAAATTCCATTATGATGTCATAATGTAAAATCCCATTATGATGTTATAATGCAAAATTCCATTATGATGTCATAATGTAAAATTCCATTATGATGTCATAATGCTAAATTCTATTTTGATGTCATAATGCTAAATTCCATTATGATGTCATAATGCTAAATTCTATTATGATGTCATAATGCAAAATTGTATTATGATATCATAATGTAACATTCCATTATGATGTCATAATGCAATATTCCATTATGACGTCTTAATGTAAAATTCCATTATGATGTCATAATGTAAAATTCCATTATGATGTCATATTGCTAAATTCCATTATGATGTCATAATGCAAAATTCCATTATGATGTCATGAAGCAACATTCCATTATGATGTCATAATGCAAAATTCCATTATGATGTCATAATGTAACATGCCATTATGATGTCATAATGCAATATTCCATTATGATGTCATAATGCAACATTCCATTATGATGTCATAATGCAAAATTCCAGTATGATGTCATAATGCAACATTCCATTATGATGTCATAATGCAAAATTCCATTATGATGTCATAATGTAAAATTCCATTATGATGTCATAATACAACATTCCATTATGAAGTCATAATGCAAAATTCCATTATGATGTCATAATGCAAAATTCCATTATGATGTCATAATACAACATTCCATTATGAAGTCATAATGCAAAATTCCATTATGATGTCATAATGCAAAATTCCATTATGATGTCATAATGCAAAATTCCATTATGATGTCATAATGCAAAATTCCATTATGATGTCATAATGCAAAATTCCATTATGATGTCATAATGTAAAATTCCATTATGATGTCATAATGTAAAATTCCATTATGATGTCATAATGTAAAATTCAATTATGATGTCATAATGCAAAATTCCATTATGATGTCATAATGCAAAACTCCATTATGATGTCATAACGCAAAACTCCATTATGATGTCATAATGCAAAACTCCATTATGATGTCATAATGCAAAACTCCATTATGATGTCATAATGCAAAACTCCATTATGATGTCATAATGCAAAATTCCATTATGATGTCATAATGTAAAATTCCATTATGATGTCATAATCCAAAACTCAATTATGATGTCATAATGTAAAATTCCATTATGATGTCATAATGCAAAATTCCATTATGATGTCATAATGCAAAATTCCATTATGAAGTCATAATGTAAAATTCCATTATGATGTCATAATGTAACATTCCATTATGATGTCATAATGCAAAATTCCATTATGATGTCATAATGTAAAATCCCATTATGATGTCATAATGCAAAAATTCCATTATGATGTCATAATGCAAAATTCCATTATGATGTCACAATGCAAAAATTCCATTATGATGTCATAATGCAAAATTCCATTATGATGTCATAATGTAAAATTCCATTATGATGTCATAATACAAAATTCCATTATGATGTCATAATGTAAAATTCCATTATGATGTCATAATGCAAAATTCCATTATGATGTCATAATGCAAAAAATCCATTATGATGTCATAATGTAAAATCCCATTATGATGTTATAATGCAAAATTCCATTATGATGTCATAATGTAAAATTCCATTATGATGTCATAATGCTAAATTCTATTATGATATCATAATGCTAAATTCCATTATGATGTCATAATGTAAAATTACATTATGATGTCATAATGCTAAATTCTATTATGATGTCATAATGCAAAATTGCATTATGATATCATAATGTAACATTCCATTATGATGTCATAATGCAATATTCCATTATGATGTCATAATGTAACATGCCATTATGATGTCATAATGCAACATTCCATTATGATGTCATAATGCAACATTCCATTATGATGTCATAATGCAACATTCCATTATGATGTCATAATGCAAAATTCCAGTATGATGTCATAATGCATCATTCCATTATGATGTCATAATGCAACATTCCATTATGATGTCATAATGCAAAATTCCATTATGAAGTCATAATGTAAAATTCCATTATGATGTCATAATACAACATTCCATTATGAAGTCATAATGCAAAATTCCATTATGATGTCATAACGTAACATTCCATTATGATGTCATTATGTAACATTCCATTATGATGTCAAAATGCAAAATTTCATTATGATGTCATAATGTAACATTCCATTATGATGTCATAATGCAACATTCCATTATGATGTCATAATGCAACATTCCATTATGATGTCATAATGTAAAATTCCATTATGATGTCATGAAGCAACATTCCATTATGATGTCATAATGCAAAATTCCATTATGATGTCATAATGTAACATTCCATTATGATGTCATAATGCAACATTCCATTATGATGTCATAATGCAACATTCCATTATGATGTCATAATGCAAAATTCCAGTATGATGTCATAATGCATCATTCCATTATGATGTCATAATGCAACATTCCATTATGATGTCATAATGCAAAATTCCAGTATGATGTCATAATGCATCATTCCATTATGATGTCATAATGCAACATTCCATTATGATGTCATAATGCAAAATTCCATTATGATGTCATAATGTAACTTTTTATTATGATGTGATAATGCGAAATTCCATTATGATGTCATAATGTAAAATCCCATTATGATGTTATAATGCAAAATTCCATTATGATGTCATAATGTAAAATTCCATTATGATGTCATAATGCTAAATTCTATTATGATGTCATAATGCTAAATTCCATTATGATGTCATAATGTAAAATTACATTATGATGTCATAATGCTAAATTCTATTATGATGTCATAATGCAAAATTGTTTTAAAAGATGTCATAATGTAACATTCCATTATGATGTCATAATGCAATATTCCATTATGATGTCATAATGTAAAATTCCATTATGATGTCATAATGTAAAAGTCCATTATGATGTCATATTGCTAAATTCCATTATGATGTCATAATGCAAAATTCCATTATGATGTCATGAAGCAACATTCAATTATGATGTCATAATGCAAAATTCCATTATGATGTCATAATGTAACATGCCATTATGATGTCATAATGCAATATTCCATTATGATGTCATAATGCAACATTCCATTATGATGTCATAATGCAAAATTCCAGTATGATGTCATAATGCAAAATTCCATTATGATGTCATAATGAAAAAAATTCCATTATGATGTCATAATACAACATTGCATTATGAAGTCATAATGCAAAATTACATTATGATGTCATAACGTAACATTCCATTATGATGTCATTATGTAACATTCCATTATGATGTCAAAATGCAAAATTTCATTATGATGTCATAATGTAACATTCCATTATGATGTCATAATGCAACATTCCATTATGATGTCATAATACAACATTCCATTATGAAGTCATAATGCAAAATTCCATTATGATGTCATAACGTAACATTCCATTATGATGTCATTATGTAACATTCCATTATGATGTCAAAATGCAAAATTTCATTATGATGTCATAATGTAACATTCCATTATGATGTCATAATGCAACATTCCATTATGATGTCATAATGCAACATTCCATTATGATGTCATAATGTAAAATTCCATTATGATGTCATGAAGCAACATTCCATTATGATGTCATAATGTAAAATTCCATTATGATGTCATAATGTAAAATTCCATTATGATGTCATAATGCAACATTCCATTGTGATGTCATAATGTAACATTCCATTATGATGTAATAATGCAAAATTCCATTATGATGTCATAATGTAAAATTCCATTATGATGTCATAATGCAAAAATTCCATTATGATGTCATAATGCAAAATTCCATTATGATGTCATAATGTAAAATTCCATTATGATGTCATAATGTAACATTCCATTATGATGTCATAATGCAAAATTCCATTATGATGTCATAATGTAACATTCCATTATGATGTCATAATGCAAAATTCCATTATGATGTCATAATGCAAAATTCCATTATGATGTCATAATGTAACATTCCATTATGATGTCATAATGCAAAATTCCATTATGGTGTCATAATGCAAAATTCCATTATGATGTCATAATGCAAAATTCCATTATGATGTCATAATGCAAAATTCCATTATGATGTCATAATGTAACATTCCATTATGATGTCATAATGCAAAATTCCATTATGATGTCATAATGCAAAATTCCATTATGATGTCATAATGCAAAATTCCATTATGATGTCATAATGTAACATTCCATTATGATGTCATAATGTAAAAATTCCATTATGATGTCATAATGCAAAATTCCATTATGATGTCATAATGCAACATTCCATTATGATGTCATAATGCAAAATTCCATTATGATGTCATAATGTAACATTCCATTATGATGTCATAATGCAAAATTCCATTATGATGTCATAATGCATCATTCCATTATGATGTCATAATGCAACATTCCATTATGATGTCATAATGCAAAATTCCAGTATGATGTCATAATGCATCATTCCATTATGATGTCATAATGCAACATTCCATTATGATGTCATAATGCAAAATTCCATTATGATGTCATAATGTAACTTTTTATTATGATGTGATAATGCGAAATTCCATTATGATGTCATAATGTAAAATCTCATTATGATGTTATAATGCAAAATTCCATTATGATGTCATAATGTAAAATTCCATTATGATGTCATAATGCTAAATTCTATTATGATGTCATAATGCTAAATTCCATTATGATGTCATAATGTAAAATTACATTATGATGTCATAATGCTAAATTCTATTATGATGTCATAATGCAAAATTGTTTTAAAAGATGTCATAATGTAACATTCCATTATGATGTCATAATGCAATATTCCATTATGATGTCATAATGTAACATTCCATTATGATGTCATAATGCAAAATTCCATTATGATGTCATAATGCAAAATTCCATTATGATGTCATAATGCAAAATTCCATTATGATGTCATAATGTAACATTCCATTATGATGTCATAATGCAAAATTCCATTATGATGTCATAATGCAAAATTCCATTATGATGTCATAATGTAACATTCCATTATGATGTCATAATGCAAAATTCCATTATGGTGTCATAATGCAAAATTCCATTATGATGTCATAATGCAAAATTCCATTATGATGTCATAATGCAAAATTCCATTATGATGTCATAATGTAACATTCCATTATGATGTCATAATGCAAAATTCCATTATGATGTCATAATGCAAAATTCCATTATGATGTCATAATGCAAAATTCCATTATGATGTCATAATGTAACATTCCATTATGATGTCATAATGTAAAAATTCCATTATGATGTCATAATGCAAAATTCCATTATGATGTCATAATGCAACATTCCATTATGATGTCATAATGCAAAATTCCATTATGATGTCATAATGTAACATTCCATTATGATGTCATAATGCAAAATTCCATTATGATGTCATAATGCATCATTCCATTATGATGTCATAATGCAACATTCCATTATGATGTCATAATGCAAAATTCCAGTATGATGTCATAATGCATCATTCCATTATGATGTCATAATGCAACATTCCATTATGATGTCATAATGCAAAATTCCATTATGATGTCATAATGTAACTTTTTATTATGATGTGATAATGCGAAATTCCATTATGATGTCATAATGTAAAATCTCATTATGATGTTATAATGCAAAATTCCATTATGATGTCATAATGTAAAATTCCATTATGATGTCATAATGCTAAATTCTATTATGATGTCATAATGCTAAATTCCATTATGATGTCATAATGTAAAATTACATTATGATGTCATAATGCTAAATTCTATTATGATGTCATAATGCAAAATTGTTTTAAAAGATGTCATAATGTAACATTCCATTATGATGTCATAATGCAATATTCCATTATGATGTCATAATGTAAAATTCCATTATGATGTCATAATGTAAAATTCCATTATGATGTCATATTGCTAAATTCCATTATGATGTCATAATGCAAAATTCCATTATGATGTCATGAAGCAACATTCCATTATGATGTCATAATGCAAAATTCCATTATGATGTCATAATGTAACATGCCATTATGATGTCATAATGCAATATTCCATTATGATGTCATAATGCAACATTCCATTATGATGTCATAATGCAAAATTCCAGTATGATGTCATAATGCAAAATTCCATTATGATGTCATAATGTAAAATTCCATTATGATGTCATAATACAACATTCCATTATGAAGTCATAATGCAAAATTCCATTATGATGTCATAACGTAACATTCCATTATGATGTCATTATGTAACATTCCATTATGATGTCAAAATGCAAAATTTCATTATGATGTCATAATGTAACATTCCATTATGATGTCATAACGTAACATTCCATTATGATGTCATAATGTAACATTCCATTATGATGTCATAATGCAAAATTCCATTATGATGTCATAATGCAAAATTCCATTATGATGTCATAATGTAACATTCCATTATGATGTCATAATGCAAAATTCCATTATGATGTCATAATGCAAAATTCCATTATGATGTCATAATGCAAAATTCCATTATGATGTCATAATGTAACATTCCATTATGATGTCATAATGTAAAAATTCCATTATGATGTCATAATGCAAAATTCCATTATGATGTCATAATGCAACATTCCATTATGATGTCATAATGCAAAATTCCATTATGATGTCATAATGTAACATTCCATTATGATGTCATAATGCAAAATTCCATTATGATGTCATAATGCAAAATTCCATTATGATGTCATAATATAGAATTCCATTATGATGTCATAATGCAAAATTCCATTATGATGTCATAATGCAAAATTCCATTATGATGTCATAATGCAAAATTCCATTATGATGTCATAATGCAAAATTCCATTATGATGTCATAATGCAACATTCCATTATGATGTCATAATGTAACATTCCATTATGATGTCATAATGTAACATTCCATTATGATGTCATAATGTAACATTCCATTATGATGTCATAATGCAAAATTCCATTATGATGTCATAATGTAAAATTCCACTATGATGTCATAATGCAAAAATTCCATTATGATGTCATAATGCAAAATTCCATTATGATGTCATAATGTAAAATTCCATTATGATGTCATAATGCAAAATTCCATTATGATGTCATAATGCAACATTCCATTATGATGTCATAATGTAAAATTCCATTATGATGTCATAATGCAAAATTCCATTATGATGTCATAATGTAAAATTCCATTATGATGTCATAATGCAACATTCCATTATGATGTCATAATGCAAAATTCCATTATGATGCCATAACGTAACATTCCATTATGATGTCATAATGCAAAATTCCATTATGACGCCATAACGTAACATTCCATTTTGATGTCATAATGCAAAATTCCATTATGATGTCATAATGTAAAATTCCATTATGATGTCATAATGCAACATTCCATTATGATGTCATAATGCAAAATTCCATTATGATGTCATATTGCAAAATTCCATTATGATGTCATAATGCAAAATTCCATTATGATGTCATAATGCAAAATTCCATTATGATGTCATAATGTAAAATTCCATTATGATGTCATAATGTAAAATTCCATTATGATGTCATAATGTAAAATTCAATTATGATGTCATAATGCAAAATTCCATTATGATGTCATAATGCAAAACTCCATTATGATGTCATAATGCAAAACTCCATTATGATGTCATAATGCAAAACTCCATTATGATGTCATAATGCAAAACTCCATTATGATGTCATAATGCAAAACTCCATTATGATGTCATAATGCAAAATTCCATTATGATGTCATAATGTAAAATTCCATTATGATGTCATAATCCAAAACTCAATTATGATGTCATAATGCAAAATTCCATTATGATGTCATAATGCAAAATTCCATTATGATGTCATAATGCAAAATTCCATTATGATGTCATAATGTAACATTCCATTATGATGTCATAATGCAACATTCCATTATGATGTCATAATGCAAAATTCCATTATGATGTCATAATGCAAAATTCCATTATGATGTCATAATGCAACATTCCATTATGATGTCATAATGCAACATTCCATTATGATGTCATAATGCAACATTCCATTATGATGTCATAATGCAAAATTCCATTATGATGTCATAATGTAACATTCCATTATGATGTCATAATGCAAAATTCCATTATGATGTCATAATGTAACATTCCATTATGATGTCATAATGTAAAATTCCATTATGATGTCATAAAGCAACATTCCATTATGATGTCATAATGCAAAATTCCATTATGATGTCATAATGTAAAATTCCATTATGATGTCATAATGTAAAATTCCATTATGATGTCATAATGCAACATTCCATTGTGATGTCATAATGTAACATTCCATTATGATGTCATAATGCAAAATTCCATTATGATGTCATAATGTAAAATTCCATTATGATGTCATAATGCAAAAATTCCATTATGATGTCATAATGCAAAATTCCATTATGATGTCATAATGCAACATTCCATTATGATGTCATAATGCAAAATTACATTATGATGTCATAACGTAACATTCCATTATGATGTCATTATGTAACATTCCATTATGATGTCAAAATGCAAAATTTCATTATGATGTCATAATGTAACATTCCATTATGATGTCATAATGCAACATTCCATTATGATGTCATAATACAACATTCCATTATGAAGTCATAATGCAAAATTCCATTATGATGTCATAACGTAACATTCCATTATGATGTCATTATGTAACATTCCATTATGATGTCAAAATGCAAAATTTCATTATGATGTCATAATGTAACATTCCATTATGATGTCATAATGCAACATTCCATTATGATGTCATAATGCAACATTCCATTATGATGTCATAATGTAAAATTCCATTATGATGTCATGAAGCAACATTCCATTATGATGTCATAATGTAAAATTCCATTATGATGTCATAATGTAAAATTCCATTATGATGTCATAATGCAACATTCCATTGTGATGTCATAATGTAACATTCCATTATGATGTAATAATGCAAAATTCCATTATGATGTCATAATGTAAAATTCCATTATGATGTCATAATGCAAAAATTCCATTATGATGTCATAATGCAAAATTCCATTATGATGTCATAATGTAACATTCCATTATGATGTCATAATGCAAAATTCCATTATGATGTCATAATGTAACATTCCATTATGATGTCATAATGCAAAATTCCATTATGATGTCATAATGCAAAATTCCATTATGATGTCATAATGTAACATTCCATTATGATGTCATAATGCAAAATTCCATTATGGTGTCATAATGCAAAATTCCATTATGATGTCATAATGCAAAATTCCATTATGATGTCATAATGCAAAATTCCATTATGATGTCATAATGCAAAATTCCATTATGATGTCATAATGTAACATTCCATTATGATGTCATAATGCAAAATTCCATTATGATGTCATAATGCAAAATTCCATTATGATGTCATAATGCAAAATTCCATTATGATGTCATAATGTAACATTCCATTATGATGTCATAATGTAAAAATTCCATTATGATGTCATAATGCAAAATTCCATTATGATGTCATAATGCAACATTCCATTATGATGTCATAATGCAAAATTCCATTATGATGTCATAATGCATCATTCCATTATGATGTCATAATGCAACATTCCATTATGATGTCATAATGCAAAATTCCAGTATGATGTCATAATGCATCATTCCATTATGATGTCATAATGCAACATTCCATTATGATGTCATAATGCAAAATTCCATTATGATGTCATAATGTAACTTTTTATTATGATGTGATAATGCGAAATTCCATTATGATGTCATAATGTAAAATCCCATTATGATGTTATAATGCAAAATTCCATTATGATGTCATAATGTAAAATTCCATTATGATGTCATAATGCTAAATTCTATTATGATGTCATAATGCTAAATTCCATTATGATGTCATAATGTAAAATTACATTATGATGTCATAATGCTAAATTCTATTATGATGTCATAATGCAAAATTGTTTTAAAAGATGTCATAATGTAACATTCCATTATGATGTCATAATGCAATATTCCATTATGATGTCATAATGTAAAATTCCATTATGATGTCATAATGTAAAATTCCATTATGATGTCATATTGCTAAATTCCATTATGATGTCATAATGCAAAATTCCATTATGATGTCATGAAGCAACATTCCATTATGATGTCATAATGCAAAATTCCATTATGATGTCATAATGTAACATGCCATTATGATGTCATAATGCAATATTCCATTATGATGTCATAATGCAACATTCCATTATGATGTCATAATGCAAAATTCCAGTATGATGTCATAATGCAACATTCCATTATGATGTCATAATGTAAAATTCCATTATGATGTCATAATACAACATTCCATTATGAAGTCATAATGCAAAATTCCATTATGATGTCATAACGTAACATTCCATTATGATGTCATTATGTAACATTCCATTATGATGTCAAAATGCAAAATTTCATTATGATGTCATAATGTAACATTCCATTATGATGTCATAATGCAACATTCCATTATGATGTCATAATACAACATTCCATTATGAAGTCATAATGCAAAATTCCATTATGATGTCATAACGTAACATTCCATTATGATGTCATTATGTAACATTCCATTATGATGTCAAAATGCAAAATTTCATTATGATGTCATAATGTAACATTCCATTATGATGTCATAATGCAACATTCCATTATGATGTCATAATGCAACATTCCATTATGATGTCATAATGTAAAATTCCATTATGATGTCATGAAGCAACATTCCATTATGATGTCATAATGTAAAATTCCATTATGATGTCATAATGTAAAATTCCATTATGATGTCATAATGCAACATTCCATTGTGATGTCATAATGTAACATTCCATTATGATGTCATAATGCAAAATTCCATTATGATGTCATAATGTAAAATTCCATTATGATGTCATAATGCAAAAATTCCATTATGATGTCATAATGCAAAATTCCATTATGATGTCATAATGTAACATTCCATTATGATGTCATAATGCAAAATTCCATTATGATGTCATAATGTAACATTCCATTATGATGTCATAATGCAAAATTCCATTATGATGTCATAATGTAACATTCCATTATGATGTCATAATGCAAAATTCCATTATGATGTCATAATGCAAAATTCCATTATGGTGTCATAATGCAAAATTCCATTATGATGTCATAATGCAAAATTCCATTATGATGTCATAATGCAAAATTCCATTATGATGTCATAATGTAACATTCCATTATGATGTCATAATGCAAAATTCCATTATGATGTCATAATGCAAAATTCCATTATGATGTCATAATGCAAAATTCCATTATGATGTCATAATGTAACATTCCATTATGATGTCATAATGTAAAAATTCCATTATGATGTCATAATGCAAAATTCCATTATGATGTCATAATGCAACATTCCATTATGATGTCATAATGCAACATTCCATTATGATGTCATAATGTAACATTCCATTATGATGTCATAATGCAAAATTCCATTATGATGTCATAATGCAAAATTCCATTATGATGTCATAATATAGAATTCCATTATGATGTCATAATGCAAAATTCCATTATGATGTCATAATGCAAAATTCCATTATGATGTCATAATGCAAAATTCCATTATGATGTCATAATGCAAAATTCCATTATGATGTCATAATGCAACATTCCATTATGATGTCATAATGTAACATTCCATTATGATGTCATAATGTAACATTCCATTATGATGTCATAATGCAAAATTCCATTATGATGTCATAATGTAAAATTCCACTATGATGTCATAATGCAAAAATTCCATTATGATGTCATAATGCAAAATTCTATTATGATGTCATAATGTAAAATTCCATTATGATGTCATAATGCAAAATTCCATTATGATGTCATAATGCAACATTCCATTATGATGTCATAATGTAAAATTCCATTATGATGTCATAATGCAAAATTCCATTATGATGTCATAATGTAAAATTCCATTATGATGTCATAATGCAACATTCCATTATGATGTCATAATGCAAAATTCCATTATGATGCCATAACGTAACATTCCATTATGATGTCATAATGCAAAATTCCATTATGATGCCATAACGTAACATTCCATTTTGATGTCATAATGCAAAATTCCATTATGATGTCATAATGTAAAATTCCATTATGATGTCATAATGCAACATTCCATTATGATGTCATAATGCAAAATTCCATTATGATGTCATATTGCAAAATTCCATTATGATGTCATAATGTAAAATTCCATTATGATGTCATAATGTAAAATTCCATTATGATGTCATAATGTAAAATTCAATTATGATGTCATAATGCAAAATTCCATTATGATGTCATAATGCAAAACTCCATTATGATGTCATAATGCAAAACTCCATTATGATGTCATAATGCAAAACTCCATTATGATGTCATAATGCAAAACTCCATTATGATGTCATAATGCAAAATTCCATTATGATGTCATAATGTAAAATTCCATTATGATGTCATAATCCAAAACTCAATTATGATGTCATAATGTAAAATTCCATTATGATGTCATAATGCAAAATTCCATTATGATGTCATAATGCAAAATTCCATTATGATGTCATAATGCAAAATTCCATTATGATGTCATAATGTAACATTCCATTATGATGTCATAATGCAACATTCCATTATGATGTCATAATGCAACATTCCATTATGATGTCATAATGCAACATTCCATTATGATGTCATAATGCAACATTCCATTATGATGTCATAATGCAAAATTCCATTATGATGTCATAATGTAACATTCCATTATGATGTCATAATGTAAAATTCCATTATGATGTCATAATGCAACATTCCATTGTGATGTCATAATGTAACATTCCATTATGATGTCATAATGCAAAATTCCATTATGATGTCATAATGTAAAATTCCATTATGATGTCATAATGCAAAAATTCCATTATGGTGTCATAATGCAAAATTCCATTATGATGTCATAATGCAACATTCCATTATGATGTCATAATGCAACATTCCATTATGATGTCATAATGCAAAATTCCATTATGATGTCATAATGTAAAATTCCATTATGATGTCATAATGTAAAATTCCATTATGATGTCATAATGCAACATTTCATTGTGATGTCATAATGTAACATTCCATTATGATGTCATAATGCAAAATTCCATTATGATGTCATAATGTAAAATTCCATTATGATGTCATAATGCAACATTCCATTATGATGTCATAATGCAACATTCCATTATGATGTCATAATGCAACATTCCATTATGATGTCATAATGTAAAATTCCATTATGATGTCATAATGCAACATTCCATTATGATGTCATAATGCAACATTCCATTATGATGTCATAATGCAAAATTCCATTATGATGTCATAATGCAAAATTCCATTATGATGTCATAATGTAACATTCCATTATGATGTCATAATGCAAAATTCCATTATGATGTCATAATGCAAAATTCCATTATGATGTCATAATGCAAAATTCCATTATGATGTCATAATGTAACATTCCTTTATGATGTCATAATGCAACATTCCATTATGATGTCATAATGCAAAATTCCATTATGATGTCATAATGCAAAATTCCATTATGATGTCATAATGTAACATTCCATTATGATGTCATAATGCAAAATTCCATTATGATGTCATAATGTAACATTCCTTTATGATGTCATAATGCAAAATTCCATTATGATGTAATAATGCAAAATTCCATTATGATGTCATAATGTAACATTCCATTATGATGTCATAATGCAAAATTCCATTATGATGTCATAATGCAAAATTCCATTATGATGTCATAATGCAACATTCCATTGTGATGTCATAATGCAAAATTCCATTATGATGTCATAATGCAAAATTCCATTATGATGTCATAATGTAACATTCCATTATGATGTCATAATGCAAAATTCCATTATGATGTCATAATGCAAAATTCCATTATGATGTCATAATGCAAAATTCCATTATGATGTCATAATGCAAAATTCCATTATGATGTCATAATGTAACATTCCATTATGATGTCATAATGTAACATTCCATTATGATGTCATAATGCAAAATTCCATTATGATGTCATAATGCAAAATTCCATTATGATGTCATAATATAGAATTCCATTATGATGTCATAATGCAAAATTCCATTATGATGTCATAATGCAAAATTCCATTATGATGTCATAATCCAAAATTCCATTATGATGTCATAATGCAAAATTCCATTATGATGTCATAATGCAAAATTCCATTATGATGTCATAATGTAACATTCCATTATGATGTCATAATGTAAAATTCCATTATGATGTCATAATGCAAAATTCCATTATGATGTCATAATGCAACATTCCATTATGATGTCATAATGCAAAATTCCATTATGATGTCATAATGTAACATTCCATTATGATGTCATAATGCAACATTCCATTATGATGTCATAATGCAAAATTCCATTATGATGTCATAACGTAACATTCCATTATGATGTCATAATGCAAAATTCCATTATGATGTCATAACGTAACATTCCATTATGATGTCATTATGTAACATTCCATTATGATGTCATAATGCAACATTCCATTATGATGTCATAATGCAACATTCCATTATGATGTCATAATGCAAAATTCCAGTATGATGTCATAATGCATCATTCCATTATGATGTCATAATGCAACATTCCATTATGATGTCATAATGCAAAATTCCATTATGATGTCATTATGTAACATTCCATTATGATGTCATAATACAAAATTCCATTATGATGTCATAATGTAAAATTCCATTATGATGTCATAATGTAAAATTCCATTATGATGTCATAATGCAACATTCCATTATGATGTCATAATGTAAAATTCCATTATGATGTCATAAAGCAACATTCCATTATGATGTCATAATGCAAAATTCCATTATGATGTCATAATGTAAAATTCCATTATGATGTCATAAAGCAACATTCCATTATGATGTCATAATGCAAAATTCCATTATGATGTCATAATGTAAAATTCCATTATGATGTCATAATGTAAAATTCCATTATGATGTCATAATGCAACATTCCATTGTGATGTAATAATGTAACATTCCATTATGATGTCATAATGCAAAATTCCATTATGATGTCATAATGTAAAATTCCATTATGATGTCATAATGCAAAAATTCCATTATGATGTCATAATGCAAAATTCCATTATGATGTCATAATGCAACATTCCATTATGATGTCATAATGCAAAATTCCATTATGATGTCATAATGTAACATTCCATTATGATGTCATAATGCAACATTCCATTATGATGTCATAATGCAAAATTCCATTATGATGTCATAACGTAACATTCCATTATGATGTCATAATGCAAAATGTCATTATGATGTCATAGTGTAACATTCCATTATGATGTCATAATGCAAAATTCCATTACGATGTCATAATGTAAAATTCCAGTATGATGTCATAATGCATCATTCCATTATGATGTCATAATGCAACATTCCATTATGATGTCATAATGCAAAATTCCATTATGATGTCATTATGTAACATTCCATTATGATGTCATAATACAAAATTCCATTATGATGTCATAATGTAAAATTCCATTATGATGTCATAATGCAACATTCCATTATGATGTCATAATGTAAAATTCCATTATGATGTTATAAAGCAACATTCCATTATGATGTCATAATGCAAAATTCCATTATGATGTCATAATGTAAAATTCCATTATGATGTCATAAAGCAACATTCCATTATGATGTCATAAAGCAACATTCCATTATGATGTCATAATGCAAAATTCCATTATGATGTCATAATGTAAAATTCCATTATGATGTCATAATGTAAAATTCCATTATGATGTCATAATGCAACATTCCATTGTGATGTCATAATGTAACATTCCATTATGATGTCATAATGCAAAATTATATTATGATGTCATAATGTAAAATTCCATTATGATGTCATAATGCAAAAATTCCATTATGATGTCATAATGCAAAATTCCATTATGATGTCATAATGCAACATTCCATTATGATGTCATAATGCAACATTCCATTATGATGTCATAATGTAAAATTCCATTATGATGTCATACTGTAACATTCCATTATGATGTCATAATGCAACATTCCATTATGATGTCATAATGCAAAATTCCATTATGATGTCATAATGCAAAATTCCATTATGATGTCATAATGTAACATTCCATTATGATGTCATAATGCAACATTCCATTATGATGTCATAATGCAACATTCCATTATGATGTCATAATGCAAAATTCCATTATGATGTCATAATGTAACATTCCATTATGATGTCATAATGCAACATTCCATTATGATGTCATAATGCAACATTCCATTATGATGTCATAATGCAACATTCCATTATGATGTCATAATGCAACATTCCATTATGATGTCATAATGTAAAATTCCATTATGATGTCATAATGTAACATTCCATTATGATGTCATAATGCAACATTCCATTATGATGTCATAATGCAACATTCCATTATGATGTCATAATGCAAAATTCCATTATGATGTCATAATGTAACATTCCATTATGATGTCATAATGCAAAATTCCATTATGATGTCATAATGTAACATTCCATTATGATGTCATAATGCAAAATTCCATTATGATGTCATAATGTAAAATTCCATTATGATGTCATAAAGCAACATTCCATTATGATGTCATAATGCAAAATTCCATTATGATGTCATAATGTAAAATTCCATTATGATGTCATAATGTAAAATTCCATTATGATGTCATAATGCAACATTCCATTGTGATGTCATAATGTAACATTCCATTATGATGTCATAATGCAAAATTCCATTATGATGTCATAATGTAACATTCCATTATGATGTCATAATGCCAAATTCCATTATGAGCTCATAATTTAAATTCCATTATGATGTCATAATGCAAAATTCCATTATGATGTCATAATGTAACATTCCATTATGATGTCATAATGTAAAATTCCATTATAATGTCATAATGCAAAATTCCATTATGATGTCATAATGTAACATTCCATTATGATGTCATAATGCAAAATTCCATTATGATGTCATAATGTAACATTCCATTATGATGTCATAATGCAAAATTCCATTATGATGTCATAATGTAACATTCCATTATGATGTCATAATGCAAAATTCCATTATGATGTCATAATGTAAAATTCCATTATGATGTCATAATGTAAATTCCATTATGATGTCATAATGCAAAATTCTATTATGATGTCATAATGTAACATTCCATTATGATGTCATAATGCAAAATTCCATTATGATGTCATAATGCAAAATTCCATTATGATGTCATAATGAAAAATTCCATTATGATGTCATAATGTAAAATTCCATTATGATGTCATAATGCAACATTCCATTGTGATGTCATAATGTAACATTCCATTATGATGTCATAATGCAAAATTATATTATGATGTCATAATGTAAAATTCCATTATGATGTCATAATGCAAAAATTCCATTATGATGTCATAATGCAAAATTCCATTATGATGTCATAATGCAACATTCCATTATGATGTCATAATGCAACATTCCATTATGATGTCATAATGTAAAATTCCATTATGATGTCATACTGTAACATTCCATTATGATGTCATAATGCAACATTCCATTATGATGTCATAATGCAAAATTCCATTATGATGTCATAATGCAAAATTCCATTATGATGTCATAATGTAACATTCCATTATGATGTCATAATGCAACATTCCATTATGATGTCATAATGCAACATTCCATTATGATGTCATAATGCAAAATTCCATTATGATGTCATAATGTAACATTCCATTATGATGTCATAATGCAACATTCCATTATGATGTCATAATGCAACATTCCATTATGATGTCATAATGCAACATTCCATTATGATGTCATAATGTAAAATTCCATTATGATGTCATAATGTAACATTCCATTATGATGTCATAATGCAACATTCCATTATGATGTCATAATGCAACATTCCATTATGATGTCATAATGCAAAATTCCATTATGATGTCATAATGTAACATTCCATTATGATGTCATAATGCAAAATTCCATTATGATGTCATAATGTAACATTCCATTATGATGTCATAATGCAAAATTCCATTATGATGTCATAATGTAAAATTCCATTATGATGTCATAAAGCAACATTCCATTATGATGTCATAATGCAAAATTCCATTATGATGTCATAATGTAAAATTCCATTATGATGTCATAATGTAAAATTCCATTATGATGTCATAATGCAACATTCCATTGTGATGTCATAATGTAACATTCCATTATGATGTCAAAATGCAAAATTCCATTATGATGTCATAATGTAACATTCCATTATGATGTCATAATGCCAAATTCCATTATGAGCTCATAATTTAAATTCCATTATGATGTCATAATGCAAAATTCCATTATGATGTCATAATGTAACATTCCATTATGATGTCATAATGTAAAATTCCATTATAATGTCATAATGCAAAATTCCATTATGATGTCATAATGTAACATTCCATTATGATGTCATAATGCAAAATTCCATTATGATGTCATAATGTAACATTCCATTATGATGTCATAATGCAAAATTCCATTATGATGTCATAATGTAACATTCCATTATGATGTCATAATGCAAAATTCCATTATGATGTCATAATGTAAAATTCCATTATGATGTCATAATGTAAATTCCATTATGATGTCATAATGCAAAATTCTATTATGATGTCATAATGTAACATTCCATTATGATGTCATAATGCAAAATTCCATTATGATGTCATAATGTAACATTCCATTATGATGTCATAATGCAAAATTCCATTATGATGTCATAATGTAACATTCCATTATGATGTCATAATGCAAAATTCCATTATGATGTCATAATGTAAAATTCCATTATGATGTCATAAAGCAACATTCCATTATGATGTCATAATGCAAAATTCCATTATGATGTCATAATGTAAAATTCCATTATGATGTCATAATGTAAAATTCCATTATGATGTCATAATGCAACATTCCATTGTGATGTCATAATGTAACATTCCATTATGATGTCATAATGTAACATTCCATTATGATGTCATAATGCAAAATTCCATTATGATGTCATAATGTAACATTCCATTATGATGTCATAATGCCAAAATCAATTATGAGCTCATAATTTAAATTCCATTATGATGTCATAATGCAAAATTCCATTATGATGTCATAATGTAACA
Organism: Eleutherodactylus coqui; assembly: GCF_035609145.1. Taxonomy (NCBI): domain Eukaryota; kingdom Metazoa; phylum Chordata; class Amphibia; order Anura; family Eleutherodactylidae; genus Eleutherodactylus; species Eleutherodactylus coqui. The sequence goes on from NC_089844.1 coordinate 201,731,283, forward strand.
TTCCATTATGATGTCATAATGTAAAATTCCATTATAATGTCATAATGCAAAATTCCATTATGATGTCATAATGTAACATTCCATTATGATGTCATAATGCAAAATTCCATTATGATGTCATAATGTAACATTCCATTATGATGTCATAATGCAAAATTCCATTATGATGTCATAATGTAACATTCCATTATGATGTCATAATGCAAAATTCCATTATGATGTCATAATGTAAAATTCCATTATGATGTCATAATGTAAATTCCATTATGATGTCATAATGCAAAATTCTATTATGATGTCATAATGTAACATTCCATTATGATGTCATAATGCAAAATTCCATTATGATGTCATAATGCAAAATTCCATTATGATGTCATAATGAAAAATTCCATTATGATGTCATAATGTAAAATTCCATTATGATGTCATAATGCAACATTCCATTGTGATGTCATAATGTAACATTCCATTATGATGTCATAATGCAAAATTATATTATGATGTCATAATGTAAAATTCCATTATGATGTCATAATGCAAAAATTCCATTATGATGTCATAATGCAAAATTCCATTATGATGTCATAATGCAACATTCCATTATGATGTCATAATGCAACATTCCATTATGATGTCATAATGTAAAATTCCATTATGATGTCATACTGTAACATTCCATTATGATGTCATAATGCAACATTCCATTATGATGTCATAATGCAAAATTCCATTATGATGTCATAATGCAAAATTCCATTATGATGTCATAATGTAACATTCCATTATGATGTCATAATGCAACATTCCATTATGATGTCATAATGCAACATTCCATTATGATGTCATAATGCAAAATTCCATTATGATGTCATAATGTAACATTCCATTATGATGTCATAATGTAAAATTCCATTATGATGTCATAATGCAAAATTCCATTATGATGTCATAATGTAAAATTCCATTATGATGTCATAATGTAAATTCCATTATGATGTCATAATGCAAAATTCTATTATGATGTCATAATGTAACATTCCATTATGATGTCATAATGCAAAATTCCATTATGATGTCATAATGCAAAATTCCATTATGATGTCATAATGAAAAATTCCATTATGATGTCATAATGTAAAATTCCATTATGATGTCATAATGCAACATTCCATTGTGATGTCATAATGTAACATTCCATTATGATGTCATAATGCAAAATTATATTATGATGTCATAATGTAAAATTCCATTATGATGTCATAATGCAAAAATTCCATTATGATGTCATAATGCAAAATTCCATTATGATGTCATAATGCAACATTCCATTATGATGTCATAATGCAACATTCCATTATGATGTCATAATGTAAAATTCCATTATGATGTCATACTGTAACATTCCATTATGATGTCATAATGCAACATTCCATTATGATGTCATAATGCAAAATTCCATTATGATGTCATAATGCAAAATTCCATTATGATGTCATAATGTAACATTCCATTATGATGTCATAATGCAACATTCCATTATGATGTCATAATGCAACATTCCATTATGATGTCATAATGCAAAATTCCATTATGATGTCATAATGTAACATTCCATTATGATGTCATAATGCAACATTCCATTATGATGTCATAATGCAAAATTCCATTATGATGTCATAATGTAACATTCCATTATGATGTCATAATGCAACATTCCATTATGATGTCATAATGCAACATTCCATTATGATGTCATAATGCAACATTCCATTATGATGTCATAATGTAAAATTCCATTATGATGTCATAATGTAACATTCCATTATGATGTCATAATGCAACATTCCATTATGATGTCATAATGCAACATTCCATTATGATGTCATAATGCAAAATTCCATTATGATGTCATAATGTAACATTCCATTATGATGTCATAATGCAAAATTCCATTATGATGTCATAATGTAACATTCCATTATGATGTCATAATGCAAAATTCCATTATGATGTCATAATGTAAAATTCCATTATGATGTCATAAAGCAACATTCCATTATGATGTCATAATGCAAAATTCCATTATGATGTCATAATGTAAAATTCCATTATGATGTCATAATGTAAAATTCCATTATGATGTCATAATGCAACATTCCATTGTGATGTCATAATGTAACATTCCATTATGATGTCAAAATGCAAAATCCCATTATGATGTCATAATGTAACATTCCATTATGATGTCATAATGCCAAATTCCATTATGAGCTCATAATTTAAATTCCATTATGATGTCATAATGCAAAATTCCATTATGATGTCATAATGTAACATTCCATTATGATGTCATAATGTAAAATTCCATTATAATGTCATAATGCAAAATTCCATTATGATGTCATAATGTAACATTCCATTATGATGTCATAATGCAAAATTCCATTATGATGTCATAATGTAACATTCCATTATGATGTAATAATGCAAAATTCCATTATGATGTCATAATGTAACATTCCATTATGATGTCATAATGCAAAATTCCATTATGATGTCATAATGTAAAATTCCATTATGATGTCATAATGTAAATTCCATTATGATGTCATAATGCAAAATTCTATTATGATGTCATAATGTAACATTCCATTATGATGTCATAATGCAAAATTCCATTATGATGTCATAATGTAACATTCCATTATGATGTCATAATGCAAAATTCCATTATGATGTCATAATGTAACATTCCATTATGATGTCATAATGCAAAACTCCATTATGATGTCATAATGTAAAATTCCATTATGATGTCATAAAGCAACATTCCATTATGATGTCATAATGCAAAATTCCATTATGATGTCATAATGTAAAATTCCATTATGATGTCATAATGTAAAATTCCATTATGATGTCATAATGCAACATTCCATTGTGATGTCATAATGTAACATTCCATTATGATGTCATAATGCAAAATTCCATTATGATGTCATAATGTAACATTCCATTATGATGTCATAATGCCAAATTCCATTATGAGCTCATAATTTAAATTCCATTATGATGTCATAATGCAAAATTCCATTATGATGTCATAATGTAACATTCCATTATGATGTCATAATGTAAAATTCCATTATAATGTCATAATGCAAAATTCCATTATGATGTCATAATGTAACATTCCATTATGATGTCATAATGCAAAATTCCATTATGATGTCATAATGTAACATTCCATTATGATGTCATAATGCAAAATTCCATTATGATGTCATAATGTAACATTCCATTATGATGTCATAATGCAAAATTCCATTATGATGTCATAATGTAAAATTCCATTATGATGTCATAATGTAAATTCCATTATGATGTCATAATGCAAAATTCTATTATGATGTCATAATGTAACATTCCATTATGATGTCATAATGCAAAATTCCATTATGATGTCATAATGCAACATTTCATTGTGATGTCATAATGTAACATTCCATTATGATGTCATAATGCAAAATTCCATTATGATGTCATAATGTAAAATTCCATTATGATGTCATAATGCAACATTCCATTATGATGTCATAATGCAACATTCCATTATGATGTCATAATGCAACATTCCATTATGATGTCATAATGTAAAATTCCATTATGATGTCATAATGTAACATTCCATTATGATGTCATAATGCAACATTCCATTATGATGTCATAATGCAACATTCCATTATGATGTCATAATGCAAAATTCCATTATGATGTCATAATGTAACATTCCATTATGATGTCATAATGTAACATTCCATTATGATGTCATAATGCAAAATTCCATTATGATGTCATAATGTAACATTCCATTATGATGTCATAATGCAAAATTCCATTATGATGTAATAATGCAAAATTCCATTATGATGTCATAATGTAACATTCCATTATGATGTCATAATGCAAAATTCCATTATGATGTCATAATGCAAAATTCCATTATGATGTCATAATGCAAAATTCCATTATGATGTCATAATGCAAAATTCCATTATGATGTCATAATGCAAAATTCCATTATGATGTCATAATGTAACATTCCATTATGATGTCATAATGCAAAATTCCATTATGATGTCATAATGCAAAATTCCATTATGATGTCATAATGCAAAATTCCATTATGATGTCATAATGTAACATTCCATTATGATGTCATAATGTAACATTCCATTATGATGTCATAATGTAACATTCCATTATGATGTCATAATGTAACATTCCATTATGATGTCATAATGCAAAATTCCATTATGATGTCATAATGCAAAATTCCATTATGATGTCATAATATAGAATTCCATTATGATGTCATAATGCAAAATTTCATTATGATGTCATAATGCAAAATTCCATTATGATGTCATAATGCAAAATTCCATTATGATGTCATAATGCAAAATTCCATTATGATGTCATAATGCAAAATTCCATTATGATGTCATAATGTAACATTCCATTATGATGTCATAATGTAAAATTCCATTATGATGTCATAATGCAAAATTCAATTATAATGTCATAATGTAACATTCCATTATAATGTCATAATGCAAAATTCCATTATGATGTCATAATGTAACATTCCATTATGATGTCATAATGCAAAATTCCATTATGAGGTCATAATGTAAAATTCGATTAAGATGTCATAATGCAAAATTCCATTATGATGTCATAATGTAACATTCCATTATGATGTCATTATGTATCATTCCATTATGATGTCATAATGCAAAATTCCATTATGATGTCATAATGGAAAATTCCATTATGATGTCATAATGGAAAATTCCATTATGATGTCATAATGCAAAATTCCATTATGATGTCATAATGTAACATTCCATTATGTTGTCATAATGCAAAATTCCATTATGATGTCATAATGTAAAATTCCATTATGATGTCATAATGTAAAATTCCATTATGATGTCATAATGCAAAATTCCATTATGATGTCATAATGCAAAATTCCATTATGATGTCATAATGCAAAATTCCATTATGATGTCATAATGTAAAATTCCATTATGATGTCATATTGCAAAATCCCATTATGATGTCATAATGCAAAATTCCATTATGATGTCATAATGCATCATTCCATTATGATGTCATAATGCAAAATTCCATTATTATGTCATAATGCAAAATTCCATTATGATATCATAATGTAAAATTCCATTATGATATCATAATGCAAAATTTCATTATGATGTCATAGTGTAACATTCCATTATGATGTCATAATGCAAAATTCCATTACGATGTCATAATGTAAAATTCCAGTATGATGTCATAATGCAAAATTCCATTATGATGTCATAATGCAAAATTCCATTATGATGTCATAATGCAAAATTCCATTATGATGTCATAATGCAAAATTCCATTATGATGTCATAATGTAACATTCCATTATGATGTCATAATGTAACATTCCATAATGATGTCATAATGCAAAATTCCATTATGATGTCATAATGTAAAATTCCATTATGATGTCATAATGCAAAAATTCCATTATGATGTCATAATGCAAAAATTCCATTATGATGTCATAATGTAAAATTCCATTATGATGTCAGAATGCAAAATTCCATTATGATGTCATAATGCAAAATTCCATTATGATGTCATAATGTAAAATTCCATTATGATGTCATAATGCAAAATTCCATTATGATGTCATAATGTAAAATTCCATTATGATGTCATAATGCAACATTCCATTATGATGTCATAATGCAAAATTCCATTATGATGCCATAACGTAACATTCCATTATGATGTCATAATGCAAAATTCCATTATGATGTCATAATGTAAAATTCCATTATGATGTCATAATGCAACATTCCATTATGATGTCATAATGCAACATTCCATTATGATGTCATAATGCAAAATTCCATTATGATGTCATAATGCAACATTCCATTATGATGCCATAATGCAAAATTCCATTATGATGTCATAATGTAAAATTCCATTATGATGTCATCATGCAAAATTCCATTATGATGTCATAATGTAAAATTCCATTATGATGTCATAATGCAAAATTCCATTATGATGTCATAATGTAAAATTCCATTATGATGTCATAATGCAAAATTCCATTATGATGTCATAATGTAACATTCCATTATGATGTCATAATGCAAAACTCAATTATGATGTCATAATGTAAAATTCCATTATGATGTCATAATGCAAAATTCCATTATGATGCCATAATGCAAAATTCCATTATGATGTCATAATGTAAAATTCCATTATGATGTCATAAAGCAACATTCCATTATGATGTCATAATGCAAAATTCCATTATGATGTCATAATGGAAAATTTCATTATGATGTCATAAAGCAACATTCCATTATGATGTCATATTGTAAAATTCCATTATGATGTCATAATCCAAAACTCAATTATGATGTCATAATGTAAAATTCCATTATGATGTCATAATGCAAAATTCCATTATGATGTCATAATGCAAAATTCCATTATGATGTCATAATGCAAAATTCCATTATGATGTCATAATGTAACATTCCATTATGATGTCATAATGCAAAATTCCATTATGATGTCATAATGTAACATTCCATTATGATGTCATAATGTAAAATTCCATTATGATGTCATAAAGCAACATTCCATTATGATGTCATAATGCAAAATTCCATTATGATGTCATAATGTAAAATTCCATTATGATGTCATAATGTAAAATTCCATTATGATGTCATAATGCAACATTCCATTGTGATGTCATAATGTAACATTCCATTATGATGTCATAATGCAAAATTCCATTATGATGTCATAATGTAAAATTCCATTATGATGTCATAATGCAAAAATTCCATTATGATGTCATAATGCAAAATTCCATTATGATGTCATAATGCAACATTCCATTATGATGTCATAATGCAACATTCCATTATGATGTCATAATGCAAAATTCCATTATGATGTCATAATGTAAAATTCCATTATGATGTCATAATGTAAAATTCCATTATGATGTCATAATGCAACATTTCATTGTGATGTCATAATGTAACATTCCATTATGATGTCATAATGCAAAATTCCATTATGATGTCATAATGTAAAATTCCATTATGATGTCATAATGCAACATTCCATTATGATGTCATAATGCAACATTCCATTATGATGTCATAATGCAACATTCCATTATGATGTCATAATGTAAAATTCCATTATGATGTCATAATGTAACATTCCATTATGATGTCATAATGCAACATTCCATTATGATGTCATAATGCAACATTCCATTATGATGTCATAATGCAAAATTCCATTATGATGTCATAATGTAACATTCCATTATGATGTCATAATGTAACATTCCATTATGATGTCATAATGCAAAATTCCATTATGATGTCATAATGTAACATTCCATTATGATGTCATAATGCAAAATTCCATTATGATGTAATAATGCAAAATTCCATTATGATGTCATAATGTAACATTCCATTATGATGTCATAATGCAAAATTCCATTATGATGTCATAATGCAAAATTCCATTATGATGTCATAATGCAAAATTCCATTATGATGTCATAATGCAAAATTCCATTATGATGTCATAATGCAAAATTCCATTATGATGTCATAATGCAAAATTCCATTATGATGTCATAATGCAAAATTCCATTATGATGTCATAATGTAACATTCCATTATGATGTCATAATGTAACATTCCATTATGATGTCATAATGTAACATTCCATTATGATGTCATAATGCAAAATTCCATTATGATGTCATAATGCAAAATTCCATTATGATGTCATAATATAGAATTCCATTATGATGTCATAATGCAAAATTTCATTATGATGTCATAATGCAAAATTCCATTATGATGTCATAATGCAAAATTCCATTATGATGTCATAATGCAAAATTCCATTATGATGTCATAATGCAAAATTCCATTATGATGTCATAATGTAACATTCCATTATGATGTCATAATGTAAAATTCCATTATGATGTCATAATGCAAAATTCCATTATGATGTCATAATGCAACATTCCATTATGATGTCATAATGCAAAATTCCATTATGATGTCATAATGTAACATTCCATTATGATGTCATAATGCAACATTCCATTATGATGTCATAATGCAAAATTCCATTATGATGTCATAACGTAACATTCCATTATGATGTCATTATGTAACATTCCATTATGATGTCATAATGCAAAATTCCATTATGATGTCATAATGTAACATTCCATTATGATGTCATAATGCAACATTCCATTATGATGTCATAATGCAACATTCCATTATGATGTCATAATGCAAAATTCCAGTATGATGTCATAATGCATCATTCCATTATGATGTCATAATGCAACATTCCATTATGATGTCATAATGCAAAATTCCATTATGATGTCATTATGTAACATTCCATTATGATGTCATAATACAAAATTCCATTATGATGTCATAATGTAAAATTCCATTATGATGTCATAATGCAACATTCCATTATGATGTCATAATGTAAAATTCCATTATGATGTCATAAAGCAACATTCCATTATGATGTCATAATGCAAAATTCCATTATGATGTCATAATGTAAAATTCCATTATGATGTCATAAAGCAACATTCCATTATGATGTCATAATGCAAAATTCCATTATGATGTCATAATGTAAAATTCCATTATGATGTCATAATGTAAAATTCCATTATGATGTCATAATGCAACATTCCATTGTGATGTCATAATGTAACATTCCATTATGATGTCATAATGCAAAATTCCATTATGATGTCATAATGTAAAATTCCATTATGATGTCATAATGCAAAAATTCCATTATGATGTCATAATGCAAAATTCCATTATGATGTCATAATGCAACATTCCATTATGATGTCATAATGCAAAATTCCATTATGATGTCATAATGTAACATTCCATTATGATGTCATAATGCAACATTCCATTATGATGTCATAATGCAAAATTCCATTATGATGTCATAACGTAACATTCCATTATGATGTCATAATGCAAAATTTCATTATGATGTCATAGTGTAACATTCCATTATGATGTCATAATGCAAAATTCCATTACGATGTCATAATGTAAAATTCCAGTATGATGTCATAATGCATCATTCCATTATGATGTCATAATGCAACATTCCATTATGATGTCATAATGCAAAATTCCATTATGATGTCATTATGTAACATTCCATTATGATGTCATAATACAAAATTCCATTATGATGTCATAATGTAAAATTCCATTATGATGTCATAATGCAACATTCCATTATGATGTCATAATGTAAAATTCCATTATGATGTTATAAAGCAACATTCCATTATGATGTCATAATGCAAAATTCCATTATGATGTCATAATGTAAAATTCCATTATGATGTCAGAAAGCAACATTCCATTATGATGTCATAATGCAAAATTCCATTATGATGTCATTATGCAACATTCCATTATGATGTCATAATGCAACATTCCATTATGATGTCATAATGTAAAATTCCATTATGATGTCATACTGTAACATTCCATTATGATGTCATAATGCAACATTCCATTATGATGTCATAATGCAAAATTCCATTATGATGTCATAATGCAAAATTCCATTATGATGTCATAATGCAAAATTCCATTATGATGTCATAATGTAACATTCCATTATGATGTCATAATGCAACATTCCATTATGATGTCATAATGGAAAATTCCATTATGATGTCATAATGCAAAATTCCATTATGATGTCATAATGTAACATTCCATTATGATGTCATAATGCAACATTCCATTATGATGTCATAATGCAACATTCCATTATGATGTCATAATGCAACATTCCATTATGATGTCATAATGTAAAATTCCATTATGATGTCATAATGCAACATTCCATTATGATGTCATAATGCAAAATTCCATTATGATGTCATAATGCAAAATTCCATTATGATGTCATAATGTAACATTCCATTATGATGTCATAATGCAAAATTCCATTATGATGTCATAATGTAAAATTCCATTATGATGTCATAAAGCAACATTCCATTATGATGTCATAATGCAAAATTCCATTATGATGTCATAATGTAAAATTCCATTATGATGTCATAATGTAAAATTCCATTATGATGTCATAATGCAACATTCCATTGTGATGTCATAATGTAACATTCCATTATGATGTCATAATGCAAAATTCCATTATGATGTCATAATGTAAAATTCCATTATGATGTCATAATGCAAAAATTCCATTATGATGTCATAATGCAAAATTCCATTATGATGTCATAATGCAACATTCCATTATGATGTCATAATGCAACATTCCATTATGATGTCATAATGTAAAATTCCATTATGAGGTCATAATGCAACATTCCATTATGATGTCATAATGTAACATTCCATTATGATGTCATAATGCAACATTCCATTATGATGTCATAATGCAAAATTCCATTATGATGTCATAATGCAAAATTCCATTATGATGTCATAATGTAACATTCCATTATGATGTCATAATGCAACATTCCATTATGATGTCATAATGAAAAATTCCATTATGATGTCATAATGAAAAATTCCATTATGATGTCATAATGTAACATTCCATTATGATGTCATAATGTAAAATTCCATTATGATGTCATAATGCAACATTCCATTGTGATGTCATAATGCAAAATTCCATTATGATGTCATAATGCAAAATTCCATTATGATGTCATAATGTAACATTCCATTATGATGTCATAATGCAAAATTCCATTATGATGTCATAATGCAAAATTCCATTATGATGTCATAATGTAACATTCCATTATGATGTCATAATGTAAAATTCCATTATGATGTCATAATGCAACATTCCATTGTGATGTCATAATGCAAAATTCCATTATGATGTCATAATGCAAAATTCCATTATGATGTCATAATGTAACATTCCATTATGATGTCATAATGCAAAATTCCATTATGATGTCATAATGCAAAATTCCATTATGATGTCATAATGTAACATTCCATTATGATGTCATAATGCAAAATTCCATTATGATGTCATAATGCAAAATTCCATTATGATGTCATAATGCAAAATTCCATTATGATGTCATAATGTAAAATTCCATTATGATGTCATAATGCAAAATTCCATTATGATGTCATAATGTAAAATTCCATTATGATGTCATAATGCAACATTCCATTATGATGTCATAATGCAAAATTCCATTATGATGCCATAACGTAACATTCCATTATGATGTCATAATGCAAAATTCCATTATGATGTCATAATGTAAAATTCCATTATGATGTCATAATGCAACATTCCATTATGATGTCATAATGCAAAATTCCATTATGATGTCATATTGCAAAATTCCATTATGATGTCATAATGCAAAACTCAATTATGATGTCATAATGTAAAATTCCATTATGATGTCATAATGCAAAATTCCATTATGATGCCATAATGCAAAATTCCATTATGATGTCATAATGTAAAATTCCATTATGATGTCATAAAGCAACATTCCATTATGATGTCATAATGCAAAATTCCATTATGATGTCATAATGGAAAATTTCATTATGATGTCATAAAGCAACATTCCATTATGATGTCATAATGCAAAATTCCATTATGATATCATAATGTAACATTCCATTATGATGTCATAATGCAAAATTCCATTATGATATCATAATGTAACATTCCATTATGATGTCATAATGTAACATTCCATTATGATGTCATAATGCAAAATTCCATTATGATGTCATAATGCATCATTCCATTATGATGTCATAATGCAAAATTCCATTATGATGTCATAATGCAAAATTCCATTATGATATCATAATGTAAAATTCCATTATGATGTCATAATGCAAAATTCCATTATGATGTCATAATGTAACATTCCATTATGATGTCATAATGTAAAATTCCATTATGATGTCATAAAGCAACATTCCATTATGATGTCATAATGCAAAATTCCATTATGATGTCATAATGTAACATTCCGTTATGATGTCATAATGCAAAATTCCATTACGATGTCATAATGCAACATTCCATTATGATGTCATAATTCAAAATTCCATTATGATGTCATAATGCATCATTCCAAAATGATGTCATAATGCAACATTCCATTATGATGTCATAATGCAACATTCCATTATGATGTCATAATGCAAAATTCCATTACGATGTCATAATGCAAAATTCCATTACGATGTCATAATGTAAAATTCAATTATAATGTCATAATGTAACATTCCATTATAATGTCATAATGCAAAATTCCATTATGATGTCATAATGTAACATTCCATTATGATGTCATAATGCAAAATTCCATTATGAGGTCATAATGTAAAATTCGATTAAGATGTCATAATGCAAAATTCCATTATGATGTCATAATGTAACATTCCATTATGATGTCATAATGTATCATTCCATTATGATGTCATAATGCAAAATTCCATTATGATGTCATAATGGAAAATTCCATTATGATGTCATAATGGAAAATTCCATTATGATGTCATAATGCAAAATTCCATTATGATGTCATAATGTAACATTCCATTATGTTGTCATAATGCAAAATTCCATTATGATGTCATAATGTAAAATTCCATTATGATGTCATAATGTAAAATTCCATTATGATGTCATAATGCAAAATTCCATTATGATGTCATAATGTAACATTCCATTATGATGTCATAATGCAAAATTCCATTATGATGTCATAATGTAAAATTCCATTATGATGTCATAATGCAAAAATTGCATTATGATGTCATAATGCAAAATTCCATTATGATGTCATAATGCAACATTCCATTATGATGTCATAATGCAACATTCCATTATGATGTCATAATGCAACATTCCATTATGATGTCATAATGTAAAATTCCATTATGATGTCATAATGTAACATTCCATTATGATGTCATAATGCAACATTCCATTATGATGTCATAATGCAAAATTCCATTATGATGTCATAATGCAAAATTCCATTATGATGTCATAATGTAACATTCCATTATGATGTCATAATGCAACATTCCATTATGATGTCATAATGCAAAATTCCATTATGATGTCATAATGCAAAATTCCATTATGATGTCATAATGTAACATTCCATTATGATGTCATAATGCAAAATTCCATTATGATGTCATTATGTAACATTCCATTATGATGTCATAATACAAAATTCCATTATGATGTCATAATGTAAAATTCCATTATGATGTCATAATGTAACATTCCATTATGATGTCATAATGGAAAATTCCATTATGATGTTATAAAGCAACATTCCATTATGATGTCATAATGCAAAATTCCATTATGATGTCATAATGTAAAATTCCATTATGATGTCATAATGCAAAATTCCATTATGATGTCATAATGTAACATTCCATTATGATGTCATAATGTAACATTCCATAATGATGTCATAATGCAAAATTCCATTATGATGTCATAATGTAAAATTCCATTATGATGTCATAATGCAAAAATTCCATTATGATGTCATAATGCAAAATTCCATTATGATGTCATAATGTAAAATTCCATTATGATGTCATAATGCAAAATTCCATTATGATGTCATAATGCAAAATTCCATTATGATGTCATAATGTAAAATTCCATTATGATGTCATAATGCAAAATTCCATTATGATGTCATAATGTAAAATTCCATTATGATGTCATAATGCAACATTCCATTATGATGTCATAATGCTAAATTCCATTATGATGCCATAACGTAACATTCCATTATGATGTCATAATGCAAAATTCCATTATGATGTCATAATGCAACATTCCATTATGATGTCGTAATGCAAAATTCCATTATGATGTCATAATGTAACATGCCATTATGATGTCATAATGCAAAATTCCATGATGATGTCTTAATGTAAAATTCCATTATGATGTCATAATGCAAAATTCCATTATGATGTCATAATGCAAAATTCCATTATGATGTCATAATGCAAAATTCCATTATGATGTCATAATGCAAAATTCCATTATGATGTCATAATGTAAAATTCCATTATGATGTCATAATGTAAAATTCCATTATGATGTCATAATGTAAAATTCCATTATGATGTCATAATGTAAAATTCAATTATGATGTCATAATGCAAAATTCCATTATGATGTCATAATGCAAAACTCCATTATGATGTCATAACGCAAAACTCCATTATGATGTCATAATGCAAAACTCCATTATGATGTCATAATGCAAAACTCCATTATGATGTCATAATGCAAAACTCCATTATGATGTCATAATGCAAAATTCCATTATGATGTCATAATGTAAAATTCCATTATGATGTCATAATCCAAAACTCAATTATGATGTCATAATGTAAAATTCCATTATGATGTCATAATGCAAAATTCCATTATGATGTCATAATGCAAAATTCCATTATGAAGTCATAATGTAAAATTCCATTATGATGTCATAATGTAACATTCCATTATGATGTCATAATGCAAAATTCCATTATGATGTCATAATGTAAAATTCCATTATGATGTCATAATGCAAAAATTCCATTATGATGTCATAATGCAAAATTCCATTATGATGTCATAATGCAAAAATTCCATTATGATGTCATAATGCAAAATTCCATTATGATGTCATAATGTAAAATTCCATTATGATGTCATAATGCAAAATTCCATTATGATGTCATAATGTAAAATTCCATTATGATGTCATAATGCAAAATTCCATTATGATGTCATAATGTAACATTCCATTATGATGTCATAATGCAAAACTCAATTATGATGTCATAATGTAAAATTCCATTATGATGTCATAATGCAAAATTCCATTATGATGTCATAATGCAAAATTCCATTATGATGTCATAATGCAAAATTCCATTATGATGTCATAATGCAAAATTCCATTATGATGTCATAATGCAAAATTCCATTATGATGTCATAATGCAAAATTCCATTATGATGTCATAATGCAAAAATTCCATTATGATGTCATAATGCAAAATTCCATTATGATGTCATAATGTAAAATTCCATTATGATGTCATAATGCAAAAATCCATTATGATGTCATAATGTAACATTCCATTATGATGTCATAATGCAACATTCCATTATGATGTCATAATGAAAAATTCCATTATGATGTCATAATGCAAAATTCCATTATGATGTCATAATGTAACATTCCATTATGATGTCATAATGCAAAATTCCATTATGATGTCATTATGTAACATTCCATTATGATGTCATAATACAAAATTCCATTATGATGTCATAATGTAAAATTCCATTATGATGTCATAATGTAACATTCCATTATGATGTCATAATGGAAAATTCCATTATGATGTTATAAAGCAACATTCCATTATGATGTCATAATGCAAAATTCCATTATGATGTCATAATGTAAAATTCCATTATGATGTCATAATGCAAAATTCCATTATGATGTCATAATGTAACATTCCATTATGATGTCATAATGTAACATTCCATAATGATGTCATAATGCAAAATTCCATTATGATGTCATAATGTAAAATTCCATTATGATGTCATAATGCAAAAATTCCATTATGATGTCATAATGCAAAATTCCATTATGATGTCATAATGTAAAATTCCATTATGATGTCATAATGCAAAATTCCATTATGATGTCATAATGCAAAATTCCATTATGATGTCATAATGTAAAATTCCATTATGATGTCATAATGCAAAATTCCATTATGATGTCATAATGTAAAATTCCATTATGATGTCATAATGCAACATTCCATTATGATGTCATAATGCAAAATTCCATTATGATGCCATAACGTAACATTCCATTATGATGTCATAATGCAAAATTCCATTATGATGTCATAATGCAACATTCCATTATGATGTCGTAATGCAAAATTCCATTATGATGTCATAATGTAACATGCCATTATGATGTCATAATGCAAAATTCCATGATGATGTCTTAATGTAAAATTCCATTATGATGTCATAATGCAAAATTCCATTATGATGTCATAATGCAAAATTCCATTATGATGTCATAATGCAAAATTCCATTATGATGTCATAATGCAAAATTCCATTATGATGTCATAATGTAAAATTCCATTATGATGTCATAATGTAAAATTCCATTATGATGTCATAATGTAAAATTCCATTATGATGTCATAATGTAAAATTCAATTATGATGTCATAATGCAAAATTCCATTATGATGTCATAATGCAAAACTCCATTATGATGTCATAACGCAAAACTCCATTATGATGTCATAATGCAAAACTCCATTATGATGTCATAATGCAAAACTCCATTATGATGTCATAATGCAAAACTCCATTATGATGTCATAATGCAAAATTCCATTATGATGTCATAATGTAAAATTCCATTATGATGTCATAATCCAAAACTCAATTATGATGTCATAATGTAAAATTCCATTATGATGTCATAATGCAAAATTCCATTATGATGTCATAATGCAAAATTCCATTATGAAGTCATAATGTAAAATTCCATTATGATGTCATAATGTAACATTCCATTATGATGTCATAATGCAAAATTCCATTATGATGTCATAATGTAAAATTCCATTATGATGTCATAATGCAAAAATTCCATTATGATGTCATAATGCAAAATTCCATTATGATGTCATAATGCAAAAATTCCATTATGATGTCATAATGCAAAATTCCATTATGATGTCATAATGTAAAATTCCATTATGATGTCATAATGCAAAATTCCATTATGATGTCATAATGTAAAATTCCATTATGATGTCATAATGCAAAATTCCATTATGATGTCATAATGTAACATTCCATTATGATGTCATAATGCAAAACTCAATTATGATGTCATAATGTAAAATTCCATTATGATGTCATAATGCAAAATTCCATTATGATGTCATAATGCAAAATTCCATTATGATGTCATAATGCAAAATTCCATTATGATGTCATAATGCAAAATTCCATTATGATGTCATAATGCAAAATTCCATTATGATGTCATAATGCAAAATTCCATTATGATGTCATAATGCAAAAATTCCATTATGATGTCATAATGCAAAATTCCATTATGATGTCATAATGTAAAATTCCATTATGATGTCATAATGCAAAAATCCATTATGATGTCATAATGTAACATTCCATTATGATGTCATAATGCAACATTCCATTATGATGTCATAATGAAAAATTCCATTATGATGTCATAATGCAAAATTCCATTATGATGTCATAATGTAACATTCCATTATGATGTCATAATGCAAAATTCCATTATGATGTCATAATGTAACATTCCATTATGATGTCATAATGCAAAATTCCATTATGATGTCATAATGCAAAAT
Source organism: Eleutherodactylus coqui (assembly GCF_035609145.1). Classification (NCBI taxonomy): domain Eukaryota; kingdom Metazoa; phylum Chordata; class Amphibia; order Anura; family Eleutherodactylidae; genus Eleutherodactylus; species Eleutherodactylus coqui. The sequence goes on from NC_089844.1 coordinate 201,748,974, forward strand.
TCCATTATGATGTCATAATGTAACATTCCATTATGATGTCATAATGCAAAATTCCATTATGATGTCATAATGCAAAATTCCATTATGATGTCATAATGTAACATTCCATTATGATGTCATAATGCAAAATTCCATTATGATGTCATAATGCAAAATTCCATTATGATGTCATAATGCAAAATTCCATTATGATGTCATAATGCAAAATTCCATTATGATGTCATAATGTAAAATTCCATTATGATGTCATAATGCAAAATTCCATTATGATGTCATAATGTAAAATTCCATTATGATGTCATAATGCAACATTCCATTATGATGTCATAATGCAAAATTCCATTATGATGCCATAACGTAACATTCCATTATGATGTCATAATGCAAAATTCCATTATGATGTCATAATGTAAAATTCCATTATGATGTCATAATGCAACATTCCATTATGATGTCATAATGCAAAATTCCATTATGATGTCATATTGCAAAATTCCATTATGATGTCATAATGCAACATTCCATTATGATGCCATAATGCAAAATTCCATTATGATGTCATAATGTAAAATTCCATTATGATGTCATAATGCAAAATTCCATTATGATGTCATAATGTAAAATTCCATTATGATGTCATAATGCAAAATTCCATTATGATGTCATAATGTAAAATTCCATTATGATGTCATAATGCAAAATTCCATTATGATGTCATAATGTAACATTCCATTATGATGTCATAATGCAAAACTCAATTATGATGTCATAATGTAAAATTCCATTATGATGTCATAATGCAAAATTCCATTATGATGCCATAATGCAAAATTCCATTATGATGTCATAATGTAAAATTCCATTATGATGTCATAAAGCAACATTCCATTATGATGTCATAATGCAAAATTCCATTATGATGTCATAATGGAAAATTTCATTATGATGTCATAAAGCAACATTCCATTATGATGTCATAATGCAAAATTCCATTATGATATCATAATGTAACATTCCATTATGATGTCATAATGCAAAATTCCATTATGATATCATAATGTAACATTCCATTATGATGTCATAATGTAACATTCCATTATGATGTCATAATGCAAAATTCCATTATGATGTCATAATGCATCATTCCATTATGATGTCATAATGCAAAATTCCATTATGATGTCATAATGCAAAATTCCATTATGATGTCATAACGCAAAACTCCATTATGATGTCATAACGCAAAACTCCATTATGATGTCATAATGCAAAACTCCATTATGATGTCATAATGCAAAACTCCATTATGATGTCATAATGCAAAATTCCATTATGATGTCATAATGTAAAATTCCATTATGATGTCATAATCCAAAACTCAATTATGATGTCATAATGTAAAATTCCATTATGATGTCATAATGCAAAATTCCATTATGATGTCATAATGCAAAATTCCATTATGAAGTCATAATGTAAAATTCTATTATGATGTCATAATGTAACATTCCATTATGATGTCATAATGCAAAATTCCATTATGATGTCATAATGTAAAATTCCATTATGATGTCATAATGCAAAAATTCCATTATGATGTCATAATGCAAAATTCCATTATGATGTCATAATGCAAAAATTCCATTATGATGTCATAATGCAAAATTCCATTATGATGTCATAATGTAAAATTCCATTATGATGTCATAATGCAAAATTCCATTATGATGTCATAATGTAAAATTCCATTATGATGTCATAATGCAAAATTCCATTATGATGTCATAATGTAACATTCCATTATGATGTCATAATGCAAAACTCAATTATGATGTCATAATGTAAAATTCCATTATGATGTCATAATGCAAAATTCCATTATGATGTCATAATGCAAAATTCCATTATGATGTCATAATGCAAAATTCCATTATGATGTCATAATGCAAAATTCCATTATGATGTCATAATGCAAAATTCCATTATGATGTCATAATGCAAAAATTCCATTATGATGTCATAATGCAAAATTCCATTATGATGTCATAATGTAAAATTCCATTATGATGTCATAATGCAAAAATCCATTATGATGTCATAATGTAAAAATCCATTATGATGTCATAATGCAACATTCCATTATGATGTCATAATGCAAAATTCCATTATGATGTCATAATGCAACATTCCATTATGATGTCATAATGCAAAATTCCATTATGATGTCATAATGTAACTTTTTATTATGATGTGATAATGCGAAATTCCATTATGATGTCATAATGTAAAATCCCATTATGATGTCATAATGCAACATTCCATTATGATGTCATAATGCAACATTCCATTATGATGTCATAATGCAAAATTCCAGTATGATGTCATAATGCAACATTCCATTATGATGTCATAATGCAAAATTCCAGTATGATGTCATAATGCATCATTCCATTATGATGTCATAATGCAACATTCCATTATGATGTCATAATGCAAAATTCCATTATGATGTCATAATGTAAAATTCCATTATGATGTCATAATACAACATTCCATTATGAAGTCATAATGCAAAATTCCATTATGATGTCATAACGTAACATTCCATTATGATGTCATTATGTAACATTCCATTATGATGTCAAAATGCAAAATTTCATTATGATGTCATAATGTAACATTCCATTATGATGTCATAATGCAACATTCCATTATGATGTCATAATGCAACATTCCATTATGATGTCATAATGTAAAATTCCATTATGATGTCATGAAGCAACATTCCATTATGATGTCATAATGCAAAATTCCATTATGATGTCATAATGTAACATTCCATTATGATGTCATAATGCAACATTCCATTATGATGTCATAATGCAAAATTCCAGTATGATGTCATAATGCATCATTCCATTATGATGTCATAATGCAACATTCCATTATGATGTCATAATGCAAAATTCCAGTATGATGTCATAATGCATCATTCCATTATGATGTCATAATGCGACATTCCATTATGATGTCATAATGCAAAATTCCATTATGATGTCATAATGTAACTTTTTATTATGATGTGATAATGCGAAATTCCATTATGATGTCATAATGTAAAATTCCATTATGATGTCATAATGTAACATTCCAATATGATGTCATAATGCAAAATTCCATTATGATATCATAATGTAACATTCCATTATGATGTCATAATGTAACATTCCATTATGATGTCATAATGCAAAATTCCATTACGATGTCATAATGCATCATTCCATTATGATGTCATAATGCAAAATTCCATTATGATGTCATAATGCAAAATTCCATTATGATATCATAATGTAAAATTCCATTATGATGTCATAATGCAAAATTCCATTATGATGTCATAATGTAACATTCCATTATGATGTCATAATGTAAAATTCCATTATGATGTCATAAAGCAACATTCCATTATGATGTCATAATGCAAAATTCCATTATGATGTCATAATGTAACATTCCATTATGTTGTCATAATGCAAAATTCCATTATGATGTCTTATTGCAAAATCCCATTATGATGTCATAATGCAAAATTCCATTATGATGTCATAATGCATCATTCCATTATGATGTCATAATGCAAAATTCCATTATTATGTCATAATGCAAAATTCCATTATGATATCATAATGTAAAATTCCATTATGATGTCATAATACAAAATTCCATTATGATGTCATAATGTAAAATTCTATTATGATGTCATAATGCAACATTCCATTATGATGTCATAATGTAAAATTCCATTATGATGTTATAAAGCAACATTCCATTATGATGTCATAATGCAAAATTCCATTATGATGTCATAATGTAAAATTCCATTATGATGTCATAAAGCAAAATTCCATTATGATGTCATAATGCAAAATTCCATTATGATGTCATAATGTAAAATTCCATTATGATGTCATAATGTAAAATTCCATTATGATGTCATAATGCAACATTCCATTGTGATGTCATAATGTAACATTCCATTATGATGTCATAATGCAAAATTCCATTATGATGTCATAATGTAAAATTCCATTATGATGTCATAATGCAAAAATTCCATTATGATGTCATAATGCAAAATTCCATTATGATGTCATAATGCAACATTCCATTATGATGTCATAATGCAACATTCCATTATGATGTCATAATGCAACATTCCATTATGATGTCATAATGTAAAATTCCATTATGATGTCATAATGTAACATTCCATTATGATGTCATAATGCAACATTCCATTATGATGTCATAATGCAAAATTCCATTATGATGTCATAATGCAAAATTCCATTATGATGTCATAATGTAACATTCCATTATGATGTCATAATGCAACATTCCATTATGATGTCATAATGCAAAATTCCATTATGATGTCATAATGCAAAATTCCATTATGATGTCATAATGTAACATTCCATTATGATGTCATAATGCAAAATTCCATTATGATGTCATTATGTAACATTCCATTATGATGTCATAATACAAAATTCCATTATGATGTCATAATGTAAAATTCCATTATGATGTCATAATGTAACATTCCATTATGATGTCATAATGCAAAATTCCATTATGATGTTATAAAGCAACATTCCATTATGATGTCATAATGCAAAATTCCATTATGATGTCATAATGTAAAATTCCATTATGATGTCATAATGCAAAATTCCATTATGATGTCCTAATGTAACATTCCATTATGATGTCATAATGTAACATTCCATAATGATGTCATAATGCAAAATTCCATTATGATGTCATAATGTAAAATTCCATTATGATGTCATAATGCAAAAATTCCATTATGATGTCATAATGCAAAATTCCATTATGATGTCATAATGTAAAATTCCATTATGATGTCATAATGCAATATTCCATTATGATGTCATAATGCAAAATTCCATTATGATGTCATAATGTAAAATTCCATTATGATGTCATAATGCAACATTCCATTATGATGTCATAATGCAAAATTCCATTATGATGCCATAACGTAACATTCCATTATGATGTCATAATGCAAAATTCCATTATGATGTCATAATGTAAAATTCCATTATGATGTCATAATGCAACATTCCATTATGATGTCATAATGCAAAATTCCATTATGATGTCATATTGCAAAATTCCATTATGATGTCATAATGCAACATTCCATTATGATGCCATAATGCAAAATTCCATTATGATGTCATAATGTAAAATTCCATTATGATGTCATCATGCAAAATTCCATTATGATGTCATAATGTAAAATTCCATTATGATGTCATAATGCAAAATTCCATTATGATGTCATAATGTAAAATTCCATTATGATGTCATAATGCAAAATTCCATTATGATGTCATAATGTAACATTCCATTATGATGTCATAATGCAAAACTCAATTATGATGTCATAATGTAAAATTCCATTATGATGTCATAATGCAAAATTCCATTATGATGCCATAATGCAAAATTCCATTATGATGTCATAATGTAAAATTCCATTATGATGTCATAATGTAAAATTCCATTATGATGTCATAATGCAACATTCCATTATGATGTCATCATGCAAAATTCCATTATGATGTCATCATGCAAAATTCCATTATGATGTCATAATGCAAAATTCCATTATGATGTCATAATGCAAAATTCCATTATGAAGTCATAATGTAAAATTCCATTATGATGTCATAATGTAACATTCCATTATGATGTCATAATGCAAAATTCCATTATGATGTCATAATGTAAAATTCCATTATGATGTCATAATGCAAAAATTCCATTATGATGTCATAATGCAAAATTCCATTATGATGTCATAATGCAAAAATTCCATTATGATGTCATAATGCAAAATTCCATTATGATGTCATAATGTAAAATTCCATTATGATGTCATAATGCAAAATTCCATTATGATGTCATAATGTAAAATTCCATTATGATGTCATAATGCAAAATTCCATTATGATGTCATAATGTAACATTCCATTATGATGTCATAATGCAAAACTCAATTATGATGTCATAATGTAAAATTCCATTATGATGTCATAATGCAAAATTCCATTATGATGTCATAATGCAAAATTCCATTATGATGTCATAATGCAAAATTCCATTATGATGTCATAATGCAAAATTCCATTATGATGTCATAATGCAAAATTCCATTATGATGTCATAATGCAAAAATTCCATTATGATGTCATAATGCAAAATTCCATTATGATGTCATAATGTAAAATTCCATTATGATGTCATAATGCAAAAATCCATTATGATGTCATAATGTAAAAATCCATTATGATGTCATAATGCAACATTCCATTATGATGTCATAATGCAAAATTCCATTATGATGTCATAATGTAACATTCCATTATGATGTCATAATGCAAAATTCCATTATGATGTCATAATGTAACTTTTTATTATGATGTGATAATGCGAAATTCCATTATGATGTCATAATGTAAAATCCCATTATGATGTCATAATGCAACATTCCATTATGATGTCATAATGCAACATTCCATTATGATGTCATAATGCAAAATTCCAGTATGATGTCATAATGCAACATTCCATTATGATGTCATAATGCAAAATTCCAGTATGATGTCATAATGCATCATTCCATTATGATGTCATAATGCAACATTCCATTATGATGTCATAATGCAAAATTCCATTATGATGTCATAATGTAAAATTCCATTATGATGTCATAATACAACATTCCATTATGAAGTCATAATGCAAAATTCCATTATGATGTCATAACGTAACATTCCATTATGATGTCATTATGTAACATTCCATTATGATGTCAAAATGCAAAATTTCATTATGATGTCATAATGTAACATTCCATTATGATGTCATAATGCAACATTCCATTATGATGTCATAATGCAACATTCCATTATGATGTCATAATGTAAAATTCCATTATGATGTCATGAAGCAACATTCCATTATGATGTCATAATGCAAAATTCCATTATGATGTCATAATGTAACATTCCATTATGATGTCATAATGCAAAATTCCAGTATGATGTCATAATGCATCATTCCATTATGATGTCATAATGCAACATTCCATTATGATGTCATAATGCAAAATTCCAGTATGATGTCATAATGCATCATTCCATTATGATGTCATAATGCGACATTCCATTATGATGTCATAATGCAAAATTCCATTATGATGTCATAATGTAACTTTTTATTATGATGTGATAATGCGAAATTCCATTATGATGTCATAATGTAAAATTCCATTATGATGTCATAATGTAACATTCCATTATGATGTCATAATGCAAAATTCCATTATGATATCATAATGTAACATTCCATTATGATGTCATAATGTAACATTCCATTATGATGTCATAATGCAAAATTCCATTACGATGTCATAATGCATCATTCCATTATGATGTCATAATGCAAAATTCCATTATGATGTCATAATGCAAAATTCCATTATGATATCATAATGTAAAATTCCATTATGATGTCATAATGCAAAATTCCATTATGATGTCATAATGTAACATTCCATTATGATGTCATAATGTAAAATTCCATTATGATGTCATAAAGCAACATTCCATTATGATGTCATAATGCAAAATTCCATTATGATGTCATAATGTAACATTCCATTATGTTGTCATAATGCAAAATTCCATTATGATGTCTTATTGCAAAATCCCATTATGATGTCATAATGCAAAATTCCATTATGATGTCATAATGCATCATTCCATTATGATGTCATAATGCAAAATTCCATTATTATGTCATAATGCAAAATTCCATTATGATATCATAATGTAAAATTCCATTATGATGTCATAATACAAAATTCCATTATGATGTCATAATGTAAAATTCTATTATGATGTCCTAATGCAACATTCCATTATGATGTCATAATGTAAAATTCCATTATGATGTTATAAAGCAACATTCCATTATGATGTCATAATGCAAAATTCCATTATGATGTCATGATGTAAAATTCCATTATGATGTCATAAAGCAAAATTCCATTATGATGTCATAATGCAAAATTCCATTATGATGTCATAATGTAAAATTCCATTATGATGTCATAATGTAAAATTCCATTATGATGTCATAATGCAACATTCCATTGTGATGTCATAATGTAACATTCCATTATGATGTCATAATGCAAAATTCCATTATGATGTCATAATGTAAAATTCCATTATGATGTCATAATGCAAAAATTCCATTATGATGTCATAATGCAAAATTCCATTATGATGTCATAATGCAACATTCCATTATGATGTCATAATGCAACATTCCATTATGATGTCATAATGCAACATTCCATTATGATGTCATAATGTAAAATTCCATTATGATGTCATAATGTAACATTCCATTATGATGTCATAATGCAACATTCCATTATGATGTCATAATGCAAAATTCCATTATGATGTCATAATGCAAAATTCCATTATGATGTCATAATGTAACATTCCATTATGATGTCATAATGCAACATTCCATTATGATGTCATAATGCAAAATTCCATTATGATGTCATAATGCAAAATTCCATTATGATGTCATAATGTAACATTCCATTATGATGTCATAATGCAAAATTCCATTATGATGTCATTATGTAACATTCCATTATGATGTCATAATACAAAATTCCATTATGATGTCATAATGTAAAATTCCATTATGATGTCATAATGTAACATTCCATTATGATGTCATAATGCAAAATTCCATTATGATGTTATAAAGCAACATTCCATTATGATGTCATAATGCAAAATTCCATTATGATGTCATAATGTAAAATTCCATTATGATGTCATAATGCAAAATTCCATTATGATGTCATAATGTAACATTCCATTATGATGTCATAATGTAACATTCCATAATGATGTCATAATGCAAAATTCCATTATGATGTCATAATGTAAAATTCCATTATGATGTCATAATGCAAAAATTCCATTATGATGTCATAATGCAAAATTCCATTATGATGTCATAATGTAAAATTCCATTATGATGTCATAATACAAAATTCCATTATGATGTCATAATGTAAAATTCCATTATGATGTCATAATGTAACATTCCATTATGATGTCATAATGCAAAATTCCATTATGATGTTATAAAGCAACATTCCATTATGATGTCATAATGCAAAATTCCATTATGATGTCATAATGTAAAATTCCATTATGATGTCATAATGCAAAATTCCATTATGATGTCATAATGTAACATTCCATTATGATGTCATAATGTAACATTCCATAATGATGTCATAATGCAAAATTCCATTATGATGTCATAATGTAAAATTCCATTATGATGTCATAATGCAAAAATTCCATTATGATGTCATAATGCAAAATTCCATTATGATGTCATAATGTAAAATTCCATTATGATGTCATAATGCAATATTCCATTATGATGTCATAATGCAAAATTCCATTATGATGTCATAATGTAAAATTCCATTATGATGTCATAATGCAAAATTCCATTATGATGTCATAATGTAAAATTCCATTATGATGTCATAATGCAACATTCCATTATGATGTCATAATGCAAAATTCCATTATGATGCCATAACGTAACATTCCATTATGATGTCATAATGCAAAATTCCATTATGATGTCATAATGTAAAATTCCATTATGATGTCATAATGCAACATTCCATTATGATGTCATAATGCAAAATTCCATTATGATGTCATATTGCAAAATTCCATTATGATGTCATAATGCAACATTCCATTATGATGCCATAATGCAAAATTCCATTATGATGTCATAATGTAAAATTCCATTATGATGTCATCATGCAAAATTCCATTATGATGTCATAATGCAAAATTCCATTATGATGTCATAATGTAAAATTCCATTATGATGTCATAATGCAACATTCCATTATGATGTCATAATGCAAAATTCTATTATGATGCCATAATGCAAAATTCCATTATGATGTCATAATGCAAAATTCCATTATGATGTCATAATGCAAAATTCTATTATGATGCCATAATGCAAAATTCCATTATGATGTCATAATGCAAAATTCCATTATGATGTCATAATGTAACATTCCATTATGATGTCATAATGCAACATTCCATTATGATGTCATAATGTAAAATTCAATTATGATGTCATAATGTAACATTCCATTATGATGTCATAATGCAGCATTCCATTATGATGTCATAATGTAACATTCCATTATGATGTCATAATGCAAAATTCCATTATGATGTCATAATGCAAAATTCCATTACGATGTCATAATGTAAAATTCCATTATGATGTTATAAAGCAACATTCCATTATGATGTCATAATGCAAAATTCCATTATGATGTCATAATGCAAAATTCCATTATGATGTCATAATGTAAAATTCCATTATGATGTCATAATGCAAAATTCCATTATGATGTCATAATGTAAAATTCCATTATGATGTCATAATGCAACATTCCATTATGATGTCATAATGCAAAATTCCATTATGATGCCATAACGTAACATTCCATTATGATGTCATAATGCAAAATTCCATTATGATGTCATAATGTAAAATTCCATTATGATGTCATAATGCAACATTCCATTATGATGTCGTAATGCAAAATTCCATTATGATGTCATAATGTAACATGCCATTATGATGTCATAATGCAAAATTCCATGATGATGTCATAATGTAAAATTCCATTATGATGTCATAATGCAAAATTCCATTATGATGTCATAATGCAAAATTCCATTATGATGTCATAATGCAAAATTCCATTATGATGTCATAATGCAAAATTCCATTATGATGTCATAATGTAAAATTCCATTATGATGTCATAATGTAAAATTCCATTATGTTGTCATAATGTAAAATACCATTATGATGTCATAATGTAAAATTCAATTATGATGTCATAATGCAAAATTCCATTATGATGTCATAATGCAAAACTCCATTATGATGTCATAACGCAAAACTCCATTATGATGTCATAATGCAAAACTCCATTATGATGTCATAATGCAAAACTCCATTATGATGTCATAATGCAAAACTCCATTATGATGTCATAATGCAAAACTCCATTATGATGTCATAATGCAAAATTCCATTATGATGTCATAATGTAAAGTTCCATTATGATGTCATAATCCAAAACTCAATTATGATGTCATAATGTAAAATTCCATTATGATGTCATAATGTAACATTCCATTATGATGTCATAATGCAAAATTCCATTATGATGTCATAATGTAAAATTCCATTATGATGTCATAATGCAAAAATTCCATTATGATGTCATAATGCAAAATTCCATTATGATGTCATAATGCAAAAATTCCATTATGATGTCATAATGCAAAATTCCATTATGATGTCATAATGTAAAATTCCATTATGATGTCATAATGCAAAATTCCATTATGATGTCATAATGCAAAATTCCATTATGATGTCATAATGCAAAATTCCATTATGATGTCATAATGCAAAATTCCATTATGATGTCATAATGCAAAAATTCCATTATGATGTCATAATGCAAAATTCCATTATGATGTCATAATGCAAAAATTCCATTATGATGTCATAATGCAAAATTCCATTATGATGTCATAATGTAAAATTGCATTATGATGTCATAATGCAAAAATCCATTATGATGTCATAATGTAAAAATCCATTATGATGTCATAATGCAACATTCCATTATGATGTCATAATGCAAAATTCCATTATGATGTCATAATGTAACATTCCATTATGATGTCATAATGCAAAATTCCATTATGATGTCATAATGTAACTTTTTATTATGATGTGATAATGCGAAATTCCATTATGATGTCATAATGTAAAATCCCATTATGATGTTATAATGCAAAATTCCATTATGATGTCATAATGTAAAATTCCATTATGATGTCATAATGCTAAATTCTATTATGATGTCATAATGCTAAATTCCATTATGATGTCATAATGTAAAATTACATTATGATGTCATAATGCTAAATTCTATTATGATGTCATAATGCAAAATTGCATTATGATATCATAATGTAACATTCCATTATGATGTCATAATGCAATATTCCATTATGATGTCATAATGTAACATGCCATTATGATGTCATAATGCAACATTCCATTATGATGTCATAATGCAACATTCCATTATGATGTCATAATGCAAAATTCCAGTATGATGTCATAATGCATCATTCCATTATGATGTCATAATGCAACATTCCATTATGATGTCATAATGCAAAATTCCATTATGATGTCATAATGTAAAATTCCATTATGATGTCATAATACAACATTCCATTATGAAGTCATAATGCAAAATTCCATTATGATGTCATAACGTAACATTCCATTATGATGTCATTATGTAACATTCCATTATGATGTCAAAATGCAAAATTTCATTATGATGTCATAATGTAACATTCCATTATGATGTCATAATGCAACATTCCATTATGATGTCATAATGCAACATTCCATTATGATGTCATAATGTAAAATTCCATTATGATGTCATGAAGCAACATTCCATTATGATGTCATAATGCAAAATTCCATTATGATGTCATAATGTAACATTCCATTATGATGTCATAATGCAACATTCCATTATGATGTCATAATGCAAAATTCCAGTATGATGTCATAATGCATCATTCCATTATGATGTCATAATGCAAAATTCCAGTATGATGTCATAATGCATCATTCCATTATGATGTCATAATGCGACATTCCATTATGATGTCATAATGCAAAATTCCATTATGATGTCATAATGTAACTTTTTATTATGATGTGATAATGCGAAATTCCATTATGATGTCATAATGTAAAATCCCATTATGATGTTATAATGCAAAATTCCATTATGATGTCATAATGTAAAATTCCATTATGATGTCATAATGCTAAATTCTATTTTGATGTCATAAAGCTAAATTCCATTATGATGTCATAATGCTAAATTCTATTATGATGTCATAATGCAAAATTGTATTATGATATCATAATGTAACATTCCATTATGATGTCATAATGCAATATTCCATTATGACGTCATAATGTAAAATTCCATTATGATGTCATAATGTAAAATTCCATTATGATGTCATATTGCTAAATTCCATTATGATGTCATAATGCAAAATTCCATTATGATGTCATGAAGCAACATTCCATTATGATGTCATAATGCAAAATTCCATTATGATGTCATAATGTAACATGCCATTATGATGTCATAATGCAATATTCCATTATGATGTCATAATGCAACATTCCATTATGATGTCATAATGCAAAATTCCAGTATGATGTCATAATGCAACATTCCATTATGATGTCAATAATGCAAAATTCCATTATGATGTCATAATGTAAAATTCCATTATGATGTCATAATACGACATTCCATTATGAAGTCATAATGCAAAATTCCATTATGATGTCATAATGCAAAATTCCATTATGATGTCATAATACAACATTCCATTATGAAGTCATAATGCAAAATTCCATTATGATGTCATAATGCAAAATTCCATTATGATGTCATAATGCAAAATTCCATTATGATGTCATAATGCAAAATTCCATTATGATTTCATAATGTAAAATTCCATTATGATGTCATAATGTAAAATTCCATTATGATGTCATAATGTAAAATTCCATTATGATGTCATAATGTAAAATTCAATTATGATGTCATAATGCATAATTCCATTATGATGTCATAATGCAAAACTCCATTATGATGTCATAACGCAAAATTCCATTATGATGTCATAATGCAAAACTCCATTATGATGTCATAACGCAAAACTCCATTATGATGTCATAATGCAAAACTCCATTATGATGTCATAATGCGAAACTCCATTATGATGTCATAATGCAAAACTCCATTATGATGTCATAATGCAAAATTCCATTATGATGTCATAATGTAAAATTCCATTATGATGTCATAATCCAAAACTCAATTATGATGTCATAATGTAAAATTCCATTATGATGTCATAATGCAAAATTCCATTATGATGTCATAATGCAAAATTCCATTATGAAGTCATAATGTAAAATTCCATTATGATGTCATAATGTAACATTCCATTATGATGTCATAATGCAAAATTCCATTATGATGTCATAATGTAAAATTCCATTATGATGTCATAATGCAAAAATTCCATTATGATGTCATAATGCAAAATTCCATTATGATGTCACAATGCAAAAATTCCATTATGATGTCATAATGCAAAATTCCATTATGATGTCATAATGTAAAATTCCATTATGATGTCATAATGCAAAATTCCATTATGATGTCATAATGTAAAATTCCATTATGATGTCATAATGCAAAATTCCATTATGATGTCATAATGTAACATTCCATTATGATGTCATAATGCAAAACTCAATTATGATGTCATAATGTAAAATTCCATTATGATGTCATAATGTAAAATTCCATTATGATGTCATAATGCAAAATTCCATTATGATGTCATAATGCAAAATTCCATTATGATGTCATAATGCAAAATTCCATTATGATGTCATAATGCAAAATTCCATTATGATGTCATAATGCAAAAAATCCATTATGATGTCATAATGTAACATTCCATTATGATGTCATAATGCAAAACTCAATTATGATGTCATAATGTAAAATTCCATTATGATGTCATAATGCAAAATTCCATTATGATGTCATAATGTAAAATTCCATTATGATGTCATAATGCAAAATTCCATTATGATGTCATAATGCAAAATTCCATTATGATGTCATAATGCAAAATTCCATTATGATGTCATAATGTAAAATTCCATTATGATGTCATAATGCAAAATTCCCTTTTGATGTCATAATGTAACATTCCATTATGATGTCATAATGCAAAATTCCATTATGATGTCATAATGCAAAATTCCATTATGATGTCATAATGTAAAATTCCATTATGATGTCATAATGTAAAATTCCATTATGATGTCATAATGTAAAATTCTATTATGATGTCATAATGTAAAACTACATTATGATGTCATAATGCAAAATTCCATTATGATGTCATAATGCAAAATTCCATTATGATGTCATAATGTAACATTCCATTATGATGTCATAATGCAAAATTCCCTTTTGATGTCATAATGTAACATTCCATTATGATGTCATAATGCAAAATTCCATTATGATGTCATAATGTAAAATTCTATTATGATGTCATAATGCAAAACTCAATTATGATGTCATAATGTAAAATTCCATTATGATGTCATAATGCAAAATTCCATTATGATGTCATAATGTAAAATTCCATTATGATGTCATAATGCAAAATTCCCTTTTGATGTCATAATGTAACATTCCATTATGATGTCATAATGCAAAATTCCATTATGATGTCATAATGTAAAATTCCATTATGATGTCATAATGCAAAATTCCATTATGATGTCATAATGTAAAATTCCATTATGATGTCATAATGCAAAATTCCATTATGATGTCATAATGTAACATTCCATTATGATGTCATAATGCAAAACTCAATTATGATGTCATAATGTAAAATTCCATTATGATGTCATAATGCAAAATTCCATTATGATGTCATAATGCAAAATTCCATTATGATGTCATAATGCAAAATTCCATTATGATGTCATAATGCAAAATTCCATTATGATGTCATAATGCAAAAAATCCATTATGATGTCATAATGTAACATTCCATTATGATGTCATAATGCAAAACTCAATTATGATGTCATAATGTAAAATTCCATTATGATGTCATAATGCAAAATTCCATTATGATGTCATAATGTAAAATTCCATTATGATGTCATAATGCAAAATTCCATTATGATGTCATAATGCAAAATTCCATTATGATGTCATAATGCAAAATTCCATTATGATGTCATAATGTAAAATTCCATTATGATGTCATAATGCAAAATTCCCTTTTGATGTCATAATGTAACATTCCATTATGATGTCATAATGCAAAATTCCATTATGATGTCATAATGTAAAATTCCATTATGATGTCATAATGTAAAATTCCATTATGATGTCATAATGTAAAATTCCATTATGATGTCATAATGTAAAATTCTATTATGATGTCATAATGTAAAACTACATTATGATGTCATAATGTAAAATTCCATTATGATGTCATAATGCAAAATTCCATTATGATGTCATAATGTAACATTCCATTATGATGTCATAATGCAAAATTCCATTATGATGTCATAATGTAACATTCCATTATGATGTCACAATGCAAAATTCCATTATGATGTCACAATGCAAAATTCCATTATGATGTCACAATGCAAAATTCCATTATGATGTCACAATGCAAAATTCCATTATGATGTCATAATGCAAAATTCCATTATGATGTCATAATGTAAAATTCCATTATGATGTCATAATGCAAAATTCCCTTTTGATGTCATAATGTAACATTCCATTATGATGTCATAATGCAAAATTCCATTATGAGGTCATAATGTAAAATTCCATTATGAGGTCATAATGCAAAATTCCATTATGAGGTCATAATGTAACATTCCATTATGATGTCATAATGCAAAATTCCATTATAATGTCATAATGTAAAATTCCATTATGATGTCATAATGCAAAATTCCATTGATGTCATAATGTAATATTCCATTATGATGTCATAATGTAATATTCCATTATGATGTCATAATGCAAAATTCCATTATGATGTCATAATGTAACATTCCATTATGATGTCATAATGCAAAATTCCATTATGATGTCATAATGCAAAATTCCATTATGATGTCATAATGCAAAATTCCATTATGATGTCATAATGTAAAATTCCATTATGATGTCATAATGCAAAATTCCATTATGATGTCATAATGTAAAATTCCATTATGATGTCATAATGCAAAATTCCATTATGATGTCATAATGTAACATTCCATTATGATGTCATAATGCAAAACTCAATTATGATGTCATAATGTAAAATTCCATTATGATGTCATAATGCAAAATTCCATTATGATGTCATAATGCAAAATTCCATTATGATGTCATAATGCAAAATTCCATTATGATGTCATAATGCAAAATTCCATTATGATGTCATAATGCAAAAAATCCATTATGATGTCATAATGTAACATTCCATTATGATGTCATAATGCAAAACTCAATTATGATGTCATAATGTAAAATTCCATTCTGATGTCATAATGCAAAATTCCATTATGATGTCATAATGTAAAATTCCATTATGATGTCATAATGCAAAATTCCATTATGATGTCATAATGCAAAATTCCATTATGATGTCATAATGCAAAATTCCATTATGATGTCATAATGTAAAATTCCATTATGATGTCATAATGCAAAATTCCCTTTTGATGTCATAATGTAACATTCCATTATGATGTCATAATGTAAAATCCCATTATGATGTTATAATGCAAAATTCCATTATGATGTCATAATGTAAAATTCCATTATGATGTCATAATGCTAAATTCTATTATGATATCATAATGCTAAATTCCATTATGATGTCATAATGTAAAATTACATTATGATGTCATAATGCTAAATTCTATTATGATGTCATAATGCAATATTCCATTATGATGTCATAATGTAACATGCCATTATGATGTCATAATGCAACATTCCATTATGATGTCATAATGCAAAATTCCATTATGATGTCATAATGCAAAATTCCAGTATGATGTCATAATGCAACATTCCATTATGATGTCATAATGCAAAATTCCATTATGAAGTCATAATGTAAAATTCCATTATGATGTCATAATACAACATTCCATTATGAAGTCATAATGCAAAATTCCATTATGATGTCATAACGTAACATTCCATTATGATGTCATTATGTAACATTCCATTATGATGTCAAAATGCAAAATTTCATTATGATGTCATAATGTAACATTCCATTATGATGTCATAATGCAACATTCCATTATGATGTCATAATGCAACATTCCATTATGATGTCATAATGCAACATTCCATTATGATGTCATAATGTAAAATTCCATTATGATGTCATGAAGCAACATTCCATTATGATGTCATAATGCAAAATTCCATTATGATGTCATAATGTAACATTCCAGTATGATGTCATAATGCAACATTCCATTATGATGTCATAATGCAACATTCCATTTTAATGTCATAATGCAAAATTCCAGTATGATGTCATAATGCATCATTCCATTATGATGTCATAATGCAACATTCCATTATGATGTCATAATGCAAAATTCCAGTATGATGTCATAATGCATCATTCCATTATGATGTCATAATGCAACATTCCATTATGATGTCATAATGCAAAATTCCATTATGATGTCATAATGTAACTTTTTATTATGATGTGATAATGCGAAATTCCATTATGATGTCATAATGTAAAATCCCATTATGATGTTATAATGCAAAATTCCATTATGATGTCATAATGTAAAATTCCATTATGATGTCATAATGCTAAATTCTATTATGATGTCATAATGCTAAATTCCATTATGATGTCATAATGTAAAATTACATTATGATGTCATAATGCTAAATTCTATTATGATGTCATAATGCAAAATTGTATTATGATATCATAATGTAACATTCCATTATGATGTCATAATGCAATATTCCATTATGATGTCATAATGTAAAATTCCATTATGATGTCATAATGTAAAATTCCATTATGATGTCATATTGCTAAATTCCATTATGATGTCATAATGCAAAATTCCATTATGATGTCATAAAGCAACATTCCATTATGATGTCATAATGCAAAATTCCATTATGATGTCATAATGTAACATGCCATTATGATGTCATAATGCAATATTCCATTATGATGTCATAATGCAACATTCCATTATGATGTCATAATGCAAAATTCCAGTATGATGTCATAATGCAAAATTCCATTATGATGTCATAATGTAAAATTCCATTATGATGTCATAATACAACATTCCATTATGAAGTCATAATGCAAAATTCCATTATGATGTCATAACGTAACATTCCATTATGATGTCATTATGTAACATTCCATTATGATGTCAAAATGCAAAATTTCATTATGATGTCATAATGTAACATTCCATTATGATGTCATAATGCAACATTCCATTATGATGTCATAATGCAACATTCCATTATGATGTCATAATGTAAAATTCCATTATGATGTCATGAAGCAACATTCCATTATGATGTCATAATGCAAAATTCCATTATGATGTCATAATGTAACATTCCATTATGATGTCATAATGCAACATTCCATTATTATGTCATAATGCAAAATTCCAGTATGATGTCATAATGCATCATTCCATTATGATGTCATAATGCAACATTCCATTATGATGTCATAATGCAAAATTCCAGTATGATGTCATAATGCATCATTCCATTATGATGTCATAATGCAACATTCCATTATGATGTCATAATGCAAAATTCCAGTATGATGTCATAATGCAAAATTCCATTATGATGTCATAATGTAACATTCCATTATGATGTCATAATGCAAAATTCCATTATGATGTCATAATGTAAATTCCATTATGATGTCATAATGCAACATTCCATTATGATGTCATAATGTAAAATTCCATTATGATGTCATAAAGCAACATTCCATTATGATGTCATAATGTAACATTCCATTATGATGTCATAATGCAAAATTCCATTATGATGTCATAATGTAACATTCCATTATGATGTCATAATGTAATATTCCATTATGATGTCATAATGCAAAATTCCATTATGATGTCATAATGTAAAATTCCATTATGATGTCATAATGCAAAAATTCCATTATGATGTCATAATGTAAAATTCCATTATGATGTCATAAAGCAACATTCCATTATGATGTCATAAAGCAACATTCCATTATGATGTCATAATGTACCATTCCATTATGATGTCATAATGCAAAATTCCATTATGATGTCATAATGTAACATTCCATTATGATGTCATAATGTAACATTCCATTATGATGTCATAATGTAACATTCCATTATGATGTCACAATGCAAAATTCCATTATGTCATAATGTAAAATTCCATTATGATGTCATAATGCAAAAATTCCATTATGATGTCATAATGCAAAATTCCATTATGATGTCATAATGTAAAATTCCATTATGATGTCATAATGCAAAATTCCATTATGATGTCATAATGTAAAATTATATTATGATGTCATAATGCAACATTCCATTATGATGTCATAATGCAAAATTCCATTATGATGTCATAACGTAACATTCCATTATGATGTCATTATGTAACATTCCATTATGATGTCAAAATGCAAAATTCCATTATGATGTCATAATGTAACATTCCATTATGATGTCATAATGCAACATTCCATTATGATGTAATAATGCAACATTCCATTATGATGTCATAATGTAAAATTCAATTATGATGTCATAATGCAACATTCCATTATGATGTCATAATGCAAAATTCCATTATGATGTCATAATGCAACATTCCATTATGATGTCATTATGTAACATTCCATTATGATGTCAAAATGCAAAATTCCATTATGATGTCATAATGTAACATTCCATTATGATGTCATAATGCAACATTCCATTATGATGTCATAATGTAAAATTCCATTATGATGTCATGAAGCAACATTCCATTATGATGTCATAATGCAAAATTCCATTATGATGTCATAATGTAACATTCCATTATGATGTCATAATGCAACATTCCATTATGATGTCATAATGCAACATTCCATTATGATGTCATAATGCAAAATTCCAGTATGATGTCATAATGCATCATTCCATTATGATGTCATAATGCAACATTCCATTATGATGTCATAATGCAAAATTCCATTATGATGTCATAATGCAACATTCCATTATGATGTCATAATGCAACATTCCATTATGATGTCATAATGCAAAATTCCAGTATGATGTCATAATACATCATTCCATTATGATGTCATAATGCAACATTCCATTATGATGTCATAATGCAAAATTCCATTATGATGTCATTATGTAACATTCCATTATGATGTCATAATGCAACATTCCATTATGATGTCATAATGCAACATTCCATTATGATGTCATAATGCATCATGCCATTATGATGTCATAATGCAAAATTACATTATGATGTCATAATGCTAAATTCTATTATGATGTCATAATGCAAAATTGTATTATGATATCATAATGTAACATTCCATTATGATGTCATAATGCAATATTCCATTATGATGTCATAATGTAAAATTCCATTATGATGTCATAATGTAAAATTCCATTATGATGTCATATTGCTAAATTCCATTATGATGTCATAATGCAAAATTCCATTATGATGTCATAAAGCAACATTCCATTATGATGTCATAATGCAAAATTCCATTATGATGTCATAATGTAACATGCCATTATGATGTCATAATGCAATATTCCATTATGATGTCATAATGCAACATTCCATTATGATGTCATAATGCAAAATTCCAGTATGATGTAATAATGCAAAATTCCATTATGATGTCATAATGTAAAATTCCATTATGATGTCATAATACAACATTCCATTATGAAGTCATAATGCAAAATTCCATTATGATGTCATAACGTAACATTCCATTATGATGTCATTATGTAACATTCCATTATGATGTCAAAATGCAAAATTTCATTATGATGTCATAATGTAACATTCCATTATGATGTCATAATGCAACATTCCATTATGATGTCATAATGCAACATTCCATTATGATGTCATAATGTAAAATTCCATTATGATGTCATGAAGCAACATTCCATTATGATGTCATAATGCAAAATTCCATTATGATGTCATAATGTAACATTCCATTATGATGTCATAATGCAACATTCCATTATTATGTCATAATGCAAAATTCCAGTATGATGTCATAATGCATCATTCCATTATGATGTCATAATGCAAAATTCCAGTATGATGTCATAATGCATCATTCCATTATGATGTCATAATGTAAAATTCCATTATGATGTCATAATGCAAAAATTCCATTATGATGTCATAATGCAAAATTCCATTATGATGTCATAATGCAAAAATTCCATTATGATGTCATAATGCAAAATTCCATTATGATGTCATAATGTAAAATTCCATTATGATGTCATAATGCAAAATTCCATTATGATGTCATAATGCAAAATTCCATTATGATGTCATAATGCAAAAATTCCATTATGATGTCATAATGCAAAATTCCATTATGATGTCATAATGCAAAAATTCCATTATGATGTCATAATGCAAAATTCCATTATGATGTCATAATGTAAAATTGCATTATGATGTCATAATGCAAAAATCCATTATGATGTCATAATGTAAAAATCCATTATGATGTCATAATGCAACATTCCATTATGATGTCATAATGCAAAATTCCATTATGATGTCATAATGTAACATTCCATTATGATGTCATAATGCAAAATTCCATTATGATGTCATAATGTAACTTTTTATTATGATGTGATAATGCGAAATTCCATTATGATGTCATAATGTAAAATCCCATTATGATGTTATAATGCAAAATTCCATTATGATGTCATAATGTAAAATTCCATTATGATGTCATAATGCTAAATTCTATTATGATGTCATAATGCTAAATTCCATTATGATGTCATAATGTAAAATTACATTATGATGTCATAATGCTAAATTCTATTATGATGTCATAATGCAAAATTGCATTATGATATCATAATGTAACATTCCATTATGATGTCATAATGCAATATTCCATTATGATGTCATAATGTAACATGCCATTATGATGTCATAATGCAACATTCCATTATGATGTCATAATGCAACATTCCATTATGATGTCATAATGCAAAATTCCAGTATGATGTCATAATGCATCATTCCATTATGATGTCATAATGCAACATTCCATTATGATGTCATAATGCAAAATTCCATTATGATGTCATAATGTAAAATTCCATTATGATGTCATAATACAACATTCCATTATGAAGTCATAATGCAAAATTCCATTATGATGTCATAACGTAACATTCCATTATGATGTCATTATGTAACATTCCATTATGATGTCAAAATGCAAAATTTCATTATGATGTCATAATGTAACATTCCATTATGATGTCATAATGCAACATTCCATTATGATGTCATAATGCAACATTCCATTATGATGTCATAATGTAAAATTCCATTATGATGTCATGAAGCAACATTCCATTATGATGTCATAATGCAAAATTCCATTATGATGTCATAATGTAACATTCCATTATGATGTCATAATGCAACATTCCATTATGATGTCATAATGCAAAATTCCAGTATGATGTCATAATGCATCATTCCATTATGATGTCATAATGCAAAATTCCAGTATGATGTCATAATGCATCATTCCATTATGATGTCATAATGCGACATTCCATTATGATGTCATA
This sequence comes from Eleutherodactylus coqui, assembly GCF_035609145.1. Lineage (NCBI taxonomy): Eukaryota > Metazoa > Chordata > Amphibia > Anura > Eleutherodactylidae > Eleutherodactylus > Eleutherodactylus coqui. The sequence continues at coordinate 201,772,854 of NC_089844.1, forward strand.
ATGCAAAATTCCATTATGATGTCATAATGTAACTTTTTATTATGATGTGATAATGCGAAATTCCATTATGATGTCATAATGTAAAATCCCATTATGATGTTATAATGCAAAATTCCATTATGATGTCATAATGTAAAATTCCATTATGATGTCATAATGCTAAATTCTATTTTGATGTCATAAAGCTAAATTCCATTATGATGTCATAATGCTAAATTCTATTATGATGTCATAATGCAAAATTGTATTATGATATCATAATGTAACATTCCATTATGATGTCATAATGCAATATTCCATTATGACGTCATAATGTAAAATTCCATTATGATGTCATAATGTAAAATTCCATTATGATGTCATATTGCTAAATTCCATTATGATGTCATAATGCAAAATTCCATTATGATGTCATGAAGCAACATTCCATTATGATGTCATAATGCAAAATTCCATTATGATGTCATAATGTAACATGCCATTATGATGTCATAATGCAATATTCCATTATGATGTCATAATGCAACATTCCATTATGATGTCATAATGCAAAATTCCAGTATGATGTCATAATGCAACATTCCATTATGATGTCAATAATGCAAAATTCCATTATGATGTCATAATGTAAAATTCCATTATGATGTCATAATACGACATTCCATTATGAAGTCATAATGCAAAATTCCATTATGATGTCATAATGCAAAATTCCATTATGATGTCATAATACAACATTCCATTATGAAGTCATAATGCAAAATTCCATTATGATGTCATAATGCAAAATTCCATTATGATGTCATAATGCAAAATTCCATTATGATGTCATAATGCAAAATTCCATTATGATTTCATAATGTAAAATTCCATTATGATGTCATAATGTAAAATTCCATTATGATGTCATAATGTAAAATTCCATTATGATGTCATAATGTAAAATTCAATTATGATGTCATAATGCATAATTCCATTATGATGTCATAATGCAAAACTCCATTATGATGTCATAACGCAAAATTCCATTATGATGTCATAATGCAAAACTCCATTATGATGTCATAACGCAAAACTCCATTATGATGTCATAATGCAAAACTCCATTATGATGTCATAATGCGAAACTCCATTATGATGTCATAATGCAAAACTCCATTATGATGTCATAATGCAAAATTCCATTATGATGTCATAATGTAAAATTCCATTATGATGTCATAATCCAAAACTCAATTATGATGTCATAATGTAAAATTCCATTATGATGTCATAATGCAAAATTCCATTATGATGTCATAATGCAAAATTCCATTATGAAGTCATAATGTAAAATTCCATTATGATGTCATAATGTAACATTCCATTATGATGTCATAATGCAAAATTCCATTATGATGTCATAATGTAAAATTCCATTATGATGTCATAATGCAAAAATTCCATTATGATGTCATAATGCAAAATTCCATTATGATGTCACAATGCAAAAATTCCATTATGATGTCATAATGCAAAATTCCATTATGATGTCATAATGTAAAATTCCATTATGATGTCATAATGCAAAATTCCATTATGATGTCATAATGTAAAATTCCATTATGATGTCATAATGCAAAATTCCATTATGATGTCATAATGTAACATTCCATTATGATGTCATAATGCAAAACTCAATTATGATGTCATAATGTAAAATTCCATTATGATGTCATAATGTAAAATTCCATTATGATGTCATAATGCAAAATTCCATTATGATGTCATAATGCAAAATTCCATTATGATGTCATAATGCAAAATTCCATTATGATGTCATAATGCAAAATTCCATTATGATGTCATAATGCAAAAAATCCATTATGATGTCATAATGTAACATTCCATTATGATGTCATAATGCAAAACTCAATTATGATGTCATAATGTAAAATTCCATTATGATGTCATAATGCAAAATTCCATTATGATGTCATAATGTAAAATTCCATTATGATGTCATAATGCAAAATTCCATTATGATGTCATAATGCAAAATTCCATTATGATGTCATAATGCAAAATTCCATTATGATGTCATAATGTAAAATTCCATTATGATGTCATAATGCAAAATTCCCTTTTGATGTCATAATGTAACATTCCATTATGATGTCATAATGCAAAATTCCATTATGATGTCATAATGCAAAATTCCATTATGATGTCATAATGTAAAATTCCATTATGATGTCATAATGTAAAATTCCATTATGATGTCATAATGTAAAATTCTATTATGATGTCATAATGTAAAACTACATTATGATGTCATAATGCAAAATTCCATTATGATGTCATAATGCAAAATTCCATTATGATGTCATAATGTAACATTCCATTATGATGTCATAATGCAAAATTCCCTTTTGATGTCATAATGTAACATTCCATTATGATGTCATAATGCAAAATTCCATTATGATGTCATAATGTAAAATTCTATTATGATGTCATAATGCAAAACTCAATTATGATGTCATAATGTAAAATTCCATTATGATGTCATAATGCAAAATTCCATTATGATGTCATAATGTAAAATTCCATTATGATGTCATAATGCAAAATTCCCTTTTGATGTCATAATGTAACATTCCATTATGATGTCATAATGCAAAATTCCATTATGATGTCATAATGTAAAATTCCATTATGATGTCATAATGCAAAATTCCATTATGATGTCATAATGTAAAATTCCATTATGATGTCATAATGCAAAATTCCATTATGATGTCATAATGTAACATTCCATTATGATGTCATAATGCAAAACTCAATTATGATGTCATAATGTAAAATTCCATTATGATGTCATAATGCAAAATTCCATTATGATGTCATAATGCAAAATTCCATTATGATGTCATAATGCAAAATTCCATTATGATGTCATAATGCAAAATTCCATTATGATGTCATAATGCAAAAAATCCATTATGATGTCATAATGTAACATTCCATTATGATGTCATAATGCAAAACTCAATTATGATGTCATAATGTAAAATTCCATTATGATGTCATAATGCAAAATTCCATTATGATGTCATAATGTAAAATTCCATTATGATGTCATAATGCAAAATTCCATTATGATGTCATAATGCAAAATTCCATTATGATGTCATAATGCAAAATTCCATTATGATGTCATAATGTAAAATTCCATTATGATGTCATAATGCAAAATTCCCTTTTGATGTCATAATGTAACATTCCATTATGATGTCATAATGCAAAATTCCATTATGATGTCATAATGTAAAATTCCATTATGATGTCATAATGTAAAATTCCATTATGATGTCATAATGTAAAATTCCATTATGATGTCATAATGTAAAATTCTATTATGATGTCATAATGTAAAACTACATTATGATGTCATAATGTAAAATTCCATTATGATGTCATAATGCAAAATTCCATTATGATGTCATAATGTAACATTCCATTATGATGTCATAATGCAAAATTCCATTATGATGTCATAATGTAACATTCCATTATGATGTCACAATGCAAAATTCCATTATGATGTCACAATGCAAAATTCCATTATGATGTCACAATGCAAAATTCCATTATGATGTCACAATGCAAAATTCCATTATGATGTCATAATGCAAAATTCCATTATGATGTCATAATGTAAAATTCCATTATGATGTCATAATGCAAAATTCCCTTTTGATGTCATAATGTAACATTCCATTATGATGTCATAATGCAAAATTCCATTATGAGGTCATAATGTAAAATTCCATTATGAGGTCATAATGCAAAATTCCATTATGAGGTCATAATGTAACATTCCATTATGATGTCATAATGCAAAATTCCATTATAATGTCATAATGTAAAATTCCATTATGATGTCATAATGCAAAATTCCATTGATGTCATAATGTAATATTCCATTATGATGTCATAATGTAATATTCCATTATGATGTCATAATGCAAAATTCCATTATGATGTCATAATGTAACATTCCATTATGATGTCATAATGCAAAATTCCATTATGATGTCATAATGCAAAATTCCATTATGATGTCATAATGCAAAATTCCATTATGATGTCATAATGTAAAATTCCATTATGATGTCATAATGCAAAATTCCATTATGATGTCATAATGTAAAATTCCATTATGATGTCATAATGCAAAATTCCATTATGATGTCATAATGTAACATTCCATTATGATGTCATAATGCAAAACTCAATTATGATGTCATAATGTAAAATTCCATTATGATGTCATAATGCAAAATTCCATTATGATGTCATAATGCAAAATTCCATTATGATGTCATAATGCAAAATTCCATTATGATGTCATAATGCAAAATTCCATTATGATGTCATAATGCAAAAAATCCATTATGATGTCATAATGTAACATTCCATTATGATGTCATAATGCAAAACTCAATTATGATGTCATAATGTAAAATTCCATTCTGATGTCATAATGCAAAATTCCATTATGATGTCATAATGTAAAATTCCATTATGATGTCATAATGCAAAATTCCATTATGATGTCATAATGCAAAATTCCATTATGATGTCATAATGCAAAATTCCATTATGATGTCATAATGTAAAATTCCATTATGATGTCATAATGCAAAATTCCCTTTTGATGTCATAATGTAACATTCCATTATGATGTCATAATGTAAAATCCCATTATGATGTTATAATGCAAAATTCCATTATGATGTCATAATGTAAAATTCCATTATGATGTCATAATGCTAAATTCTATTATGATATCATAATGCTAAATTCCATTATGATGTCATAATGTAAAATTACATTATGATGTCATAATGCTAAATTCTATTATGATGTCATAATGCAATATTCCATTATGATGTCATAATGTAACATGCCATTATGATGTCATAATGCAACATTCCATTATGATGTCATAATGCAAAATTCCATTATGATGTCATAATGCAAAATTCCAGTATGATGTCATAATGCAACATTCCATTATGATGTCATAATGCAAAATTCCATTATGAAGTCATAATGTAAAATTCCATTATGATGTCATAATACAACATTCCATTATGAAGTCATAATGCAAAATTCCATTATGATGTCATAACGTAACATTCCATTATGATGTCATTATGTAACATTCCATTATGATGTCAAAATGCAAAATTTCATTATGATGTCATAATGTAACATTCCATTATGATGTCATAATGCAACATTCCATTATGATGTCATAATGCAACATTCCATTATGATGTCATAATGCAACATTCCATTATGATGTCATAATGTAAAATTCCATTATGATGTCATGAAGCAACATTCCATTATGATGTCATAATGCAAAATTCCATTATGATGTCATAATGTAACATTCCAGTATGATGTCATAATGCAACATTCCATTATGATGTCATAATGCAACATTCCATTTTAATGTCATAATGCAAAATTCCAGTATGATGTCATAATGCATCATTCCATTATGATGTCATAATGCAACATTCCATTATGATGTCATAATGCAAAATTCCAGTATGATGTCATAATGCATCATTCCATTATGATGTCATAATGCAACATTCCATTATGATGTCATAATGCAAAATTCCATTATGATGTCATAATGTAACTTTTTATTATGATGTGATAATGCGAAATTCCATTATGATGTCATAATGTAAAATCCCATTATGATGTTATAATGCAAAATTCCATTATGATGTCATAATGTAAAATTCCATTATGATGTCATAATGCTAAATTCTATTATGATGTCATAATGCTAAATTCCATTATGATGTCATAATGTAAAATTACATTATGATGTCATAATGCTAAATTCTATTATGATGTCATAATGCAAAATTGTATTATGATATCATAATGTAACATTCCATTATGATGTCATAATGCAATATTCCATTATGATGTCATAATGTAAAATTCCATTATGATGTCATAATGTAAAATTCCATTATGATGTCATATTGCTAAATTCCATTATGATGTCATAATGCAAAATTCCATTATGATGTCATAAAGCAACATTCCATTATGATGTCATAATGCAAAATTCCATTATGATGTCATAATGTAACATGCCATTATGATGTCATAATGCAATATTCCATTATGATGTCATAATGCAACATTCCATTATGATGTCATAATGCAAAATTCCAGTATGATGTCATAATGCAAAATTCCATTATGATGTCATAATGTAAAATTCCATTATGATGTCATAATACAACATTCCATTATGAAGTCATAATGCAAAATTCCATTATGATGTCATAACGTAACATTCCATTATGATGTCATTATGTAACATTCCATTATGATGTCAAAATGCAAAATTTCATTATGATGTCATAATGTAACATTCCATTATGATGTCATAATGCAACATTCCATTATGATGTCATAATGCAACATTCCATTATGATGTCATAATGTAAAATTCCATTATGATGTCATGAAGCAACATTCCATTATGATGTCATAATGCAAAATTCCATTATGATGTCATAATGTAACATTCCATTATGATGTCATAATGCAACATTCCATTATTATGTCATAATGCAAAATTCCAGTATGATGTCATAATGCATCATTCCATTATGATGTCATAATGCAACATTCCATTATGATGTCATAATGCAAAATTCCAGTATGATGTCATAATGCATCATTCCATTATGATGTCATAATGCAACATTCCATTATGATGTCATAATGCAAAATTCCAGTATGATGTCATAATGCAAAATTCCATTATGATGTCATAATGTAACATTCCATTATGATGTCATAATGCAAAATTCCATTATGATGTCATAATGTAAATTCCATTATGATGTCATAATGCAACATTCCATTATGATGTCATAATGTAAAATTCCATTATGATGTCATAAAGCAACATTCCATTATGATGTCATAATGTAACATTCCATTATGATGTCATAATGCAAAATTCCATTATGATGTCATAATGTAACATTCCATTATGATGTCATAATGTAATATTCCATTATGATGTCATAATGCAAAATTCCATTATGATGTCATAATGTAAAATTCCATTATGATGTCATAATGCAAAAATTCCATTATGATGTCATAATGTAAAATTCCATTATGATGTCATAAAGCAACATTCCATTATGATGTCATAATGTACCATTCCATTATGATGTCATAATGCAAAATTCCATTATGATGTCATAATGTAACATTCCATTATGATGTCATAATGTAACATTCCATTATGATGTCATAATGTAACATTCCATTATGATGTCACAATGCAAAATTCCATTATGTCATAATGTAAAATTCCATTATGATGTCATAATGCAAAAATTCCATTATGATGTCATAATGCAAAATTCCATTATGATGTCATAATGTAAAATTCCATTATGATGTCATAATGCAAAATTCCATTATGATGTCATAATGTAAAATTATATTATGATGTCATAATGCAACATTCCATTATGATGTCATAATGCAAAATTCCATTATGATGTCATAACGTAACATTCCATTATGATGTCATTATGTAACATTCCATTATGATGTCAAAATGCAAAATTCCATTATGATATCATAATGTAACATTCCATTATGATGTCATAATGCAACATTCCATTATGATGTAATAATGCAACATTCCATTATGATGTCATAATGTAAAATTCAATTATGATGTCATAATGCAACATTCCATTATGATGTCATAATGCAAAATTCCATTATGATGTCATAATGCAACATTCCATTATGATGTCATTATGTAACATTCCATTATGATGTCAAAATGCAAAATTCCATTATGATGTCATAATGTAACATTCCATTATGATGTCATAATGCAACATTCCATTATGATGTCATAATGTAAAATTCCATTATGATGTCATGAAGCAACATTCCATTATGATGTCATAATGCAAAATTCCATTATGATGTCATAATGTAACATTCCATTATGATGTCATAATGCAACATTCCATTATGATGTCATAATGCAACATTCCATTATGATGTCATAATGCAAAATTCCAGTATGATGTCATAATGCATCATTCCATTATGATGTCATAATGCAACATTCCATTATGATGTCATAATGCAAAATTCCATTATGATGTCATAATGCAACATTCCATTATGATGTCATAATGCAACATTCCATTATGATGTCATAATGCAAAATTCCAGTATGATGTCATAATACATCATTCCATTATGATGTCATAATGCAACATTCCATTATGATGTCATAATGCAAAATTCCATTATGATGTCATTATGTAACATTCCATTATGATGTCATAATGCAACATTCCATTATGATGTCATAATGCAACATTCCATTATGATGTCATAATGCATCATGCCATTATGATGTCATAATGCAAAATTACATTATGATGTCATAATGCTAAATTCTATTATGATGTCATAATGCAAAATTGTATTATGATATCATAATGTAACATTCCATTATGATGTCATAATGCAATATTCCATTATGATGTCATAATGTAAAATTCCATTATGATGTCATAATGTAAAATTCCATTATGATGTCATATTGCTAAATTCCATTATGATGTCATAATGCAAAATTCCATTATGATGTCATAAAGCAACATTCCATTATGATGTCATAATGCAAAATTCCATTATGATGTCATAATGTAACATGCCATTATGATGTCATAATGCAATATTCCATTATGATGTCATAATGCAACATTCCATTATGATGTCATAATGCAAAATTCCAGTATGATGTAATAATGCAAAATTCCATTATGATGTCATAATGTAAAATTCCATTATGATGTCATAATACAACATTCCATTATGAAGTCATAATGCAAAATTCCATTATGATGTCATAACGTAACATTCCATTATGATGTCATTATGTAACATTCCATTATGATGTCAAAATGCAAAATTTCATTATGATGTCATAATGTAACATTCCATTATGATGTCATAATGCAACATTCCATTATGATGTCATAATGCAACATTCCATTATGATGTCATAATGTAAAATTCCATTATGATGTCATGAAGCAACATTCCATTATGATGTCATAATGCAAAATTCCATTATGATGTCATAATGTAACATTCCATTATGATGTCATAATGCAACATTCCATTATTATGTCATAATGCAAAATTCCAGTATGATGTCATAATGCATCATTCCATTATGATGTCATAATGCAACATTCCATTATGATGTCATAATGCAAAATTCCAGTATGATGTCATAATGCAAAATTCCATTATGATGTCATAATGCAACATTCCATTATGATGTCATAATGCAAAATTCCAGTATGATGTCATAATGCATCATTCCATTATGATGTCATAATGCAACATTCCATTATGATGTCATAATGCAAAATTCCAGTATGATGTCATAATGCAAAATTCCATTATGATGTCATAATGCAACATTCCATTATGATGTCATAATGCAAAATTCCATTATGATGTCATAATGTAACATTCCATTATGATGTCATAATGCAAAATTCCATTATGATGTCATAATGTAAATTCCATTATGATGTCATAATGCAACATTCCATTATGATGTCATAATGTAAAATTCCATTATGATGTCATAAAGCAACATTCCATTATGATGTCATAATGTAACATTCCATTATGATGTCATAATGTAACATTCCATTATGATGTCATAATGCAAAATTCCATTATGATGTCATAATGTAACATTCCATTATGATGTCATAATGTAACATTCCATTATGATGTCACAATGCAAAATTCCATTATGTCATAATGTAAAATTCCATTATGATGTCATAATGCAAAAATTCCATTATGATGTCATAATGCAAAATTCCATTATGAAGTCATAATGTAAAATTCCATTATGATGTCATAATACAACATTCCATTATGAAGTCATAATGCAAAATTCCATTATGATGTCATAACGTAACATTCCATTATGATGTCATTATGTAACATTCCATTATGATGTCAAAATGCAAAATTTCATTATGATGTCATAATGTAACATTCCATTATGATGTCATAATGCAACATTCCATTATGATGTCATAATGCAACATTCCATTATGATGTCATAATGTAAAATTCCATTATGATGTCATGAAGCAACATTCCATTATGATGTCATAATGCAAAATTCCATTATGATGTCATAATGTAACATTCCATTATGATGTCATAATGCAACATTCCATTTTAATGTCATAATGCAAAATTCCAGTATGATGTCATAATGCATCATTCCATTATGATGTCATAATGCAACATTCCATTATGATGTCATAATGCAAAAATTCCATTATGATGTCATAATGCAAAATTCCATTATGATGTCATAATATAGAATTCCATTATGATGTCATAATGCAAAATTCCATTATGATGTCATAATGCAACATTCCATTATGATGTCATAATGCAACATTCCATTATGATGTCATAATGCAACATTCCATTATGATGTCATAATGTAAAATTCCATTATGATGTCATAATGCAACATTCCATTATGATGTCATAATGCAACATTCCATTATGATGTCATAATGCAACATTCCATTATGATGTCATAATGCAACATTCCATTATGATGTCATAATGCAAAATTCCATTATGATGTCATAATGCAACATTCCATTATGATGTCATAATGTAACATTCCATTATGATGTCATAATGCAAAATTCCATTATGATGTCATAATGCAAAATTCCATTATGATGTCATAATGCAAAATTCCATTATGATGTCATAATGTAACATTCCTTTATGATGTCATAATGCAACATTCCATTATGATGTCATAATGTAACATTCCATTATGATGTCATAATGCAAAATTCCATTATGATGTCATAATGCTAAATTCTATTATGATGTCATAATGCTAAATTCCATTATGATGTCATAATGTAAAATTACATTATGATGTCATAATGCTAAATTCTATTATGATGTCATAATGCAAAATTGTATTATGATATCATAATGTAACATTCCATTATGATGTCATAATGCAATATTCCATTATGATGTCATAATGTAAAATTCCATTATGATGTCATAACGTAACATTCCATTATGATGTCATTATGTAACATTCCATTATGATGTCAAAATGCAAAATTTCATTATGATGTCATAATGTAACATTCCATTATGATGTCATAATGCAACATTCCATTATGATGTCATAATGCAACATTCCATTATGATGTCATAATGTAAAATTCCATTATGATGTCATGAAGCAACATTCCATTATGATGTCATAATGCAAAATTCCATTATGATGTCATAATGTAACATTCCATTATGATGTCATAATGCAACATTCCATTATGATGTCATAATGCAACATTCCATTATGATGTCATAATGCAAAATTCCAGTATGATGTCATAATGCATCATTCCATTATGATGTCATAATGCGACATTCCATTATGATGTCATAATGCAAAATTCCAGTATGATGTCATAATGCATCATTCCATTATGATGTCATAATGCAACATTCCATTATGATGTCATAATGCAAAATTCCATTATGATGTCATAATGTAACATTCCATTATGATGTCATAATGCAAAATTCCATTATGATGTCATAATGTAACATTCCATTATGATGTCATAATGCAACATTCCATTATGATGTCATAATGTAAAATTCCATTATGATGTCATAAAGCAACATTCCATTATGATGTCATAAAGCAACATTCCATTATGATGTCATAATGTAACATTCCATAATGATGTCATAATGCAAAATTCCATTATGATGTCATAATGTAACATTCCATTATGATGTCATAATGTAATATTCCATTATGATGTCATAATGCAAAAATTCCATTATGATGTCATAATGTAAAATTCCATTATGATGTCATAAAGCAACATTCCATTATGATGTCATAATGTAACATTCCATTATGATGTCATAATGCAAAATTCCATTATGATGTCATAATGTAACATTCCATTATGATGTCATAATGTAACATTCCATTATGATGTCATAATGTAACATTCCATTATGATGTCATAATGCAAAATTCCATTATGATGTCATAATGTAAAATTCCATTATGATGTCATAATGCAAAAATTCCATTATGATGTCATAATGCAAAATTCCATTATGATGTCATAATGTAAAATTCCATTATGATGTCATAATGCAAAATTCCATTATGATGTCATAATGTAAAATTATATTATGATGTCATAATGCAACATTCCATTATGATGTCATAATGCAAAATTCCATTATGATGTCATAACGTAACATTCCATTATGATGTCATTATGTAACATTCCATTATGATGTCAAAATGCAAAATTCCATTATGATGTCATAATGTAACATTCCATTATGATGTCATAATGCAACATTCCATTATGATGTAATAATGCAACATTCCATTATGATGTCATAATGTAAAATTCAATTATGATGTCATAATGCAACATTCCATTATGATGTCATAATGCAACATTCCATTATGATGTCATAATGCAACATTCCATTATGATGTCATTATGTAACATTCCATTATGATGTCAAAATGCAAAATTCCATTATGATGTCATAATGTAACATTCCATTATGATGTCATAATGCAACATTCCATTATGATGTCATAATGTAAAATTCCATTATGATGTCATGAAGCAACATTCCATTATGATGTCATAATGCAACATTCCATTATGATGTCATAATGCAACATTCCATTATGATGTCATAATGCAAAATTCCAGTATGATGTCATAATGCATCATTCCATTATGATGTCATAATGCAACATTCCATTATGATGTCATAATGCAAAATTCCATTATGATGCCATAATGCAACATTCCATTATGATGTCATAATGCAAAATTCCATTATGATGTCATAACGTAACATTCCATTATGATGTCATTATGTAACATTCCATTATGATGTCATAATGCAAAATTCCATTATGATGTCATAATGTAACATTCCATTATGATGTCATAATGCAACATTCCATTATGATGTCATAATGCAACATTCCATTATGATGTCATAATGCAAAATTCCATTATGATGTCATAATGCATCATTCCATTATGATGTCATAATGCAACATTCCATTATGATGTCATAATGCAAAATTCCATTATGATGTCATTATGTAACATTCCATTATGATGTCATAATACAAAATTCCATTATGATGTCATAATGTAAAATTCCATTATGATGTCATAATGCAACATTCCATTATGATGTCATAATGCAAAATTCCATTATGATGTCATAATGCAAAATTCCATTATGATGTCATAATGCAAAATTCCATTATGATGTCATAATGCAAAATTCCATTATGATGTCATAATGCAAAATTCCATTATGATGTCATAATGCAAAAATTCCATTATGATGTCATAATGCAAAATTCCATTATGATGTCATAATGTAAAATTCCATTATGATGTCATAATGCAAAAATCCATTATGATGTCATAATGTAACATTCCATTATGATGTCATAATGCAACATTCCATTATGATGTCATAATGTAAAATTCAATTATGATGTCATAATGCAACATTCCATTATGATGTCATAATGCAAAATTCCATTATGATGTCATAATGCAACATTCCATTATGATGTCATTATGTAACATTCCATTATGATGTCAAAATGCAAAATTCCATTATGATGTCATAATGTAACATTCCATTATGATGTCATAATGCAACATTCCATTATGATGTCATAATGTAAAATTCCATTATGATGTCATGAAGCAACATTCCATTATGATGTCATAATGCAAAATTCCATTATGATGTCATAATGTAACATTCCATTATGATGTCATAATGCAACATTCCATTATGATGTCATAATGCAACATTCCATTATGATGTCATAATGCAAAATTCCAGTATGATGTCATAATGCATCATTCCATTATGATGTCATAATGCAACATTCCATTATGATGTCATAATGCAAAATTCCATTATGATGCCATAATGCAACATTCCATTATGATGTCATAATGCAAAATTCCATTATGATGTCATAACGTAACATTCCATTATGATGTCATTATGTAACATTCCATTATGATGTCATAATGCAAAATTCCATTATGATGTCATAATGTAACATTCCATTATGATGTCATAATGCAACATTCCATTATGATGTCATAATGCAACATTCCATTATGATGTCATAATGCAAAATTCCATTATGATGTCATAATGCATCATTCCATTATGATGTCATAATGCAACATTCCATTATGATGTCATAATGCAAAATTCCATTATGATGTCATTATGTAACATTCCATTATGATGTCATAATACAAAATTCCATTATGATGTCATAATGTAAAATTCCATTATGATGTCATAATGCAACATTCCATTATGATGTCATAATGCAAAATTCCATTATGATGTCATAATGCAAAATTCCATTATGATGTCATAATGCAAAATTCCATTATGATGTCATAATGCAAAATTCCATTATGATGTCATAATGCAAAATTCCATTATGATGTCATAATGCAAAAATTCCATTATGATGTCATAATGCAAAATTCCATTATGATGTCATAATGTAAAATTCCATTATGATGTCATAATGCAAAAATCCATTATGATGTCATAATGTAACATTCCATTATGATGTCATAATGCAACATTCCATTATGATGTCATAATGAAAAATTCCATTATGATGTCATAATGCAAAATTCCATTATGATGTCATAATGTAACATTCCATTATGATGTCATAATGCAAAATTCCATTATGATGTCATTATGTAACATTCCATTATGATGTCATAATACAAAATTCCATTATGATGTCATAATGTAAAATTCCATTATGATGTCATAATGTAACATTCCATTATGATGTCATAATGGAAAATTCCATTATGATGTTATAAAGCAACATTCCATTATGATGTCATAATGCAAAATTCCATTATGATGTCATAATGTAAAATTCCATTATGATGTCATAATGCAAAATTCCATTATGATGTCATAATGTAACATTCCATTATGATGTCATAATGTAACATTCCATAATGATGTCATAATGCAAAATTCCATTATGATGTCATAATGTAAAATTCCATTATGATGTCATAATGCAAAAATTCCATTATGATGTCATAATGCAAAATTCCATTATGATGTCATAATGTAAAATTCCATTATGATGTCATAATGCAACATTCCATTATGATGTCATAATGCAAAATTCCATTATGATGTCATAATGCAACATTCCATTATGATGTCATTATGTAACATTCCATTATGATGTCAAAATGCAAAATTCCATTATGATGTCATAATGTAACATTCCATTATGATGTCATAATGCAACATTCCATTATGATGTCATAATGTAAAATTCCATTATGATGTCATGAAGCAACATTCCATTATGATGTCATAATGCAAAATTCCATTATGATGTCATAATGTAACATTCCATTATGATGTCATAATGCAACATTCCATTATGATGTCATAATGCAACATTCCATTATGATGTCATAATGCAAAATTCCAGTATGATGTCATAATGCATCATTCCATTATGATGTCATAATGCAACATTCCATTATGATGTCATAATGCAAAATTCCATTATGATGCCATAATGCAACATTCCATTATGATGTCATAATGCAAAATTCCATTATGATGTCATAACGTAACATTCCATTATGATGTCATTATGTAACATTCCATTATGATGTCATAATGCAAAATTCCATTATGATGTCATAATGTAACATTCCATTATGATGTCATAATGCAACATTCCATTATGATGTCATAATGCAACATTCCATTATGATGTCATAATGCAAAATTCCATTATGATGTCATAATGCATCATTCCATTATGATGTCATAATGCAACATTCCATTATGATGTCATAATGCAAAATTCCATTATGATGTCATTATGTAACATTCCATTATGATGTCATAATACAAAATTCCATTATGATGTCATAATGTAAAATTCCATTATGATGTCATAATGCAAAATTCCATTATGATGTCATAATGCAAAATTCCATTATGATGTCATAATGCAAAATTCCATTATGATGTCATAATGCAAAATTCCATTATGATGTCATAATGCAAAATTCCATTATGATGTCATAATGCAAAAATTCCATTATGATGTCATAATGCAAAATTCCATTATGATGTCATAATGTAAAATTCCATTATGATGTCATAATGCAACATTCCATTATGATGTCATTATGTAACATTCCATTATGATGTCAAAATGCAAAATTCCATTATGATGTCATAATGTAACATTCCATTATGATGTCATAATGCAACATTCCATTATGATGTCATAATGTAAAATTCCATTATGATGTCATGAAGCAACATTCCATTATGATGTCATAATGCAAAATTCCATTATGATGTCATAATGTAACATTCCATTATGATGTCATAATGCAACATTCCATTATGATGTCATAATGCAACATTCCATTATGATGTCATAATGCAAAATTCCAGTATGATGTCATAATGCATCATTCCATTATGATGTCATAATGCAACATTCCATTATGATGTCATAATGCAAAATTCCATTATGATGCCATAATGCAACATTCCATTATGATGTCATAATGCAAAATTCCATTATGATGTCATAACGTAACATTCCATTATGATGTCATTATGTAACATTCCATTATGATGTCATAATGCAAAATTCCATTATGATGTCATAATGTAACATTCCATTATGATGTCATAATGCAACATTCCATTATGATGTCATAATGCAACATTCCATTATGATGTCATAATGCAAAATTCCATTATGATGTCATAATGCATCATTCCATTATGATGTCATAATGCAACATTCCATTATGATGTCATAATGCAAAATTCCATTATGATGTCATTATGTAACATTCCATTATGATGTCATAATACAAAATTCCATTATGATGTCATAATGTAAAATTCCATTATGATGTCATAATGCAACATTCCATTATGATGTCATAATGCAAAATTCCATTATGATGTCATAATGCAAAATTCCATTATGATGTCATAATGCAAAATTCCATTATGATGTCATAATGCAAAATTCCATTATGATGTCATAATGCAAAATTCCATTATGATGTCATAATGCAAAATTCCATTATGATGTCATAATGCAAAAATTCCATTATGATGTCATAATGCAAAATTCCATTATGATGTCATAATGTAAAATTCCATTATGATGTCATAATGCAAAAATCCATTATGATGTCATAATGTAACATTCCATTATGATGTCATAATGCAACATTCCATTATGATGTCATAATGAAAAATTCCATTATGATGTCATAATGCAAAATTCCATTATGATGTCATAATGTAACATTCCATTATGATGTCATAATGCAAAATTCCATTATGATGTCATTATGTAACATTCCATTATGATGTCATAATACAAAATTCCATTATGATGTCATAATGTAAAATTCCATTATGATGTCATAATGCATCATTCCATTATGATGTCATAATGCAACATTCCATTATGATGTCATAATGCAAAATTCCATTATGATGTCATTATGTAACATTCCATTATGATGTCATAATACAAAATTCCATTATGATGTCATAATGTAAAATTCCATTATGATGTCATAATGCAAAATTCCATTATGATGTCATAATGCAAAATTCCATTATGATGTCATAATGCAAAATTCCATTATGATGTCATAATGCAAAATTCCATTATGATGTCATAATGCAAAATTCCATTATGATGTCATAATGCAAAATTCCATTATGATGTCATAATGCAAAAATTCCATTATGATGTCATAATGCAAAATTCCATTATGATGTCATAATGTAAAATTCCATTATGATGTCATAATGCAACATTCCATTATGATGTCATTATGTAACATTCCATTATGATGTCAAAATGCAAAATTCCATTATGATGTCATAATGTAACATTCCATTATGATGTCATAATGCAACATTCCATTATGATGTCATAATGTAAAATTCCATTATGATGTCATGAAGCAACATTCCATTATGATGTCATAATGCAAAATTCCATTATGATGTCATAATGTAACATTCCATTATGATGTCATAATGCAACATTCCATTATGATGTCATAATGCAACATTCCATTATGATGTCATAATGCAAAATTCCAGTATGATGTCATAATGCATCATTCCATTATGATGTCATAATGCAACATTCCATTATGATGTCATAATGCAAAATTCCATTATGATGCCATAATGCAACATTCCATTATGATGTCATAATGCAAAATTCCATTATGATGTCATAACGTAACATTCCATTATGATGTCATTATGTAACATTCCATTATGATGTCATAATGCAAAATTCCATTATGATGTCATAATGTAACATTCCATTATGATGTCATAATGCAACATTCCATTATGATGTCATAATGCAACATTCCATTATGATGTCATAATGCAAAATTCCATTATGATGTCATAATGCATCATTCCATTATGATGTCATAATGCAACATTCCATTATGATGTCATAATGCAAAATTCCATTATGATGTCATTATGTAACATTCCATTATGATGTCATAATACAAAATTCCATTATGATGTCATAATGTAAAATTCCATTATGATGTCATAATGCAACATTCCATTATGATGTCATAATGCAACATTCCATTATGATGTCATAATGCAAAATTCCATTATGATGTCATAATGCAAAATTCCATTATGATGTCATAATGCAAAATTCCATTATGATGTCATAATGCAAAATTCCATTATGATGTCATAATGCAAAAATTCCATTATGATGTCATAATGCAAAATTCCATTATGATGTCATAATGTAAAATTCCATTATGATGTCATAATGCAAAAATCCATTATGATGTCATAATGTAACATTCCATTATGATGTCATAATGCAACATTCCATTATGATGTCATAATGAAAAATTCCATTATGATGTCATAATGCAAAATTCCATTATGATGTCATAATGTAACATTCCATTATGATGTCATAATGCAAAATTCCATTATGATGTCATTATGTAACATTCCATTATGATGTCATAATGCAAAATTCCATTATGATGTCATAATGTAAAATTCCATTATGATGTCATAATGTAACATTCCATTATGATGTCATAATGGAAAATTCCATTATGATGTTATAAAGCAACATTCCATTATGATGTCATAATGCAAAATTCCATTATGATGTCATAATGTAAAATTCCATTATGATGTCATAATGCAAAATTCCATTATGATGTCATAATGTAACATTCCATTATGATGTCATAATGTAACATTCCATAATGATGTCATAATGCAAAATTCCATTATGATGTCATAATGTAAAATTCCATTATGATGTCATAATGCAAAAATTCCATTATGATGTCATAATGCAAAATTCCATTATGATGTCATAATGTAAAATTCCATTATGATGTCATAATGCAACATTCCATTATGATGTCATAATGCAAAATTCCATTATGATGTCATAATGCAACATTCCATTATGATGTCATTATGTAACATTCCATTATGATGTCAAAATGCAAAATTCCATTATGATGTCATAATGTAACATTCCATTATGATGTCATAATGCAAAATTCCATTATGATGTCATAATGTAAAATTCCATTATGATGTCATAATGCAAAAATCCATTATGATGTCATAATGTAACATTCCATTATGATGTCATAATGCAACATTCCATTATGATGTCATAATGCAACATTCCATTGTGATGTCATAATGTAACATTCCATTATGATGTCATAATGCAAAATTCCATTATGATGTCATAATGCAACATTCCATTGTGATGTCATAATGTAACATTCCATTATGATGTCATAATGCAAAATTCCATTATGATGTCATAATGTAAAATTCCATTATGATGTCATAATGCAAAAATTCCATTATGATGTCATAATGCAAAATTCCATTATGATGTCATAATGCAACATTCCATTATGATGTCATAATGCAACATTCCATTATGATGTCATAATGCAACATTCCATTATGATGTCATAATGCAACATTCCATTATGATGTCATAATGCAAAATTCCATTATGATGTCATAATGTAACATTCCATTATGATGTCATAATGCAACATTCCATTATGATGTCATAATGCAAAATTCCATTATGATGTCATAATGTAACATTCCATTATGATGTCATAATGCAAAATTCCATTATGATGTAATAATGCAAAATTCCATTATGATGTCATAATGTAACATTCCATTATGATGTCATAATGCAAAATTCCATTATGATGTCATAATGTAAAATTCCATTATGATGTCATAATGTAAAATTCCATTATGATGTCATAATGCAACATTCCATTGTGATGTCATAATGTAACATTCCATTATGATGTCATAATGCAAAATTCCATTATGATGTCATAATGTAAAATTCCATTATGATGTCATAATGCAAAAATTCCATTATGATGTCATAATGCAAAATTCCATTATGATGTCATAATGCAACATTTCATTATGATGTCATAATGCAACATTCCATTATGATGTCATAATGCAAAATTCCATTATGATGTCATAATGTAAAATTCCATTATGATGTCATAATGTAAAATTCCATTATGATGTCATAATGCAACATTTCATTGTGATGTCATAATGTAACATTCCATTGTGATGTCATAATGCAAAATTCCATTATGATGTCATAATGTAAAATTCCATTATGATGTCATAATGCAACATTCCATTATGATGTCATAATGCAAAATTCCATTATGATGTCATAATGCAACATTCCATTATGATGTCATAATGTAACATTCCATTATTATGTCATAATGCAACATTCCATTATGATGTCATAATGCAAAATTCCATTATGATGTCATAATGCAAAATTCCATTATGATGTCATAATGTAAAATTCCATTATGATGTCATAATGTAACATTCCATTATGATGTCATAATGCAACATTCCATTATGATGTCATAATGCAACATTCCATTATGATGTCATAATGCAACATTCCATTATGATGTCATAATGTAACATTCCATTATGATGTCATAATGTAACATTCCATTATGATGTCATAATGCAAAATTCCATTATGATGTCATAATGTAACATTCCATTATGATGTCATAATGCAAAATTCCATTATGATGTAATAATGCAAAATTCCATTATGATGTCATAATGTAACATTCCATTATGATGTCATAATGCAAAATTCCATTATGATGTCATAATGCAAAATTCCATTATGATGTCATAATGCAAAATTCCATTATGATGTCATAATGCAAAATTCCATTATGATGTCATAATGCAAAATTCCATTATGATGTCATAATGTAACATTCCATTATGATGTCATAATGCAAAATTCCATTATGATGTCATAATGCAAAATTCCATTATGATGTCATAATGCAAAATTCCATTATGATGTCATAATGTAACATTCCATTATGATGTCATAATGTAACATTCCATTATGATGTCATAATGTAACATTCCATTATGATGTCATAATGCAAAATTCCATTATGATGTCATAATGCAAAATTCCATTATGATGTCATAATATAGAATTCCATTATGATGTCATAATGCAAAATTCCATTATGATGTCATAATGCAACATTCCATTATGATGTCATAATGCAACATTCCATTATGATGTCATAATGCAACATTCCATTATGATGTCATAATGTAAAATTCCATTATGATGTCATAATGCAACATTCCATTATGATGTCATAATGCAACATTCCATTATGATGTCATAATGCAACATTCCATTATGATGTCATAATGCAACATTCCATTATGATGTCATAATGCAAAATTCCATTATGATGTCATAATGCAACATTCCATTATGATGTCATAATGTAACATTCCATTATGATGTCATAATGCAAAATTCCATTATGATGTCATAATGCAAAATTCCATTATGATGTCATAATGCAAAATTCCATTATGATGTCATAATGTAACATTCCTTTATGATGTCATAATGCAACATTCCATTATGATGTCATAATGCAAAATTCCATTATGATGTCATAATGCAAAATTCCATTATGATGTCATAATGCAAAATTCCATTATGATGTCATAATGTAACATTCTATTATGATGTCATAATGCAAAATTCCATTATGATGTCATAATGTAACATTCCATTATGATGTCATAATGCAAAATTCCATTATGATGTAATAATGCAAAATTCCATTATGATGTCATAATGTAACATTCCATTATGATGTCATAATGCAAAATTCCATTATGATGTCATAATGCAAAATTCCATTATGATGTCATAATGCAAAATTCCATTATGATGTCATAATGCAAAATTCCATTATGATGTCATAATGCAAAATTCCATTATGATGTCATAATGTAACATTCCATTATGATGTCATAATGCAAAATTCCATTATGATGTCATAATGCAAAATTCCATTATGATGTCATAATGTAACATTCCATTATGATGTCATAATGTAAAAATTCCATTATGATGTCATAATGCAAAATTCCATTATGATGTCATAATGCAACATTCCATTATGATGTCATAATGCAAAATTCCATTATGATGTCATAATGTAACATTCCATTATGATGTCATAATGCAAAATTCCATTATGATGTCATAATGCAAAATTCCATTATGATGTCATAATATAGAATTCCATTATGATGTCATAATGCAAAATTCCATTATGATGTCATAATGCAAAATTCCATTATGATGTCATAATGCAAAATTCCATTATGATGTCATAATGCAAAATTCCATTATGATGTCATAATGCAACATTCCATTATGATGTCATAATGTAACATTCCATTATGATGTCATAATGTAACATTCCATTATGATGTCATAATGCAAAATTCCATTATGATGTCATAATGTAAAATTCCACTATGATGTCATAATGCAAAAATTCCATTATGATGTCATAATGCAAAATTCCATTATGATGTCATAATGTAAAATTCCATTATGATGTCATAATGCAAAATTCCATTATGATGTCATAATGCAACATTCCATTATGATGTCATAATGCAAAATTCCATTATGATGTCATAATGCAAAATTCCATTATGATGTCATAATGTAAAATTCCATTATGATGTCATAATGCAACATTCCATTATGATGTCATAATGCAAAATTCCATTATGATGTCATAATGCAAAATTCCATTATGATGTCATAATGCAAAATTCCATTATGATGTCATAATGTAAAATTCCATTATGATGTCATAATGTAAAATTCCATTATGATGTCATAATGCAACATTTCATTGTGATGTCATAATGTAACATTCCATTGTGATGTCATAATGCAAAATTCCATTGTGATGTCATAATGTAAAATTCCATTATGATGGCATAATGCAACATTCCATTATGATGTCATAATGCAACATTCCATTATGATGTCATAATGCAACATTCCATTATGATGTCATAATGTAAAATTCCATTATGATGTCATAATGTAACATTCCATTATGATGTCATAATGCAACATTCCATTATGATGTCATAATGCAACATTCCATTATGATGTCATAATGCAAAATTCCATTATGATGTCATAATGCAAAATTCCATTATGATGTCATAATGTAACATTCCATTATGATGTCATAATGCAAAATTCCATTATGATGTCATAATGCAAAATTCCATTATGATGTCATAATGCAAAATTCCATTATGATGTCATAATGTAACATTCCTTTATGATGTCATAATGCAACATTCCATTATGATGTCATAATGCAAAATTCCATTATGATGTCATAATGCAAAATTCCATTATGATGTCATAATGTAACATTCCATTATGATGTCATAATGCAAAAATTCCATTATGATGTCATAATGCAAAATTCCATTATGATGTCATAATGTAACATTCCATTATGATGTCATAATGCAAAAATTCCATTATGATGTCATAATGCAAAATTCCATTATGATGTCATAATGCAAAAATTCCATTATGATGTCATAATGCAAAATTCCATTATGATGTCATAATGCAAAATTCCATTATGATGTCATAATGCAAAATTCCATTATGATGTCATAATGTAAAATTCCATTATGATGTCATAATGTAAAATTCCATTATGATGTCATAATGCAACATTTCATTGTGATGTCATAATGTAACATTCCATTGTGATGTCATAATGCAAAATTCCATTATGATGTCATAATGTAAAATTCCATTATGATGGCATAATGCAACATTCCATTATGATGTCATAATGCAACATTCCATTATGATGTCATAATGCAACATTCCATTATGATGTCATAATGTAAAATTCCATTATGATGTCATAATGTAACATTCCATTATGATGTCATAATGCAACATTCCATTATGATGTCATAATGCAACATTCCATTATGATGTCATAATGCAAAATTCCATTATGATGTCATAATGCAAAATTCCATTATGATGTCATAATGTAACATTCCATTATGATGTCATAATGCAAAATTCCATTATGATGTCATAATGCAAAATTCCATTATGATGTCATAATGCAAAATTCCATTATGATGTCATAATGTAACATTCCATTATGATGTCATAATGCAAAATTCCATTATGATGTCATAATGTAACATTCCATTATGATGTCATAATGCAAAATTCCATTATGATGTCATAATGCAACATTCCATTATGATGTCATAATGTAAAATTCCATTATGATGTCATAATGCAACATTCCATTATGATGTCATAATGCAACATTCCATTATGATGTCATAATGCAACATTCCATTATGATGTCATAATGCAACATTCCATTATGATGTCATAATGCAAAATTCCATTATGATGTCATAATGCAACATTCCATTATGATGTCATAATGTAACATTCCATTATGATGTCATAATGCAAAATTCCATTATGATGTCATAATGCAAAATTCCATTATGATGTCATAATGCAAAATTCCATTATGATGTCATAATGTAACATTCCTTTATGATGTCATAATGCAACATTCCATTATGATGTCATAATGCAAAATTCCATTATGATGTCATAATGCAAAATTCCATTATGATGTCATAATGCAAAATTCCATTATGATGTCATAATGTAACATTCTATTATGATGTCATAATGCAAAATTCCATTATGATGTCATAATGTAACATTCCATTATGATGTCATAATGCAAAATTCCATTATGATGTAATAATGCAAAATTCCATTATGATGTCATAATGTAACATTCCATTATGATGTCATAATGCAAAATTCCATTATGATGTCATAATGCAAAATTCCATTATGATGTCATAATGCAAAATTCCATTATGATGTCATAATGCAAAATTCCATTATGATGTCATAATGCAAAATTCCATTATGATGTCATAATGTAACATTCCATTATGATGTCATAATGCAAAATTCCATTATGATGTCATAATGCAAAATTCCATTATGATGTCATAATGCAAAATTCCATTATGATGTCATAATGCAAAATTCCATTATGATGTCATAATGTAACATTCCATTATGATGTCATAATGCAAAATTCCATTATGATGTCATAATGCAAAATTCCATTATGATGTCATAATGTAACATTCCATTATGATGTCATAATGTAAAAATTCCATTATGATGTCATAATGCAAAATTCCATTATGATGTCATAATGCAACATTCCATTATGATGTCATAATGCAAAATTCCATTATGATGTCATAATGTAACATTCCATTATGATGTCATAATGCAAAATTCCATTATGATGTCATAATGCAAAATTCCATTATGATGTCATAATATAGAATTCCATTATGATGTCATAATGCAAAATTCCATTATGATGTCATAATGCAAAATTCCATTATGATGTCATAATGCAAAATTCCATTATGATGTCATAATGTAAAATTCCACTATGATGTCATAATGCAAAAATTCCATTATGATGTCATAATGCAAAATTCCATTATGATGTCATAATGTAACATTCCATTATGATGTCATAATGTAACATTCCATTATGATGTCATAATGCAAAATTCCATTATGATGTCATAATGTAAAATTCCACTATGATGTCATAATGCAAAAATTCCATTATGATGTCATAATGCAAAATTCCATTATGATGTCATAATGTAAAATTCCATTATGATGTCATAATGCAAAATTCCATTATGATGTCATAATGCAACATTCCATTATGATGTCATAATGCAAAATTCCATTATGATGTCATAATGCAAAATTCCATTATGATGTCATAATGTAAAATTCCATTATGATGTCATAATGCAACATTCCATTATGATGTCATAATGCAAAATTCCATTATGATGTCATAATGCAAAATTCCATTATGATGTCATAATGCAAAATTCCATTATGATGTCATAATGTAAAATTCCATTATGATGTCATAATGTAAAATTCCATTATGATGTCATAATGCAACATTTCATTGTGATGTCATAATGTAACATTCCATTGTGATGTCATAATGCAAAATTCCATTATGATGTCATAATGTAAAATTCCATTATGATGGCATAATGCAACATACCATTATGATGTCATAATGCAACATTCCATTATGATGTCATAATGCAACATTCCATTATGATGTCATAATGTAAAATTCCATTATGATGTCATAATGTAACATTCCATTATGATGTCATAATGCAACATTCCATTATGATGTCATAATGCAACATTCCATTATGATGTCATAATGCAAAATTCCATTATGATGTCATAATGCAAAATTCCATTATGATGTCATAATGTAACATTCCATTATGATGTCATAATGCAAAATTCCATTATGATGTCATAATGCAAAATTCCATTATGATGTCATAATGCAAAATTCCATTATGATGTCATAATGTAACATTCCTTTATGATGTCATAATGCAACATTCCATTATGATGTCATAATGCAAAATTCCATTATGATGTCATAATGCAAAATTCCATTATGATGTCATAATGTAACATTCCATTATGATGTCATAATGCAAAATTCCATTATGATGTCATAATGTAACATTCCATTATGATGTCATAATGCAAAATTCCATTATGATGTAATAATGCAAAATTCCATTATGATGTCATAATGCAACATTCCATTATGATGTCATAATGCAAAATTCCATTATGATGTCATAATGCAACATTCCATTATGATGTCATAATGCAACATTCCATTATGATGTCATAATGCAAAATTCCATTATGATGTCATAATGCAAAATTCCATTATGATGTCATAATGTAACATTCCATTATGATGTCATAATGCAACATTCCATTATGATGTCATAATGCAAAATTCCATTATGATGTCATAATGCAAAATTCCATTATGATGTCATAATGTAACATTCCATTATGATGTCATAATGCAAAATTCCATTATGATGTCATAATGTAACATTCCATTATGATGTCATAAAGCAACATTCCATTATGATGTCATAATGTAAAATTCCATTATGATGTCATAATGTAAAATTCCATTATGATGTCATAATGCAACATTCCATTGTGATGTCATAATGCAAAATTCCATTATGATGTCATAATGTAACATTCCATTATGATGTCATAATGCAAAAATTCCATTATGATGTCATAATGCAAAATTCCATTATGATGTCATAATGCAAAAATTCCATTATGATGTCATAATGCAAAATTCCATTATGATGTCATAATGCAAAATTCCATTATGATGTCATAATGCAAAATTCCATTATGATGTCATAATGTAAAATTCCATTATGATGTCATAATGTAAAATTCCATTATGATGTCATAATGCAACATTTCATTGTGATGTCATAATGTAACATTCCATTGTGATGTCATAATGCAAAATTCCATTATGATGTCATAATGTAAAATTCCATTATGATGGCATAATGCAACATTCCATTATGATGTCATAATGCAACATTCCATTATGATGTCATAATGCAACATTCCATTATGATGTCATAATGTAAAATTCCATTATGATGTCATAATGTAACATTCCATTATGATGTCATAATGCAACATTCCATTATGATGTCATAATGCAACATTCCATTATGATGTCATAATGCAAAATTCCATTATGATGTCATAATGCAAAATTCCATTATGATGTCATAATGTAACATTCCATTATGATGTCATAATGCAAAATTCCATTATGATGTCATAATGCAAAATTCCATTATGATGTCATAATGCAAAATTCCATTATGATGTCATAATGTAACATTCCTTTATGATGTCATAATGCAACATTCCATTATGATGTCATAATGCAAAATTCCATTATGATGTCATAATGCAAAATTCCATTATGATGTCATAATGTAACATTCCATTATGATGTCATAATGCAAAATTCCATTATGATGTCATAATGTAACATTCCATTATGATGTCATAATGCAAAATTCCATTATGATGTAATAATGCAAAATTCCATTATGATGTCATAATGTAACATTCCATTATGATGTCATAATGCAAAATTCCATTATGATGTCATAATGCAAAATTCCATTATGATGTCATAATGCAAAATTCCATTATGATGTCATAATGTAACATTCCATTATGATGTCATAATGCAAAATTCCATTATGATGTCATAATGCAAAATTCCATTATGATGTCATAATGCAAAATTCCATTATGATGTCATAATGTAACATTCCATTATGATGTCATAATGCAAAATTCCATTATGATGTCATAATGCAAAATTCCATTATGATGTCATAATGCAAAATTCCATTATGATGTCATAATGCAAAATTCCATTATGATGTCATAATGTAACATTCCATTATGATGTCATAATGTAAAATTCCATTATGATGTCATAATGCAAAATTCCATTATGATGTCATAATGCAACATTCCATTATGATGTCATAATGCAAAATTCCATTATGATGTCATAATGTAACATTCCATTATGATGTCATAATGCAACATTCCATTATGATGTCATAATGCAAAATTCCATTATGATGTCATAATGCAAAATTCCATTATGATGTCATAATGTAACATTCCATTATGATGTCATAATGCAACATTCCATTATGATGTCATAATGCAACATTCCATTATGATGTCATAATGCAAAATTCCATTATGATGTCATAATGTAACATTCCATTATGATGTCATAATGTAAAATTCCATTATGATGTCATAAAGCAACATTCCATTATGATGTCATAACGCAAAATTCCATTATGATGTCATAATGCAAAACTCCATTATGATGTCATAATGCAAAACTCCATTATGATGTCATAATGCAACATTCCATTATGTCGTAATGTAAAATTCCATTATGATGTCATAAAGCAACATTCCATTATGATGTCATAATGCAAAATTCCATTATGATGTCATAATGCAAAATTCCATTATGATGTCATAATGCAAAACTCCATTATGATGTCATAATGCAACATTCCATTATGATGTCGTAATGCAAAATTCCATTATGATGTCGTAATGTAACATGCCATTATGATGTCATAATGCAAAATTCCATTATGATGTCATAATGTAAAATTCCATTATGATGTCATAATGCAAAATTCCATTATGATGTCATAATGCAAAACTCCATTATGATGCCATAATGCAAAACTCCATTATGATGTCATAATGCAAAATTCCATTATGATGTCATAATCCAAAACTCAATTATGATGTCATAATGCAAAATTCCATTATGATGTCATAATGCAAAATTCCATTATGATGTCATAATGTAAAATTCCATTATGATGTCATAATGCAAAATTCCATTATGATGTCATAATGCAAAATTCCATTATGATGTCATAATGTAAAATTCCATTATGATGTCATAATGCAAAATTCCATTATGATGTCATAATGTAAAATTCCATTATGATGTCATAATGCAAAATTCCATTATGATGTCATAATGTAAAATTCCATTATGATGTCATAATGCAACATTCCATTATGATGTCATAATGCAAAATTCCATTATGATGCCATAACGTAACATTCCATTATGATGTCATAATGCAAAATTCCATTATGATGTCATAATGTAAAATTCCATTATGATGTCATAATGCAACATTCCATTATGATGTCATAATGCAACATTTCATTGTGATGTCATAATGTAACATTCCATTGTGATGTCATAATGCAAAATTCCATTATGATGTCATAATGTAAAATTCCATTATGATGTCATAATGCAACATTCCATTATGATGTCATAATGCAACATTCCATTATGATGTCATAATGCAACATTCCATTATGATGTCATAATGTAAAATTCCATTATGATGTCATAATGTAACATTCCATTATGATGTCATAATGCAACATTCCATTATGATGTCATAATGCAAAATTCCATTATGATGTCATAATGTAACATTCCATTATGATGTCATAATGCAAAATTCCATTATGATGTCATAATGCAAAATTCCATTATGATGTCATAATGCAAAATTCCATTATGATGTCATAATGTAACATTCCTTTATGATGTCATAATGCAACATTCCATTATGATGTCATAATGCAAAATTCCATTATGATGTCATAATGCAAAATTCCATTATGATGTCATAATGTAACATTCCATTATGATGTCATAATGCAAAATTCCATTATGATGTCATAATGTAACATTCCATTATGATGTCATAATGCAAAATTCCATTATGATGTAATAATGCAAAATTCCATTATGATGTCATAATGTAACATTCCATTATGATGTCATAATGCAAAATTCCATTATGATGTCATAATGCAAAATTCCATTATGATGTCATAATGCAAAATTCCATTATGATGTCATAATGCAAAATTCCATTATGATGTCATAATGCAAAATTCCATTATGATGTCATAATGTAACATTCCATTATGATGTCATAATGCAAAATTCCATTATGATGTCATAATGCAAAATTCCATTATGATGTCATAATGCAAAATTCCATTATGATGTCATAATGTAACATTCCATTATGATGTCATAATGCAAAATTCCATTATGATGTCATAATGCAAAATTCCATTATGATGTCATAATGCAAAATTCCATTATGATGTCATAATGCAAAATTCCATTATGATGTCATAATGTAACATTCCATTATGATGTCATAATGTAAAATTCCATTATGATGTCATAATGCAAAATTCCATTATGATGTCATAATGCAACATTCCATTATGATGTCATAATGCAAAATTCCATTATGATGTCATAATGTAACATTCCATTATGATGTCATAATGCAACATTCCATTATGATGTCATAATGCAAAATTCCATTATGATGTCATAATGCAAAATTCCATTATGATGTCATAATGTAACATTCCATTATGATGTCATAATGCAACATTCCATTATGATGTCATAATGCAACATTCCATTATGATGTCATAATGCAAAATTCCATTATGATGTCATAATGTAACATTCCATTATGATGTCATAATGTAAAATTCCATTATGATGTCATAAAGCAACATTCCATTATGATGTCATAACGCAAAATTCCATTATGATGTCATAATGCAAAACTCCATTATGATGTCATAATGCAAAACTCCATTATGATGTCATAATGCAACATTCCATTATGTCGTAATGTAAAATTCCATTATGATGTCATAAAGCAACATTCCATTATGATGTCATAATGCAAAATTCCATTATGATGTCATAATGCAAAATTCCATTATGATGTCATAATGCAAAACTCCATTATGATGTCATAATGCAACATTCCATTATGATGTCGTAATGCAAAATTCCATTATGATGTCGTAATGTAACATGCCATTATGATGTCATAATGCAAAATTCCATTATGATGTCATAATGTAAAATTCCATTATGATGTCATAATGCAAAATTCCATTATGATGTCATAATGCAAAACTCCATTATGATGCCATAATGCAAAACTCCATTATGATGTCATAATGCAAAATTCCATTATGATGTCATAATCCAAAACTCAATTATGATGTCATAATGCAAAATTCCATTATGATGTCATAATGCAAAATTCCATTATGATGTCATAATGTAAAATTCCATTATGATGTCATAATGCAAAATTCCATTATGATGTCATAATGCAAAATTCCATTATGATGTCATAATGTAAAATTCCATTATGATGTCATAATGCAAAATTCCATTATGATGTCATAATGTAAAATTCCATTATGATGTCATAATGCAAAATTCCATTATGATGTCATAATGTAAAATTCCATTATGATGTCATAATGCAACATTCCATTATGATGTCATAATGCAAAATTCCATTATGATGCCATAACGTAACATTCCATTATGATGTCATAATGCAAAATTCCATTATGATGTCATAATGTAAAATTCCATTATGATGTCATAATGCAACATTCCATTATGATGTCATAATGCAACATTTCATTGTGATGTCATAATGTAACATTCCATTGTGATGTCATAATGCAAAATTCCATTATGATGTCATAATGTAAAATTCCATTATGATGTCATAATGCAACATTCCATTATGATGTCATAATGCAACATTCCATTATGATGTCATAATGCAACATTCCATTATGATGTCATAATGTAAAATTCCATTATGATGTCATAATGTAACATTCCATTATGATGTCATAATGCAACATTCCATTATGATGTCATAATGCAAAATTCCATTATGATGTCATAATGTAACATTCCATTATGATGTCATAATGCAAAATTCCATTATGATGTCATAATGCAAAATTCCATTATGATGTCATAATGCAAAATTCCATTATGATGTCATAATGTAACATTCCTTTATGATGTCATAATGCAACATTCCATTATGATGTCATAATGCAAAATTCCATTATGATGTCATAATGCAAAATTCCATTATGATGTCATAATGTAACATTCCATTATGATGTCATAATGCAAAATTCCATTATGATGTCATAATGTAACATTCCATTATGATGTCATAATGCAAAATTCCATTATGATGTAATAATGCAAAATTCCATTATGATGTCATAATGTAACATTCCATTATGATGTCATAATGCAAAATTCCATTATGATGTCATAATGCAAAATTCCATTATGATGTAATAATGCAAAATTCCATTATGATGTCATAATGTAACATTCCATTATGATGTCATAATGCAAAATTCCATTATGATGTCATAATGCAAAATTCCATTATGATGTCATAATGCAAAATTCCATTATGATGTCATAATGCAAAATTCCATTATGATGTCATAATGCAAAATTCCATTATGATGTCATAATGTAACATTCCATTATGATGTCATAATGCAAAATTCCATTATGATGTCATAATGCAAAATTCCATTATGATGTCATAATGCAAAATTCCATTATGATGTCATAATGCAAAATTCCATTATGATGTCATAATGTAACATTCCATTATGATGTCATAATGTAAAATTCCATTATGATGTCATAATGCAAAATTCCATTATGATGTCATAATGCAACATTCCATTATGATGTCATAATGCAAAATTCCATTATGATGTCATAATGTAACATTCCATTATGATGTCATAATGCAACATTCCATTATGATGTCATAATGCAAAATTCCATTATGATGTCATAATGCAAAATTCCATTATGATGTCATAATGTAACATTCCATTATGATGTCATAATGCAACATTCCATTATGATGTCATAATGCAACATTCCATTATGATGTCATAATGCAAAATTCCATTATGATGTCATAATGTAACATTCCATTATGATGTCATAATGTAAAATTCCATTATGATGTCATAAAGCAACATTCCATTATGATGTCATAACGCAAAATTCCATTATGATGTCATAATGCAAAACTCCATTATGATGTCATAATGCAAAACTCCATTATGATGTCATAATGCAACATTCCATTATGTCGTAATGTAAAATTCCATTATGATGTCATAAAGCAACATTCCATTATGATGTCATAATGCAAAATTCCATTATGATGTCATAATGCAAAATTCCATTATGATGTCATAATGCAAAACTCCATTATGATGTCATAATGCAACATTCCATTATGATGTCGTAATGCAAAATTCCATTATGATGTCATAATGTAACATGCCATTATGATGTCATAATGCAAAATTCCATTATGATGTCATAATGTAAAATTCCATTATGATGTCATAATGCAAAATTCCATTATGATGTCATAATGCAAAACTCCATTATGATGCCATAATGCAAAACTCCATTATGATGTCATAATGCAAAATTCCATTATGATGTCATAATCCAAAACTCAATTATGATGTCATAATGCAAAATTCCATTATGATGTCATAATGCAAAATTCCATTATGATGTCATAATGTAAAATTCCATTATGATGTCATAATGCAAAATTCCATTATGATGTCATAATGCAAAATTCCATTATGATGTCATAATGTAAAATTCCATTATGATGTCATAATGCAAAATTCCATTATGATGTCATAATGTAAAATTCCATTATGATGTCATAATGCAAAATTCCATTATGATGTCATAATGCAAAATTCCATTATGATGTCATAATGTAAAATTCCATTATGATGTCATAATGCAACATTCCATTATGATGTCATAATGCAAAATTCCATTATGATGCCATAACGTAACATTCCATTATGATGTCATAATGCAAAATTCCATTATGATGTCATAATGTAAAATTCCATTATGATGTCATAATACAACATTCCATTATGATGTCATAATGCAAAATTCCATTATGATGTCATATTGCAAAATTCCATTATGATGTCATAATGCAAAATTCCATTATGATGTCATAATGCAAAATTCCATTATGATGTCATAATGTAAAATTCCATTATGATGTCATAACGTAAAATTCCATTATGATGTCATAATGTAACATTCAATTATGATGTCATAATGCAAAATTCCATTATGATGTCATAATGCAAAACTCCATTATGATGTCATAATGCAAAACTCCATTATGATGTCATAATGCAAAATTCCATTATGATGTCATAATGCAAAATTCCATTATGATGTCATAATGTAAAATTCCATTATGATGTCATAATGCAAAATTCCATTATGATGTCATAATGCAAAATTCCATTATGATGTCATAATGTAAAATTCCATTATGATGTCATAATGCAACATTCCATTATGATGTCATAATGTAAAATTCCATTATGATGTTATAAAGCAACATTCCATTATGATGTCATAATGCAAAATTCCATTATGATGTCATAATGTAAAATTCCATTATGATGTCATAAAGCAACATTCCATTATGATGTCATAATGCAAAATTCCATTATGATGTCATAATGCAAAATTCCATTATGATGTCATAATGCAAAATTCCATTATGATGTCATAATGTAACATTCCATTATGATGTCATAATGCAACATTCCATTATGATGTCATAATGCAAAATTACATTATGATGTCATAATGCAAAATTCCATTATGATGTCATAATGTAACATTCCATTATGATGTCATAATGCAAAATTCCATTATGATGTCATAATGTAACATTCCATTATGATGTCATAATGTAAAATTCCATTATGATGTCATAAAGCAACATTCCATTATGATGTCATAATGTAAAATTCCATTATGATGTCATAATGTAAAATTCCATTATGATGTCATAATGCAACATTCCATTGTGATGTCATAATGTAACATTCCATTGTGATGTCATAATGCAAAATTCCATTATGATGTCATAATGTAACATTCCATTATGATGTCATAATGCAAAAATTCCATTATGGTGTCATAATGCAAAATTCCATTATGATGTCATAATGCAAAAATTCCATTATGATGTCATAATGCAAAATTCCATTATGATGTCATAATGCAAAATTCCATTATGATGTCATAATGCAAAATTCCATTATGATGTCATAATGCAAAATTCCATTATGATGTCATAATGTAAAATTCCATTATGATGTCATAATGTAAAATTCCATTATGATGTCATAATGCAACATTTCATTGTGATGTCATAATGTAACATTCCATTATGATGTCATAATGCAAAATTCCATTATGATGTCATAATGTAAAATTCCATTATGATGTCATAATGCAACATTCCATTATGATGTCATAATGCAACATTCCATTATGATGTCATAATGCAACATTCCATTATGATGTCATAATGTAAAATTCCATTATGATGTCATAATGTAACATTCCATTATGATGTCATAATGCAACATTCCATTATGATGTCATAATGCAAAATTCCATTATGATGTCATAATGCAAAATTCCATTATGATGTCATAATGCAAAATTCCATTATGATGTCATAATGTAACATTCCATTATGATGTCATAATGCAAAATTCCATTATGATGTCATAATGCAAAATTCCATTATGATGTCATAATGTAACATTCCTTTATGATGTCATAATGCAACATTCCATTATGATGTCATAATGCAAAATTCCATTATGATGTCATAATGCAAAATTCCATTATGATGTCATAATGTAACATTCCATTATGATGTCATAATGCAAAATTCCATTATGATGTCATAATGTAACATTCCATTATGATGTCATAATGCAAAATTCCATTATGATGTAATAATGCAAAATTCCATTATGATGTCATAATGTAACATTCCATTATGATGTCATAATGCAAAATTCCATTATGATGTCATAATGCAAAATTCCATTATGATGTAATAATGCAAAATTCCATTATGATGTCATAATGTAACATTCCATTATGATGTCATAATGCAAAATTCCATTATGATGTCATAATGCAAAATTCCATTATGATGTCATAATGCAAAATTCCATTATGATGTCATAATGCAAAATTCCATTATGATGTCATAATGCAAAATTCCATTATGATGTCATAATGTAACATTCCATTATGATGTCATAATGCAAAATTCCATTATGATGTCATAATGCAAAATTCCATTATGATGTCATAATGCAAAATTCCATTATGATGTCATAATGTAACATTCCATTATGATGTCATAATGTAAAATTCCATTATGATGTCATAATGCAAAATTCCATTATGATGTCATAATGCAACATTCCATTATGATGTCATAATGCAAAATTCCATTATGATGTCATAATGTAACATTCCATTATGATGTCATAATGCAACATTCCATTATGATGTCATAATGCAAAATTCCATTATGATGTCATAATGTAACATTCCATTATGATGTCATAATGCAACATTCCATTATGATGTCATAATGCAACATTCCATTATGATGTCATAATGCAACATTCCATTATGATGTCATAATGCAAAATTCCATTATGATGTCATAATGTAACATTCCATTATGATGTCATAATGTAAAATTCCATTATGATGTCATAAAGCAACATTCCATTATGATGTCATAACGCAAAATTCCATTATGATGTCATAACGCAAAACTCCATTATGATGTCATAATGCAAAACTCCATTATGATGTCATAATGCAACATTCCATTATGATGTCGTAATGCAAAATTCCATTATGATGTCATAAAGCAACATTCCATTATGATGTCATAATGCAAAATTCCATTATGATGTCATAATGCAAAATTCCATTATGATGTCATAATGCAAAACTCCATTATGATGTCATAATGCAACATTCCATTATGATGTCGTAATGCAAAATTCCATTATGATGTCATAATGTAACATGCCATTATGATGTCATAATGCAAAATTCCATTATGATGTCATAATGTAAAATTCCATTATGATGTCATAATGCAAAATTCCATTATGATGTCATAATGCAAAACTCCATTATGATGCCATAATGCAAAATTCCATTATGATGTCATAATGTAAAATTCCATTATGATGTCATAATGCAACATTCCATTATGATGTCATAATGCAACATTCCATTATGATGTCATAATGCAACATTCCATTATGATGTCATAATGTAAAATTCCATTATGATGTCATAATGTAACATTCCATTATGATGTCATAATGCAACATTCCATTATGATGTCATAATGCAAAATTCCATTATGATGTCATAATGCAAAATTCCATTATGATGTCATAATGCAAAATTCCATTATGATGTCATAATGTAACATTCCATTATGATGTCATAATGCAAAATTCCATTATGATGTCATAATGCAAAATTCCATTATGATGTCATAATGTAACATTCCTTTATGATGTCATAATGCAACATTCCATTATGATGTCATAATGCAAAATTCCATTATGATGTCATAATGCAAAATTCCATTATGATGTCATAATGTAACATTCCATTATGATGTCATAATGCAAAATTCCATTATGATGTCATAATGTAACATTCCATTATGATGTCATAATGCAAAATTCCATTATGATGTAATAATGCAAAATTCCATTATGATGTCATAATGTAACATTCCATTATGATGTCATAATGCAAAATTCCATTATGATGTCATAATGCAAAATTCCATTATGATGTAATAATGCAAAATTCCATTATGATGTCATAATGTAACATTCCATTATGATGTCATAATGCAAAATTCCATTATGATGTCATAATGCAAAATTCCATTATGATGTCATAATGCAAAATTCCATTATGATGTCATAATGCAAAATTCCATTATGATGTCATAATGCAAAATTCCATTATGATGTCATAATGTAACATTCCATTATGATGTCATAATGCAAAATTCCATTATGATGTCATAATGCAAAATTCCATTATGATGTCATAATGCAAAATTCCATTATGATGTCATAATGTAACATTCCATTATGATGTCATAATGTAAAATTCCATTATGATGTCATAATGCAAAATTCCATTATGATGTCATAATGCAACATTCCATTATGATGTCATAATGCAAAATTCCATTATGATGTCATAATGTAACATTCCATTATGATGTCATAATGCAACATTCCATTATGATGTCATAATGCAAAATTCCATTATGATGTCATAATGTAACATTCCATTATGATGTCATAATGCAACATTCCATTATGATGTCATAATGCAACATTCCATTATGATGTCATAATGCAAAATTCCATTATGATGTCATAATGTAACATTCCATTATGATGTCATAATGTAAAATTCCATTATGATGTCATAAAGCAACATTCCATTATGATGTCATAACGCAAAATTCCATTATGATGTCATAACGCAAAACTCCATTATGATGTCATAATGCAAAACTCCATTATGATGTCATAATGCAACATTCCATTATGATGTCGTAATGCAAAATTCCATTATGATGTCATAAAGCAACATTCCATTATGATGTCATAATGCAAAATTCCATTATGATGTCATAATGCAAAATTCCATTATGATGTCATAATGCAAAACTCCATTATGATGTCATAATGCAACATTCCATTATGATGTCGTAATGCAAAATTCCATTATGATGTCATAATGTAACATGCCATTATGATGTCATAATGCAAAATTCCATTATGATGTCATAATGTAAAATTCCATTATGATGTCATAATGCAAAATTCCATTATGATGTCATAATGCAAAACTCCATTATGATGCCATAATGCAAAACTCCATTATGATGTCATAATGCAAAATTCCATTATGATGTCATAATCCAAAACTCAATTATGATGTCATAATGCAAAATTCCATTATGATGTCATAATGCAAAATTCCATTATGATGTCATAATGTAAAATTCCATTATGATGTCATAATGCAAAATTCCATTATGATGTCATAATGCAAAATTCCATTATGATGTCATAATGTAAAATTCCATTATGATGTCATAATGCAAAATTCCATTATGATGTCATAATGTAAAATTCCATTATGATGTCATAATGCAACATTCCATTATGATGTCATAATGCAAAATTCCATTATGATGCCATAACGTAACATTCCATTATGATGTCATAACGCAAAATTCCATTATGATGTCATAACGCAAAATTCCATTATGATGTCATAATGCAAAACTCCATTATGATGTCATAATGCAAAACTCCATTATGATGTCATAATGCAACATTCCATTATGATGTCGTAATGTAAAATTCCATTATGATGTCGTAAAGCAACATTCCATTATGATGTCATAATGCAAAATTCCATTATGATGTCATAATGCAAAATTCCATTATGATGTCATAATGCAAAACTCCATTATGATGTCATAATGCAACATTCCATTATGATGTCGTAATGCAAAATTCCATTATGATGTCATAATGTAACATGCCATTATGATGTCATAATGCAAAATTCCATTATGATGTCATAATGTAAAATTCCATTATGATGTCATAATGCAAAATTCCATTATGATGTCATAATGCAAAACTCCATTATGATGCCATAATGCAAAACTCCATTATGATGTCATAATGCAAAATTCCATTATGATGTCATAATCCAAAACTCAATTATGATGTCATAATGCAAAATTCCATTATGATGTCATAATGCAAAATTCCATTATGATGTCATAATGTAAAATTCCATTATGATGTCATAATGCAAAATTCCATTATGATGTCATAATGCAAAATTCCATTATGATGTCATAATGTAAAATTCCATTATGATGTCATAATGCAAAATTCCATTATGATGTCATAATGTAAAATTCCATTATGATGTCATAATGCAACATTCCATTATGATGTCATAATGCAAAATTCCATTATGATGCCATAACGTAACATTCCATTATGATGTCATAACGCAAAATTCCATTATGATGTCATAATGTAAAATTCCATTATGATGTCATAATGCAACATTCCATTATGATGTCATAATGCAAAATTCCATTATGATTTCATATTGCAAAATTCCATTATGATGTCATAATGCAAAATTCCATTATGATGTCATAATGCAAAATTCCATTATGATGTCATAATGTAAAATTCCATTATGATGTCATAACGTAAAATTCCATTATGATGTCATAATGTAAAATTCAATTATGATGTCATAATGCAAAATTCCATTATGATGTCATAATGCAAAACTCCATTATGATGTCATAATGCAAAACTCCATTATGATGTCATAATGCAAAACTCCATTATGATGTCATAATGCAAAATTCCATTATGATGTCATAATGCAAAATTCCATTATGATGTCATAATGTAAAATTCCATTATGATGTCATAATGCAAAATTCCATTATGATGTCATAATGCAAAATTCCATTATGATGTCATAATGTAAAATTCCATTATGATGTCATAATGCAACATTCCATTATGATGTCATAATGTAAAATTCCATTATGATGTCATAAAGCAACATTCCATTATGATGTCATAATGCAAAATTCCATTATGATGTCATAATGTAAAATTCCATTATGATGTCATAAAGCAACATTCCATTATGATGTCATAATGCAAAATTCCATTATGATGTCATAATGTAAAATTCCATTATGATGTAATAATGTAAAATTCCATTATGATGTCATAATGCAACATTCCATTGTGATGTCATAATGTAACATTCCATTATGATGTCATAATGCAAAATTCCATTATGATGTCATAATGTAAAATTCCATTATGATGTCATAATGCAAAAATTCCATTATGATGTCATAATGCAAAATTCCATTATGATGTCATAATGCAACATTCCATTATGATGTCATAATGCAACATTCCATTATGATGTCATAATGCAACATTCCATTATGATGTCATAATGTAAAATTCCATTATGATGTCATAATGTAACATTCCATTATGATGTCATAATGTAACATTCCATTATGATGTCATAATGCAACATTCCATTATGATGTCATAATGCAAAATTCCATTATGATGTTATAATGCAAAATTCCATTATGATGTCATAATGTAACATTCCATTATGATGTCATAATGCAACATTCCATTATGATGTCATAATGCAACATTCCATTATGATGTCATAATGCAAAATTCCATTATGATGTCATAATGTAAAATTCCATTATGATGTCATAATCCAAAACTCAATTATGATGTCATAATGTAAAATTCCATTATGATGTCATAATGCAAAATTCCATTATGATGTCATAATGCAAAATTCCATTATGATGTCATAATGCAAAATTCCATTATGATGTCATAATGTAACATTCCATTATGACGTCATAATGCAAAATTCCATTATGATGTCATAATGCAAAATTCCATTATGATGTCATAATGTAACATTCCATTATGATGTCATAATGCAACATTCCATTATGATGTCATAATGCAAAATTCCATTATGATGTCATAATGCAAAATTCCATTATGATGTCATAATGTAACATTCCATTATGATGTCATAATGTAAAATTCCATTATGATGTCATAAAGCAACATTCCATTATGATGTCATAACGCAAAATTCCATTATGATGTCATAACGCAAAACTCCATTATGATGTCATAATGCAAAACTCCATTATGATGTCATAATGCAGCATTCCATTATGATGTCGTAATGTAAAATTCCATTATGATGTCATAAAGCAACATTCCATTATGATGTCATAATGCAAAATTCCATTATGATGTCATAATGCAAAATTCCATTATGATGTCGTAATGCAAAATTCCATTATGATGTCATAATGCAAAACTCCATTATGATGTCATAATGCAACATTCCATTATGATGTCGTAATGCAAAATTCCATTATGATGTCATAATGTAACATGCCATTATGATGTCATAATGCAAAATTCCATTATGATGTCATAATGTAAAATTCCATTATGATGTCATAATGCAAAATTCCATTATGATGTCATAATGCAAAACTCCATTATGATGTCATAATGCAAAACTCCATTATGATGTCATAATGCAAAATTCCATTATGATGTCATAATCCAAAACTCAATTATGATGTCATAATGCAAAATTCCATTATGATGTCATAATGCAAAATTCCATTATGATGTCATAATGCAAAATTCCATTATGATGTCATAATGCAAAATTCCATTATGATGTCATAATGTAACATTCCATTATGATGTCATAATGCAACATTCCATTATGATGTCATAATGCAAAATTCCATTATGATGTCATAATGCAAAATTCCATTATGATGTCATAATGCAAAATTCCATTATGATGTCATAATGTAACATTCCATTATGATGTCATAATGCAAAATTCCATTATGATGTCATAATGTAAAATTCCATTATGATGTCATAATGCAAAATTCCATTATGATGTCATAATGCAAAACTCCATTATGATGTCATAATGCAAAACTCCATTATGATGTCATAATGCAAAATTCCATTATGATATCATAATCCAAAACTCAATTATGATGTCATAATGCAAAATTCCATTATGATGTCATAATGCAAAATTCCATTATGATGTCATAATGCAAAATTCCATTATGATGTCATAATGCAAAATTCCATTATGATGTCATAATGTAGCATTCCATTATGATGTCATAATGCAACATTCCATTATGATGTCATAATGCAAAATTCCATTATGATGTCATAATGTAAAATTCCATTATGATGTCATAATGTAAAATTCCATTATGATG
The DNA here is from genome assembly GCF_035609145.1 of Eleutherodactylus coqui. Lineage (NCBI taxonomy): Eukaryota > Metazoa > Chordata > Amphibia > Anura > Eleutherodactylidae > Eleutherodactylus > Eleutherodactylus coqui. The sequence continues at coordinate 201,817,065 of NC_089844.1, forward strand.
TCATAATGCAACATTCCATTGTGATGTCATAATGTAACATTCCATTATGATGTCATAATGCAAAATTCCATTATGATGTCATAATGTAAAATTCCATTATGATGTCATAATGCAAAAATTCCATTATGATGTCATAATGCAAAATTCCATTATGATGTCATAATGTAACATTCCATTATGATGTCATAATGCAAAATTCCATTATGATGTCATAATGCAAAATTCCATTATGATGTCATAATGCAAAATTCCATTATGATGTCATAATGCAAAATTCCATTATGATGTCATAATGCAAAATTCCATTATGATGTCATAATGCAACATTCCATTATGATGTCATAATGTAACATTCCATTATGATGTCATAATGCAAAATTCCATTATGATGTCATAATGCAAAATTCCATTATGATGTCATAATGCAAAATTCCATTATGATGTCATAATGTAACATTCCATTATGATGTCATAATGTAAAATTCCATTATGATGTCATAATGCAAAATTCCATTATGATGTCATAATGCAACATTCCATTATGATGTCATAATGCAAAATTCCATTATGATGTCATAATGTAACATTCCATTATGATGTGATAATGCAAAATTCCATTATGATGTCATAATGCAAAATTCCATTATGATGTCATAATGTAACATTCCATTATGATGTCATAATGCAACATTCCATTATGATGTCATAATGCAAAATTCCATTATGATGTCATAATGCAAAATTCCATTATGATGTCATAATGTAACATTCCATTATGATGTCATAATGCAACATTCCATTATGATGTCATAATGCAAAATTCCATTATGATGTCATAATGCAAAATTCCATTATGATGTCATAATGTAAAATTCCATTATGATGTCATAATGCAAAATTCCATTATGATGTCATAATGCAAAATTCCATTATGATGTCATAATGTAAAATTCCATTATGATGTCATAATGCAAAATTCCATTATGATGCCATAACGTAACATTCCATTATGATGTCATAATGCAAAATTCCATTATGATGTCATAATGTAAAATTCCATTGTGATGTCATAATGCAAAATTCCATTATGATGTCATAATGCAAAATTCCATTATGATGTCATAATGTAACATTCCATTATGATGTCATAATGCAAAAATTCCATTATGATGTCATAATGCAAAATTCCATTATGATGTCATAATGCAACATTCCATTATGATGTCATAATGCAACATTCTATTATGATGTCATAATGCAAAATTCCATTATGATGTCATAATGTAAAATTCCATTATGATGTCATAATGTAAAATTCCATTATGATGTCATAATGCAACATTCCATTGTGATGTCATAATGTAACATTCCATTATGATGTCATAATGTAAAATTCCATTATGATGTCATAATGCAAAATTCCATTATGATCTCATAATGCAAAATTCCATTATGATGTCATAATGCAAAATTCCATTATGATGTCATAATGTAAAACTCCATTATGATGTCATAATGTAAAATTCCATTATGATGTCATAATGCAAAATTCCATTATGATGTCATAATGCAAAATTCCATTATGATGTCATAATTTAAAATTCCATTATGATGTCATAATGTAAAATTCCATTATGATGTCATAATTTAAAATTCCATTATGATGGCATAATGCAAAATTCCATTATGATGTCATAATGTAAAATTCCATTATGATGGCATAATGCAAAATTCCATTATGATGTCATAATGTAAAATTCCATTATGATGTCATAATGCAAAATTCCATTATGATGTCATAATGTAACATTCCATTATGATGGCATAATGCAAAATTCCATTATGATGTCATAATGTAAAATTCCATTATGATGGCATAATGCAAAATTCCATTATGATGTCATAATGTAAAATTCCATTATGATGTCATAATGCAAAATTCCATTATGATGTCATAATGCAAAATTCCATTATGATGTCATAATGTAAAATCATATTATGATGTCATAATGTAAAATTCCATTATGATGTCATAATGCAAAATTCCATTATGATCTCATAATGCAAAATTCCATTATGATGCCATAATGCAAAATTCAATTATGATGTCATAATGCAAAATTCCATTATGATGTCATAATGTAAAATTCCATTATGCTGTCATAATGTAACATTCCATTATGATGTCATAATGCAAAATTCCATTATGATGTCATAATGTAACATTCCATTATGATGTCATAATGCAACATTCCATTATGATGTCATAATGCAAAATTCCATTATGATGTCATAATGCAAAATTCCATTATGATGTCATAATGTAACATTCCATTATGATGTCATAATGCAAAATTCCATTATGATGTCATAATGTAACATTCCATTATGATGTCATAATGCAAAATTCCATTATGATGTCATAATGCAAAATTCCATTATGATGTCATAATGTAACATTCCATTATGATGTCATAATGCAAAATTCCATTATGATGTCATAATGCAAAATTCCATTATGATGTCATAATGCAAAATTCCATTATGATGTCATAATGCAAAATTCCATTATGATGTCATAATGCAAAATTCCATTATGATGTCATAATGTAACATTCCATTATGATGTCATAATGCAAAATTCCATTATGATGTCATAATGCAAAATTCCATTATGATGTCATAATGCAAAATTCCATTATGATGTCATAATGTAACATTCCATTATGATGTCATAATGTAAAATTCCATTATGATGTCATAATGCAAAATTCCATTATGATGTCATAATGCAACATTCCATTATGATGTCATAATGCAAAATTCCATTATGATGTCATAATATAGAATTCCATTATGATGTCATAATGCAAAATTCCATTATGATGTCATAATGCAAAATTCCATTATGATGTCATAATGCAAAATTCCATTATGATGTCATAATGCAAAATTCCATTATGATGTCATAATGTAACATTCCATTATGATGTCATAATGTAAAATTCCATTATGATGTCATAATGCAAAATTCCATTATGATGTCATAATGCAACATTCCAGTATGATGTCATAATGTAACATTCCATTATGATGTCATAATGCAAAATTCCATTATGATGTCATAATGCAAAATTCCATTATGATGTCATAATATAGAATTCCATTATGATGTCATAATGCAAAATTCCATTATGATGTCATAATGCAAAATTCCATTATGATGTCATAATGCAAAATTCCATTATGATGTCATAATGCAAAATTCCATTATGATGTCATAATGCAAAATTCCATTATGATGTCATAATGCAAAATTCCATTATGATGTCATAATGCAAAATTCCATTATGATGTCATAATGCAACATTCCATTATGATGTCGTAATGTAAAATTCCATTATGATGTCATAAAGCAACATTCCATTATGATGTCATAATGCAAAATTCCATTATGATGCCATAACGTAACATTCCATTATGATGTCATAATGCAAAATTCCATTATGATGTCATAATGTAAAATTCCATTATGATGTCATAATGCAACATTCCATTATGATGTCATAATGCAAAATTCCATTATGATGTCATAATGCAAAATTCCATTATGATGTCATAATGCAAAATTCCATTATGATGTCATAATGTAAAATTCCATTATGATGTCATAATGCAACATTCCATTATGATGTCATAATGCAAAATTCCATTATGATGCCATAACGTAACATTCCATTATGATGTCATAATGCAAAATTCCATTATGATGTCATAATGTAAAATTCCATTATGATGTCATAATGCAACATTCCATTATGATGTCGTAATGCAAAATTCCATTATGATGTCATAATGTAACATGCCATTATGATGTCATAATGCAAAATTCCATTATGATGTCATAATGTAAAATTCCATTATGATGTCATAATGCAAAATTCCATTATGATGTCATAATGCAAAATTCCATTATGATGTCATAATGCAAAATTCCATTATGATGTCATAATGTAAAATTCCATTATGATGTCATAATGTAAAATTCCATTATGATGTCATAATGTAAAATTCAATTATGATGTCATAATGCAAAATTCCATTATGATGTCATAATGCAAAACTCCATTATGATGTCATAATGCAAAACTCCATTATGATGTCATAATGTAAAATTCCATTATGATGTCATAACGTAAAATTCCATTATGATGTCGTAATGTAAAATTCCATTATGATGTCATAAAGCAACATTCCATTATGATGTCATAATGCAAAATTCCATTATGATGTCATAATGCAAAATTCCATTATGATGTCATAATGCAAAATTCCATTATGATGTCATAATGCAAAATTCCATTATGATGTCATAATGCAAAATTCCATTATGATGTCATAATGTAACATTCCATTATGATGTCATAATGCAACATTCCATTATGATGTCATAATGCAAAATTCCATTATGATGTCATAATGCAAAATTCCATTATGATGTCATAATGTAACATTCCATTATGATGTCATAATGCAACATTCCATTATGATGTCATAATGCAAAATTCCATTATGATGTCATAATGCAAAATTCCATTATGATGTCATAATGTAAAATTCCATTATGATGTCATAATGCAAAATTCCATTATGATGTCATAATGCAAAATTCCATTATGATGTCATAATGTAAAATTCCATTATGATGTCATAATGCAAAATTCCATTATGATGTCATAATGCAAAATTCCATTATGATGCCATAACGTAACATTCCATTATGATGTCATAATGCAAAATTCCATTATGATGTCATAATGTAAAATTCCATTGTGATGTCATAATGCAAAATTCCATTATGATGTCATAATGCAAAATTCCATTATGATGTCATAATGTAACATTCCATTATGATGTCATAATGCAAAAATTCCATTATGATGTCATAATGCAAAATTCCATTATGATGTCATAATGCAACATTCCATTATGATGTCATAATGCAACATTCTATTATGATGTCATAATGCAAAATTCCATTATGATGTCATAATGTAAAATTCCATTATGATGTCATAATGTAAAATTCCATTATGATGTCATAATGTAAAATTCCATTATGATGTCATAATGCAACATTCCATTGTGATGTCATAATGTAACATTCCATTATGATGTCATAATGCAAAATTCCATTATGATGTCATAATGTAAAATTCCATTATGATGTCATAATGCAAAAATTCCATTATGATGTCATAATGCAAAATTCCATTATGATGTCATAATGCAACATTCCATTATGATGTCATAATGCAACATTCCATTATGATGTCATAATGCAACATTCCATTATGATGTCATAATGCAACATTCCATTATGATGTCATAATGTAAAATTCCATTATGATGTCATAATGTAACATTCCATTATGATGTCATAATGCAACATTCCATTATGATGTCATAATGCAAAATTCCATTATGATGTCATAATGCAAAATTCCATTATGATGTCATAATGTAACATTCCATTATGATGTCATAATGCAACATTCCATTATGATGGCATAATGCAAAATTCCATTATGATGGCATAATGCAAAATTCCATTATGATGTCATAATGTAACATTCCATTATGATGTCATAATGCAAAATTCCATTATGCTGTCATAATGTAACATTCCATTATGATGTCATAATGCAAAATTCCATTATGATGTCATAATGTAACATTCCATTATGATGTCATAATGCAACATTCCATTATGATGTCATAATGCAACATTCCATTATGATGTCATAATGCAAAATTCCATTATGATGTCATAATGTAACATTCCATTATGATGTCATAATGTAACATTCCATTATGATGTCATAATGCAACATTCCATTATGATGTCATAATGCAAAATTCCATTATGATGTCATAATGCAAAATTCCATTATGATGTCATAATGTAACATTCCATTATGATGTCATAATGCAAAATTCCATTATGATGTCATAATGTAACATTCCATTATGATGTCATAATGCAAAATTCCATTATGATGTCATAATGCAAAATTCCATTATGATGTCATAATGCAAAATTCCATTATGATGTCATAATGCAAAATTCCATTATGATGTCATAATGCAAAATTCCATTATGATGTCATAATGCAAAATTCCATTATGATGTCATAATGCAAAATTCCATTATGATGTCATAATGTAACATTCCATTATGATGTCATAATGTAACATTCCATTATGATGTCATAATGTAAAATTCCATTATGATGTCATAATGCAAAATTCCATTATGATGTCATAATGCAACATTCCATTATGATGTCATAATGCAAAATTCCATTATGATGTCATAATATAGAATTCCATTATGATGTCATAATGCAAAATTCCATTATGATGTCATAATGCAAAATTCCATTATGATGTCATAATGCAAAATTCCATTATGATGTCATAATGCAAAATTCCATTATGATGTCATAATGTAACATTCCATTATGATGTCATAATGTAAAATTCCATTATGATGTCATAATGCAAAATTCCATTATGATGTCATAATGCAACATTCCATTATGATGTCATAATGCAAAATTCCATTATGATGTCATAATGCAAAATTCCAGTATGATGTCATAATGTAACATTCCATTATGATGTCATAATGCAAAATTCCATTATGATGTCATAATGCAAAATTCCATTATGATGTCATAATATAGAATTCCATTATGATGTCATAATGCAAAATTCCATTATGATGTCATAATGCAAAATTCCATTATGATGTCATAATGCAAAATTCCATTATGATGTCATAATGCAAAATTCCATTATGATGTCATAATGCAAAATTCCATTATGATGTCATAATGCAAAATTCCATTATGATGTCATAATGCAACATTCCATTATGATGTCGTAATGTAAAATTCCATTATGATGTCATAAAGCAACATTCCATTATGATGTCATAATGCAAAATTCCATTATGATGCCATAACGTAACATTCCATTATGATGTCATAATGCAAAATTCCATTATGATGTCATAATGTAAAATTCCATTATGATGTCATAATGCAACATTCCATTATGATGTCGTAATGCAAAATTCCATTATGATGTCGTAATGTAACATGCCATTATGATGTCATAATGCAAAATTCCATTATGATGTCATAATGTAAAATTCCATTATGATGTCATAATGCAAAATTCCATTATGATGTCATAATGTAAAAATCCATTATGATGTCATAATGCAACATTCCATTATGATGTCATAATGCAAAATTCCATTATGATGTCATAATGTAACATTCCATTATGATGTCATAATGCAAAATTCCATTATGATGTCATAATGTAACTTTTTATTATGATGTGATAATGCGAAATTCCATTATGATGTCATAATGTAAAATCCCATTATGATGTTATAATGCAAAATTCCATTATGATGTCATAATGTAAAATTCCATTATGATGTCATAATGCTAAATTCTATTATGATGTCATAATGCTAAATTCCATTATGATGTCATAATGTAAAATTACATTATGATGTCATAATGCTAAATTCTATTATGATGTCATAATGCAAAATTGCATTATGATATCATAATGTAACATTCCATTATGATGTCATAATGCAATATTCCATTATGATGTCATAATGTAACATGCCATTATGATGTCATAATGCAACATTCCATTATGATGTCATAATGCAACATTCCATTATGATGTCATAATGCAAAATTCCAGTATGATGTCATAATGCATCATTCCATTATGATGTCATAATGCAACATTCCATTATGATGTCATAATGTAACATTCCATTATGATGTCATAATGTAACATTCCATTATGATGTCATAATGCAAAATTCCATTATGATGTCATAATGTAAAATTCCATTATGATGTCATAATGCAAAAATTCCATTATGATGTCATAATGCAAAATTCCATTATGATGTCATAATGTAAAATTCCATTATGATGTCATAATGCAAAATTCCATTATGATGTCATAATGCAAAATTCCATTATGATGTCATAATGCAAAATTCCATTATGATGTCATAATGTAAAATTCCATTATGATGTCATAATGCAAAATTCCATTATGATGTCATAATGTAAAATTCCATTATGATGTCATAATGCAACATTCCATTATGATGTCATAATGCAAAATTCCATTATGATGCCATAACGTAACATTCCATTATGATGTCATAATGCAAAATTCCATTATGATGTCATAATGTAAAATTCCATTATGATGTCATAATGCAAAAATTCCATTATGATGTCATAATGCAAAATTCCATTATGATGTCATAATGTAAAATTCCATTATGATGTCATAATGCAAAATTCCATTATGATGTCATAATGCAAAATTCCATTATGATGTCATAATGTAACATTCCATTATGATGTCATAATGCAAAATTCCATTATGATGTCATAATGCAAAATTCCATTATGATGTCATAATATAGAATTCCATTATGATGTCATAATGCAAAATTCCATTATGATGTCATAATGCAAAATTCCATTATGATGTCATAATGCAAAATTCCATTATGATGTCATAATGCAAAATTCCATTATGATGTCATAATGCAAAATTCCATTATGATGTCATAATGTAACATTCCATTATGATGTCATAATGCAAAATTCCATTATGATGTCATAATGTAAAATTCCATTATGATGTCATAATGCAAAAATTCCATTATGATGTCATAATGCAAAATTCCATTATGATGTCATAATGTAAAATTCCATTATGATGTCATAATGCAAAATTCCATTATGATGTCATAATGCAAAATTCCATTATGATGTCATAATGTAAAATTCCATTATGATGTCATAATGCAAAATTCCATTATGATGTCATAATGTAAAATTCCATTATGATGTCATAATGCAACATTCCATTATGATGTCATAATGCAAAATTCCATTATGATGTCATAATGTAAAATTCCATTATGATGTCATAATGCAAAAATTCCATTATGATGTCATAATGCAAAATTCCATTATGATGTCATAATGTAAAATTCCATTATGATGTCATAATGCAAAATTCCATTATGATGTCATAATGCAAAATTCCATTATGATGTCATAACGTAAAATTCCATTATGATGTCATAATGCAAAATTCCATTATGATGTCATAATGTAAAATTCCATTATGATGTCATAATGCAACATTCCATTATGATGTCGTAATGCAAAATTCCATTATGATGTCATAATGTAACATGCCATTATGATGTCATAATGCAAAATTCCATTATGATGTCATAATGTAAAATTCCATTATGATGTCATAATGCAAAATTCCATTATGATGTCATAATGCAAAATTCCATTATGATGTCATAATGCAAAATTCCATTATGATGGCATAATGCAAAATTCCATTATGATGGCATAATGCAAAATTCCATTATGATGTCATAATGCAACATTCCATTATGATGTCGTAATGTAAAATTCCATTATGATGTCATAACGTAAAATTCCATTATGATGTCATAATGCAACATTCCATTATGATGTCGTAATGCAAAATTCCATTATGATGTCATAATGTAACATGCCATTATGATGTCATAATGCAAAATTCCATTATGATGTCATAATGTAAAATTCCATTATGATGTCATAATGCAAAATTCCATTATGATGTCATAATGCAAAATTCCATTATGATGTCATAATGCAAAATTCCATTATGATGTCATAATGCAAAATTCCATTATGATGTCATAATGCAAAATTCCATTATGATGGCATAATGCAAAATTCCATTATGATGGCATAATGCAAAATTCCATTATGATGTCATAATGCAAAATTCCATTATGATGTCATAATGTAAAATTCCATTATGATGTCATAAAGCAACATTCCATTTTGATGTCATAATGCAAAATTCCATTATGATGTCATAATGTAAAATTCCATTATGATGTCATAATGTAAAATTCCATTATGATGTCATAATGTAACATTCCATTATGATGTCATAATGCAACATTCCATTATGATGTCATAATGCAAAATTCCATTATGATGTCATAATGCAAAATTCCATTATGATGTCATAATGTAACATTCCATTATGATGTCAAAATGCAAAATTCCATTATGATGTCATAATGTAAAATTCCATTATGATGTCATAATGCAAAATTCCATTATGATGTCATAATGCAAAATTCCATTATGATGTCATAATGCAAAATTCCATTATGATGTCATAATGGAAAATTCCATTATGATGTCATAATGTAAAATTCCATTATGATGTCATAATGCAACATTCCATTATGATGTCATAATGCAAAATTCCATTATGATGCCATAACGTAACATTCCATTATGATGTCATAACGCAAAATTCCATTATGATGTCATAATGTAAAATTCCATTATGATGTCATAATGCAAAATTCCATTATGATGTCATAATGCAAAATTCCATTATGATGTCATAATGTAACATTCCATTATGATGTCATAATGCAACATTCCATTATGATGTCATAATGCAAAATTCCATTATGATGTCATAATGCAAAATTCCATTATGATGTCATAATGTAACATTCCATTATGATGTCATAATGCAAAATTCCATTATGATGTCATAATGCAAAATTCCATTATGATGTCATAATGTAACATTCCATTATGATGTCATAATGCAAAATTCCATTATGATGTCATAATGCAAAATTCCATTATGATGTCATAATGTAAAATCCCATTATGATGTTATAATGCAAAATTCCATTATGATGTCATAATGTAAAATTCCATTATGATGTCATAATGCTAAATTCTATTATGATGTCATAATGCTAAATTCCATTATGATGTCATAATGTAAAATTACATTATGATGTCATAATGCTAAATTCTATTATGATGTCATAATGCAAAATTGCATTATGATATCATAATGTAACATTCCATTATGATGTCATAATGCAATATTCCATTATGATGTCATAATGTAACATGCCATTATGATGTCATAATGCAACATTCCATTATGATGTCATAATGCAACATTCCATTATGATGTCATAATGCAAAATTCCAGTATGATGTCATAATGCATCATTCCATTATGATGTCATAATGCAACATTCCATTATGATGTCATAATGTAACATTCCATTATGATGTCATAATGTAACATTCCATTATGATGTCATAATGCAAAATTCCATTATGATGTCATAATGTAAAATTCCATTATGATGTCATAATGCAAAAATTCCATTATGATGTCATAATGCAAAATTCCATTATGATGTCATAATGTAAAATTCCATTATGATGTCATAATGCAAAATTCCATTATGATGTCATAATGCAAAATTCCATTATGATGTCATAATGTAAAATTCCATTATGATGTCATAATGTAAAATTCCATTATGATGTCATAATGTAAAATTCCATTATGATGTCATAATGCAAAATTCCATTATGATGTCATAATGTAAAATTCCATTATGATGTCATAATGCAACATTCCATTATGATGTCATAATGCAAAATTCCATTATGATGCCATAACGTAACATTCCATTATGATGTCATAATGCAAAATTCCATTATGATGTCATAATGTAAAATTCCATTATGATGTCATAATGCAACATTCCATTATGATGTCGTAATGCAAAATTCCATTATGATGTCATAAAGCAACATTCCATTATGATGTCATAATGCAAAATTCCATTATGATGTCATAATGCAAAATTCCATTATGATGTCGTAATGCAAAATTCCATTATGATGTCATAATGCAAAACTCCATTATGATGTCATAATGCAACATTCCATTATGATGTCGTAATGCAAAATTCCATTATGATGTCATAATGTAACATGCCATTATGATGTCATAATGCAAAATTCCATTATGATGTCATAATGTAAAATTCCATTATGATGTCATAATGCAAAATTCCATTATGATGTCATAATGCAAAACTCCATTATGATGTCATAATGCAAAACTCCATTATGATGTCATAATGCAAAATTCCATTATGATGTCATAATCCAAAACTCAATTATGATGTCATAATGCAAAATTCCATTATGATGTCATAATGCAAAATTCCATTATGATGTCATAATGCAAAATTCCATTATGATGTCATAATGCAAAATTCCATTATGATGTCATAATGTAACATTCCATTATGATGTCATAATGCAACATTCCATTATGATGTCATAATGCAAAATTCCATTATGATGTCATAATGCAAAATTCCATTATGATGTCATAATGCAAAATTCCATTATGATGTCATAATGTAACATTCCATTATGATGTCATAATGCAAAATTCCATTATGATGTCATAATGTAAAATTCCATTATGATGTCATAATGCAAAATTCCATTATGATGTCATAATGCAAAACTCCATTATGATGTCATAATGCAAAACTCCATTATGATGTCATAATGCAAAATTCCATTATGATATCATAATCCAAAACTCAATTATGATGTCATAATGCAAAATTCCATTATGATGTCATAATGCAAAATTCCATTATGATGTCATAATGCAAAATTCCATTATGATGTCATAATGTAGCATTCCATTATGATGTCATAATGCAACATTCCATTATGATGTCATAATGTAAAATTCCATTATGATGTCATAATGCAAAATTCCATTATGATGTCATAATGCAAAATTCCATTATGATGTCATAATGCAAAATTCCATTATGATGGCATAATGCAAAATTCCATTATGATGGCATAATGCAAAATTCCATTATGATGTCATAATGCAACATTCCATTATGATGTCGTAATGTAAAATTCCATTATGATGTCATAACGTAAAATTCCATTATGATGTCATAATGCAACATTCCATTATGATGTCGTAATGCAAAATTCCATTATGATGTCATAATGTAACATGCCATTATGATGTCATAATGCAAAATTCCATTATGATGTCATAATGTAAAATTCCATTATGATGTCATAATGCAAAATTCCATTATGATGTCATAATGCAAAATTCCATTATGATGTCATAATGCAAAATTCCATTATGATGTCATAATGCAAAATTCCATTATGATGTCATAATGCAAAATTCCATTATGATGGCATAATGCAAAATTCCATTATGATGGCATAATGCAAAATTCCATTATGATGTCATAATGCAAAATTCCATTATGATGTCATAATGTAAAATTCCATTATGATGTCATAAAGCAACATTCCATTATGATGTCATAATGCAAAATTCCATTATGATGTCATAATGTAAAATTCCATTATGATGTCATAATGTAAAATTCCATTATGATGTCATAATGTAACATTCCATTATGATGTCATAATGCAACATTCCATTATGATGTCATAATGCAAAATTCCATTATGATGTCATAATGCAAAATTCCATTATGATGTCATAATGTAACATTCCATTATGATGTCAAAATGCAAAATTCCATTATGATGTCATAATGTAAAATTCCATTATGATGTCATAATGCAAAATTCCATTATGATGTCATAATGCAAAATTCCATTATGATGTCATAATGCAAAATTCCATTATGATGTCATAATGGAAAATTCCATTATGATGTCATAATGTAAAATTCCATTATGATGTCATAATGCAACATTCCATTATGATGTCATAATGCAAAATTCCATTATGATGCCATAACGTAACATTCCATTATGATGTCATAACGCAAAATTCCATTATGATGTCATAATGTAAAATTCCATTATGATGTCATAATGCAAAATTCCATTATGATGTCATAATGCAAAATTCCATTATGATGTCATAATGTAACATTCCATTATGATGTCATAATGCAACATTCCATTATGATGTCATAATGCAAAATTCCATTATGATGTCATAATGCAAAATTCCATTATGATGTCATAATGTAACATTCCATTATGATGTCATAATGCAAAATTCCATTATGATGTCATAATGCAAAATTCCATTATGATGTCATAATGTAACATTCCATTATGATGTCATAATGCAAAATTCCATTATGATGTCATAATGCAAAATTCCATTATGATGTCATAATGTAAAATCCCATTATGATGTTATAATGCAAAATTCCATTATGATGTCATAATGTAAAATTCCATTATGATGTCATAATGCTAAATTCTATTATGATGTCATAATGCTAAATTCCATTATGATGTCATAATGTAAAATTACATTATGATGTCATAATGCTAAATTCTATTATGATGTCATAATGCAAAATTGCATTATGATATCATAATGTAACATTCCATTATGATGTCATAATGCAATATTCCATTATGATGTCATAATGTAACATGCCATTATGATGTCATAATGCAACATTCCATTATGATGTCATAATGCAACATTCCATTATGATGTCATAATGCAAAATTCCAGTATGATGTCATAATGCATCATTCCATTATGATGTCATAATGCAACATTCCATTATGATGTCATAATGTAACATTCCATTATGATGTCATAATGTAACATTCCATTATGATGTCATAATGCAAAATTCCATTATGATGTCATAATGTAAAATTCCATTATGATGTCATAATGCAAAAATTCCATTATGATGTCATAATGCAAAATTCCATTATGATGTCATAATGTAAAATTCCATTATGATGTCATAATGCAAAATTCCATTATGATGTCATAATGCAAAATTCCATTATGATGTCATAATCCAAAACTCAATTATGATGTCATAATGCAAAATTCCATTATGATGTCATAATGCAAAATTCCATTATGATGTCATAATGCAAAATTCCATTATGATGTCATAATGCAAAATTCCATTATGATGTCATAATGTAACATTCCATTATGATGTCATAATGCAACATTCCATTATGATGTCATAATGCAAAATTCCATTATGATGCCATAACGTAACATTCCATTATGATGTCATAATGCAAAATTCCATTATGATGTCATAATGTAAAATTCCATTATGATGTCATAATGCAACATTCCATTATGATGTCGTAATGCAAAATTCCATTATGATGTCATAAAGCAACATTCCATTATGATGTCATAATGCAAAATTCCATTATGATGTCATAATGCAAAATTCCATTATGATGTCGTAATGCAAAATTCCATTATGATGTCATAATGCAAAACTCCATTATGATGTCATAATGCAACATTCCATTATGATGTCGTAATGCAAAATTCCATTATGATGTCATAATGTAACATGCCATTATGATGTCATAATGCAAAATTCCATTATGATGTCATAATGTAAAATTCCATTATGATGTCATAATGCAAAATTCCATTATGATGTCATAATGCAAAACTCCATTATGATGTCATAATGCAAAACTCCATTATGATGTCATAATGCAAAATTCCATTATGATGTCATAATCCAAAACTCAATTATGATGTCATAATGCAAAATTCCATTATGATGTCATAATGCAAAATTCCATTATGATGTCATAATGCAAAATTCCATTATGATGTCATAATGCAAAATTCCATTATGATGTCATAATGTAACATTCCATTATGATGTCATAATGCAACATTCCATTATGATGTCATAATGCAAAATTCCATTATGATGTCATAATGCAAAATTCCATTATGATGTCATAATGCAAAATTCCATTATGATGTCATAATGTAACATTCCATTATGATGTCATAATGCAAAATTCCATTATGATGTCATAATGTAAAATTCCATTATGATGTCATAATGCAAAATTCCATTATGATGTCATAATGCAAAACTCCATTATGATGTCATAATGCAAAACTCCATTATG
The DNA here is from genome assembly GCF_035609145.1 of Eleutherodactylus coqui. Classification (NCBI taxonomy): domain Eukaryota; kingdom Metazoa; phylum Chordata; class Amphibia; order Anura; family Eleutherodactylidae; genus Eleutherodactylus; species Eleutherodactylus coqui. The sequence continues at coordinate 201,833,036 of NC_089844.1, forward strand.
ATGTCATAATGCAAAATTCCATTATGATATCATAATCCAAAACTCAATTATGATGTCATAATGCAAAATTCCATTATGATGTCATAATGCAAAATTCCATTATGATGTCATAATGCAAAATTCCATTATGATGTCATAATGTAGCATTCCATTATGATGTCATAATGCAACATTCCATTATGATGTCATAATGCAAAATTCCATTATGATGTCATAATGTAAAATTCCATTATGATGTCATAATGTAAAATTCCATTATGATGTCATAATGCAACATTCCATTGTGATGTCATAATGTAACATTCCATTATGATGTCATAATGCAAAATTCCATTATGATGTCATAATGTAAAATTCCATTATGATGTCATAATGCAAAAATTCCATTATGATGTCATAATGCAAAATTCCATTATGATGTCATAATGTAACATTCCATTATGATGTCATAATGCAAAATTCCATTATGATGTCATAATGCAAAATTCCATTATGATGTCATAATGCAAAATTCCATTATGATGTCATAATGCAAAATTCCATTATGATGTCATAATGCAAAATTCCATTATGATGTCATAATGCAACATTCCATTATGATGTCATAATGTAACATTCCATTATGATGTCATAATGCAAAATTCCATTATGATGTCATAATGCAAAATTCCATTATGATGTCATAATGCAAAATTCCATTATGATGTCATAATGTAACATTCCATTATGATGTCATAATGTAAAATTCCATTATGATGTCATAATGCAAAATTCCATTATGATGTCATAATGCAACATTCCATTATGATGTCATAATGCAAAATTCCATTATGATGTCATAATGTAACATTCCATTATGATGTGATAATGCAAAATTCCATTATGATGTCATAATGCAAAATTCCATTATGATGTCATAATGTAACATTCCATTATGATGTCATAATGCAACATTCCATTATGATGTCATAATGCAAAATTCCATTATGATGTCATAATGCAAAATTCCATTATGATGTCATAATGTAACATTCCATTATGATGTCATAATGCAACATTCCATTATGATGTCATAATGCAAAATTCCATTATGATGTCATAATGCAAAATTCCATTATGATGTCATAATGTAAAATTCCATTATGATGTCATAATGCAAAATTCCATTATGATGTCATAATGCAAAATTCCATTATGATGTCATAATGTAAAATTCCATTATGATGTCATAATGCAAAATTCCATTATGATGTCATAATGCAAAATTCCATTATGATGCCATAACGTAACATTCCATTATGATGTCATAATGCAAAATTCCATTATGATGTCATAATGTAAAATTCCATTGTGATGTCATAATGCAAAATTCCATTATGATGTCATAATGCAAAATTCCATTATGATGTCATAATGTAACATTCCATTATGATGTCATAATGCAAAAATTCCATTATGATGTCATAATGCAAAATTCCATTATGATGTCATAATGCAACATTCCATTATGATGTCATAATGCAACATTCTATTATGATGTCATAATGCAAAATTCCATTATGATGTCATAATGTAAAATTCCATTATGATGTCATAATGTAAAATTCCATTATGATGTCATAATGTAAAATTCCATTATGATGTCATAATGCAACATTCCATTGTGATGTCATAATGTAACATTCCATTATGATGTCATAAAGCAACATTCCATTATGATGTCATAATGCAAAATTCCATTATGATGCCATAACGTAACATTCCATTATGATGTCATAATGCAAAATTCCATTATGATGTCATAATGTAAAATTCCATTATGATGTCATAATGCAACATTCCATTATGATGTCATAATGCAAAATTCCATTATGATGTCATAATGCAAAATTCCATTATGATGTCATAATGCAAAATTCCATTATGATGTCATAATGTAAAATTCCATTATGATGTCATAATGCAACATTCCATTATGATGTCATAATGCAAAATTCCATTATGATGCCATAACGTAACATTCCATTATGATGTCATAATGCAAAATTCCATTATGATGTCATAATGTAAAATTCCATTATGATGTCATAATGCAACATTCCATTATGATGTCGTAATGCAAAATTCCATTATGATGTCATAATGTAACATGCCATTATGATGTCATAATGCAAAATTCCATTATGATGTCATAATGTAAAATTCCATTATGATGTCATAATGCAAAATTCCATTATGATGTCATAATGCAAAATTCCATTATGATGTCATAATGCAAAATTCCATTATGATGTCATAATGTAAAATTCCATTATGATGTCATAATGTAAAATTCCATTATGATGTCATAATGTAAAATTCCATTATGATGTCATAATGTAAAATTCAATTATGATGTCATAATGCAAAATTCCATTATGATGTCATAATGCAAAACTCCATTATGATGTCATAATGCAAAACTCCATTATGATGTCATAATGTAAAATTCCATTATGATGTCATAACGTAAAATTCCATTATGATGTCGTAATGTAAAATTCCATTATGATGTCATAAAGCAACATTCCATTATGATGTCATAATGCAAAATTCCATTATGATGCCATAACGTAACATTCCATTATGATGTCATAATGCAAAATTCCATTATGATGTCATAATGTAAAATTCCATTATGATGTCATAATGCAACATTCCATTATGATGTCATAATGCAAAATTCCATTATGATGTCATAATGCAAAATTCCATTATGATGTCATAATGCAAAATTCCATTATGATGTCATAATGTAAAATTCCATTATGATGTCATAATGCAACATTCCATTATGATGTCATAATGCAAAATTCCATTATGATGCCATAACGTAACATTCCATTATGATGTCATAATGCAAAATTCCATTATGATGTCATAATGTAAAATTCCATTATGATGTCATAATGCAACATTCCATTATGATGTCGTAATGCAAAATTCCATTATGATGTCATAATGTAACATGCCATTATGATGTCATAATGCAAAATTCCATTATGATGTCATAATGTAAAATTCCATTATGATGTCATAATGCAAAATTCCATTATGATGTCATAATGCAAAATTCCATTATGATGTCATAATGCAAAATTCCATTATGATGTCATAATGTAAAATTCCATTATGATGTCATAATGTAAAATTCCATTATGATGTCATAATGTAAAATTCAATTATGATGTCATAATGCAAAATTCCATTATGATGTCATAATGCAAAACTCCATTATGATGTCATAATGCAAAACTCCATTATGATGTCATAATGTAAAATTCCATTATGATGTCATAACGTAAAATTCCATTATGATGTCGTAATGTAAAATTCCATTATGATGTCATAAAGCAACATTCCATTATGATGTCATAATGCAAAATTCCATTATGATGTCATAATGCAAAATTCCATTATGATGTCATAATGCAAAATTCCATTATGATGTCATAATGCAAAATTCCATTATGATGTCATAATGCAAAATTCCATTATGATGTCATAATGCAAAATTCCATTATGATGTCATAATGTAACATTCCATTATGATGTCATAATGCAACATTCCATTATGATGTCATAATGCAAAATTCCATTATGATGTCATAATGCAAAATTCCATTATGATGTCATAATGTAACATTCCATTATGATGTCATAATGCAACATTCCATTATGATGTCATAATGCAAAATTCCATTATGATGTCATAATGCAAAATTCCATTATGATGTCATAATGTAAAATTCCATTATGATGTCATAATGCAAAATTCCATTATGATGTCATAATGCAAAATTCCATTATGATGTCATAATGTAAAATTCCATTATGATGTCATAATGCAAAATTCCATTATGATGTCATAATGCAAAATTCCATTATGATGCCATAACGTAACATTCCATTATGATGTCATAATGCAAAATTCCATTATGATGTCATAATGTAAAATTCCATTGTGATGTCATAATGCAAAATTCCATTATGATGTCATAATGCAAAATTCCATTATGATGTCATAATGTAACATTCCATTATGATGTCATAATGCAAAAATTCCATTATGATGTCATAATGCAAAATTCCATTATGATGTCATAATGCAACATTCCATTATGATGTCATAATGCAACATTCTATTATGATGTCATAATGCAAAATTCCATTATGATGTCATAATGTAAAATTCCATTATGATGTCATAATGTAAAATTCCATTATGATGTTCTAATGTAAAATTCCATTATGATGTCATAATGCAACATTCCATTGTGATGTCATAATGTAACATTCCATTATGATGTCATAATGCAAAATTCCATTATGATGTCATAATGTAACATTCCATTATGATGTCATAATGCAAAAATTCCATTATGATGTCATAATGCAAAATTCCATTATGATGTCATAATGCAACATTCCATTATGATGTCATAATGCAACATTCCATTATGATGTCATAATGCAACATTCCATTATGATGTCATAATGCAACATTCCATTATGATGTCGTAATGCAAAATTCCATTATGATGTCATAATGTAACATGCCATTATGATGTCATAATGCAAAATTCCATTATGATGTCATAATGTAAAATTCCATTATGATGTCATAATGCAAAATTCCATTATGATGTCATAATGCAAAATTCCATTATGATGTCATAATGCAAAATTCCATTATGATGGCATAATGCAAAATTCCATTATGATGGCATAATGCAAAATTCCATTATGATGTCATAATGCAACATTCCATTATGATGTCGTAATGTAAAATTCCATTATGATGTCATAACGTAAAATTCCATTATGATGTCATAATGCAACATTCCATTATGATGTCGTAATGCAAAATTCCATTATGATGTCATAATGTAACATGCCATTATGATGTCATAATGCAAAATTCCATTATGATGTCATAATGTAAAATTCCATTATGATGTCATAATGCAAAATTCCATTATGATGTCATAATGCAAAATTCCATTATGATGTCATAATGCAAAATTCCATTATGATGTCATAATGCAAAATTCCATTATGATGTCATAATGCAAAATTCCATTATGATGGCATAATGCAAAATTCCATTATGATGGCATAATGCAAAATTCCATTATGATGTCATAATGCAAAATTCCATTATGATGTCATAATGTAAAATTCCATTATGATGTCATAAAGCAACATTCCATTATGATGTCATAATGCAAAATTCCATTATGATGTCATAATGTAAAATTCCATTATGATGTCATAATGTAAAATTCCATTATGATGTCATAATGTAACATTCCATTATGATGTCATAATGCAACATTCCATTATGATGTCATAATGCAAAATTCCATTATGATGTCATAATGCAAAATTCCATTATGATGTCATAATGTAACATTCCATTATGATGTCAAAATGCAAAATTCCATTATGATGTCATAATGTAAAATTCCATTATGATGTCATAATGCAAAATTCCATTATGATGTCATAATGCAAAATTCCATTATGATGTCATAATGCAAAATTCCATTATGATGTCATAATGGAAAATTCCATTATGATGTCATAATGTAAAATTCCATTATGATGTCATAATGCAACATTCCATTATGATGTCATAATGCAAAATTCCATTATGATGCCATAACGTAACATTCCATTATGATGTCATAACGCAAAATTCCATTATGATGTCATAATGTAAAATTCCATTATGATGTCATAATGCAAAATTCCATTATGATGTCATAATGCAAAATTCCATTATGATGTCATAATGTAACATTCCATTATGATGTCATAATGCAACATTCCATTATGATGTCATAATGCAAAATTCCATTATGATGTCATAATGCAAAATTCCATTATGATGTCATAATGTAACATTCCATTATGATGTCATAATGCAAAATTCCATTATGATGTCATAATGCAAAATTCCATTATGATGTCATAATGTAACATTCCATTATGATGTCATAATGCAAAATTCCATTATGATGTCATAATGCAAAATTCCATTATGATGTCATAATGTAAAATCCCATTATGATGTTATAATGCAAAATTCCATTATGATGTCATAATGTAAAATTCCATTATGATGTCATAATGCTAAATTCTATTATGATGTCATAATGCTAAATTCCATTATGATGTCATAATGTAAAATTACATTATGATGTCATAATGCTAAATTCTATTATGATGTCATAATGCAAAATTGCATTATGATATCATAATGTAACATTCCATTATGATGTCATAATGCAATATTCCATTATGATGTCATAATGTAACATGCCATTATGATGTCATAATGCAACATTCCATTATGATGTCATAATGCAACATTCCATTATGATGTCATAATGCAAAATTCCAGTATGATGTCATAATGCATCATTCCATTATGATGTCATAATGCAACATTCCATTATGATGTCATAATGTAACATTCCATTATGATGTCATAATGTAACATTCCATTATGATGTCATAATGCAAAATTCCATTATGATGTCATAATGTAAAATTCCATTATGATGTCATAATGCAAAAATTCCATTATGATGTCATAATGCAAAATTCCATTATGATGTCATAATGTAAAATTCCATTATGATGTCATAATGCAAAATTCCATTATGATGTCATAATGCAAAATTCCATTATGATGTCATAATGTAAAATTCCATTATGATGTCATAATGTAAAATTCCATTATGATGTCATAATGCAAAATTCCATTATGATGTCATAATGTAAAATTCCATTATGATGTCATAATGCAACATTCCATTATGATGTCATAACGCAAAATTCCATTATGATGCCATAACGTAACATTCCATTATGATGTCATAATGCAAAATTCCATTATGATGTCATAATGTAAAATTCCATTATGATGTCATAATGCAACATTCCATTATGATGTCGTAATGCAAAATTCCATTATGATGTCATAAAGCAACATTCCATTATGATGTCATAATGCAAAATTCCATTATGATGTCATAATGCAAAATTCCATTATGATGTCGTAATGCAAAATTCCATTATGATGTCATAATGCAAAACTCCATTATGATGTCATAATGCAACATTCCATTATGATGTCGTAATGCAAAATTCCATTATGATGTCATAATGTAACATGCCATTATGATGTCATAATGCAAAATTCCATTATGATGTCATAATGTAAAATTCCATTATGATGTCATAATGCAAAATTCCATTATGATGTCATAATGCAAAACTCCATTATGATGTCATAATGCAAAACTCCATTATGATGTCATAATGCAAAATTCCATTATGATGTCATAATCCAAAACTCAATTATGATGTCATAATGCAAAATTCCATTATGATGTCATAATGCAAAATTCCATTATGATGTCATAATGCAAAATTCCATTATGATGTCATAATGCAAAATTCCATTATGATGTCATAATGTAACATTCCATTATGATGTCATAATGCAACATTCCATTATGATGTCATAATGCAAAATTCCATTATGATGTCATAATGCAAAATTCCATTATGATGTCATAATGCAAAATTCCATTATGATGTCATAATGTAACATTCCATTATGATGTCATAATGCAAAATTCCATTATGATGTCATAATGTAAAATTCCATTATGATGTCATAATGCAAAATTCCATTATGATGTCATAATGCAAAACTCCATTATGATGTCATAATGCAAAACTCCATTATGATGTCATAATGCAAAATTCCATTATGATATCATAATCCAAAACTCAATTATGATGTCATAATGCAAAATTCCATTATGATGTCATAATGCAAAATTCCATTATGATGTCATAATGCAAAATTCCATTATGATGCCATAACGTAACATTCCATTATGATGTCATAATGCAAAATTCCATTATGATGTCATAATGTAAAATTCCATTATGATGTCATAATGCAACATTCCATTATGATGTCATAATGCAAAATTCCATTATGATGTCATAATGCAAAATTCCATTATGATGTCATAATGCAAAATTCCATTATGATGTCATAATGTAAAATTCCATTATGATGTCATAATGCAACATTCCATTATGATGTCATAATGCAAAATTCCATTATGATGCCATAACGTAACATTCCATTATGATGTCATAATGCAAAATTCCATTATGATGTCATAATGTAAAATTCCATTATGATGTCATAATGTAAAATTCCATTATGATGTCGTAATGCAAAATTCCATTATGATGTCATAATGTAACATGCCATTATGATGTCATAATGCAAAATTCCATTATGATGTCATAATGTAAAATTCCATTATGATGTCATAATGCAAAATTCCATTATGATGTCATAATGCAAAATTCCATTATGATGTCATAATGCAAAATTCCATTATGATGTCATAATGTAAAATTCCATTATGATGTCATAATGTAAAATTCCATTATGATGTCATAATGTAAAATTCAATTATGATGTCATAATGCAAAATTCCATTATGATGTCATAATGCAAAACTCCATTATGATGTCATAATGCAAAACTCCATTATGATGTCATAATGTAAAATTCCATTATGATGTCATAACGTAAAATTCCATTATGATGTCGTAATGTAAAATTCCATTATGATGTCATAAAGCAACATTCCATTATGATGTCATAATGCAAAATTCCATTATGATGTCATAATGCAAAATTCCATTATGATGTCATAATGCAAAATTCCATTATGATGTCATAATGCAAAATTCCATTATGATGTCATAATGCAAAATTCCATTATGATGTCATAATGTAACATTCCATTATGATGTCATAATGCAACATTCCATTATGATGTCATAATGCAAAATTCCATTATGATGTCATAATGCAAAATTCCATTATGATGTCATAATGTAACATTCCATTATGATGTCATAATGCAACATTCCATTATGATGTCATAATGCAAAATTCCATTATGATGTCATAATGCAAAATTCCATTATGATGTCATAATGTAAAATTCCATTATGATGTCATAATGCAAAATTCCATTATGATGTCATAATGCAAAATTCCATTATGATGTCATAATGTAAAATTCCATTATGATGTCATAATGCAAAATTCCATTATGATGTCATAATGCAAAATTCCATTATGATGCCATAACGTAACATTCCATTATGATGTCATAATGCAAAATTCCATTATGATGTCATAATGTAAAATTCCATTGTGATGTCATAATGCAAAATTCCATTATGATGTCATAATGCAAAATTCCATTATGATGTCATAATGTAACATTCCATTATGATGTCATAATGCAAAAATTCCATTATGATGTCATAATGCAAAATTCCATTATGATGTCATAATGCAACATTCCATTATGATGTCATAATGCAACATTCTATTATGATGTCATAATGCAAAATTCCATTATGATGTCATAATGTAAAATTCCATTATGATGTCATAATGTAAAATTCCATTATGATGTCATAATGTAAAATTCCATTATGATGTCATAATGCAACATTCCATTGTGATGTCATAATGTAACATTCCATTGTGATGTCATAATGCAAAATTCCATTATGATGTCATAATGTAAAATTCCATTATGATGTCATAATGCAAAAATTCCATTATGATGTCATAATGCAAAATTCCATTATGATGTCATAATGCAACATTCCATTATGATGTCATAATGCAACATTCCATTATGATGTCATAATGCAACATTCCATTATGATGTCATAATGCAACATTCCATTATGATGTCATAATGCAACATTCCATTATGATGTCATAATGTAAAATTCCATTATGATGTCATAATGTAACATTCCATTATGATGTCATAATGCAACATTCCATTATGATGTCATAATGCAAAATTCCATTATGATGTCATAATGCAAAATTCCATTATGATGTCATAATGTAACATTCCATTATGATGTCATAATGCAACATTCCATTATGATGGCATAATGCAAAATTCCATTATGATGGCATAATGCAAAATTCCATTATGATGTCATAATGTAACATTCCATTATGATGTCATAATGCAAAATTCCATTATGCTGTCATAATGTAACATTCCATTATGATGTCATAATGCAAAATTCCATTATGATGTCATAATGTAACATTCCATTATGATGTCATAATGCAACATTCCATTATGATGTCATAATGCAAAATTCCATTATGATGTCATAATGCAAAATTCCATTATGATGTCATAATGTAACATTCCATTATGATGTCATAATGTAACATTCCATTATGATGTCATAATGCAACATTCCATTATGATGTCATAATGCAAAATTCCATTATGATGTCATAATGCAAAATTCCATTATGATGTCATAATGTAACATTCCATTATGATGTCATAATGCAAAATTCCATTATGATGTCATAATGTAACATTCCATTATGATGTCATAATGCAAAATTCCATTATGATGTCATAATGCAAAATTCCATTATGATGTCATAATGCAAAATTCCATTATGATGTCATAATGCAAAATTCCATTATGATGTCATAATGTAACATTCCATTATGATGTCATAATGCAAAATTCCATTATGATGTCATAATGCAAAATTCCATTATGATGTCATAATGCAAAATTCCATTATGATGTCATAATGTAACATTCCATTATGATGTCATAATGTAAAATTCCATTATGATGTCATAATGCAAAATTCCATTATGATGTCATAATGCAACATTCCATTATGATGTCATAATGCAAAATTCCATTATGATGTCATAATATAGAATTCCATTATGATGTCATAATGCAAAATTCCATTATGATGTCATAATGCAAAATTCCATTATGATGTCATAATGCAAAATTCCATTATGATGTCATAATGCAAAATTCCATTATGATGTCATAATGTAACATTCCATTATGATGTCATAATGTAAAATTCCATTATGATGTCATAATGCAAAATTCCATTATGATGTCATAATGCAACATTCCATTATGATGTCATAATGCAAAATTCCATTATGATGTCATAATGCAAAATTCCAGTATGATGTCATAATGTAACATTCCATTATGATGTCATAATGCAAAATTCCATTATGATGTCATAATGCAAAATTCCATTATGATGTCATAATATAGAATTCCATTATGATGTCATAATGCAAAATTCCATTATGATGTCATAATGCAAAATTCCATTATGATGTCATAATGCAAAATTCCATTATGATGTCATAATGCAAAATTCCATTATGATGTCATAATGCAAAATTCCATTATGATGTCATAATGCAAAATTCCATTATGATGTCATAATGCAAAATTCCATTATGATGTCATAATGCAACATTCCATTATGATGTCGTAATGTAAAATTCCATTATGATGTCATAAAGCAACATTCCATTATGATGTCATAATGCAAAATTCCATTATGATGCCATAACGTAACATTCCATTATGATGTCATAATGCAAAATTCCATTATGATGTCATAATGTAAAATTCCATTATGATGTCATAATGCAACATTCCATTATGATGTCGTAATGCAAAATTCCATTATGATGTCGTAATGTAACATGCCATTATGATGTCATAATGCAAAATTCCATTATGATGTCATAATGTAAAATTCCATTATGATGTCATAATGCAAAATTCCATTATGATGTCATAATGCAAAATTCCATTATGATGTCATAATGTAAAAATCCATTATGATGTCATAATGCAACATTCCATTATGATGTCATAATGCAAAATTCCATTATGATGTCATAATGTAACATTCCATTATGATGTCATAATGCAAAATTCCATTATGATGTCATAATGTAACTTTTTATTATGATGTGATAATGCGAAATTCCATTATGATGTCATAATGTAAAATCCCATTATGATGTTATAATGCAAAATTCCATTATGATGTCATAATGTAAAATTCCATTATGATGTCATAATGCTAAATTCTATTATGATGTCATAATGCTAAATTCCATTATGATGTCATAATGTAAAATTACATTATGATGTCATAATGCTAAATTCTATTATGATGTCATAATGCAAAATTGCATTATGATATCATAATGTAACATTCCATTATGATGTCATAATGCAATATTCCATTATGATGTCATAATGTAACATGCCATTATGATGTCATAATGCAACATTCCATTATGATGTCATAATGCAACATTCCATTATGATGTCATAATGCAAAATTCCAGTATGATGTCATAATGCATCATTCCATTATGATGTCATAATGCAACATTCCATTATGATGTCATAATGTAACATTCCATTATTATGTCATAATGTAACATTCCATTATGATGTCATAATGCAAAATTCCATTATGATGTCATAATGTAAAATTCCATTATGATGTCATAATGCAAAAATTCCATTATGATGTCATAATGCAAAATTCCATTATGATGTCATAATGTAAAATTCCATTATGATGTCATAATGCAAAATTCCATTATGATGTCATAATGCAAAATTCCATTATGATGTCATAATGTAAAATTCCATTATGATGTCATAATGCAAAATTCCATTATGATGTCATAATGTAAAATTCCATTATGATGTCATAATGCAACATTCCATTATGATGTCATAATGCAAAATTCCATTATGATGCCATAACGTAACATTCCATTATGATGTCATAATGCAAAATTCCATTATGATGTCATAATGTAAAATTCCATTATGATGTCATAATGCAAAAATTCCATTATGATGTCATAATGCAAAATTCCATTATGATGTCATAATGTAAAATTCCATTATGATGTCATAATGCAAAATTCCATTATGATGTCATAATGCAAAATTCCATTATGATGTCATAATGTAACATTCCATTATGATGTCATAATGCAAAATTCCATTATGATGTCATAATGCAAAATTCCATTATGATGTCATAATATAGAATTCCATTATGATGTCATAATGCAAAATTCCATTATGATGTCATAATGCAAAATTCCATTATGATGTCATAATGCAAAATTCCATTATGATGTCATAATGCAAAATTCCATTATGATGTCATAATGCAAAATTCCATTATGATGTCATAATGTAACATTCCATTATGATGTCATAATGCAAAATTCCATTATGATGTCATAATGTAAAATTCCATTATGATGTCATAATGCAAAAATTCCATTATGATGTCATAATGCAAAATTCCATTATGATGTCATAATGTAAAATTCCATTATGATGTCATAATGCAAAATTCCATTATGATGTCATAATGCAAAATTCCATTATGATGTCATAATGTAAAATTCCATTATGATGTCATAATGCAAAATTCCATTATGATGTCATAATGTAAAATTCCATTATGATGTCATAATGCAACATTCCATTATGATGTCATAATGCAAAATTCCATTATGATGTCATAATGTAAAATTCCATTATGATGTCATAATGCAAAAATTCCATTATGATGTCATAATGCAAAATTCCATTATGATGTCATAATGTAAAATTCCATTATGATGTCATAATGCAAAATTCCATTATGATGTCATAATGCAAAATTCCATTATGATGTCATAATGCAAAATTCCATTATGATGTCATAACGTAAAATTCCATTATGATGTCATAATGCAAAATTCCATTATGATGTCATAATGTAAAATTCCATTATGATGTCATAATGCAACATTCCATTATGATGTCGTAATGCAAAATTCCATTATGATGTCATAATGTAACATGCCATTATGATGTCATAATGCAAAATTCCATTATGATGTCATAATGTAAAATTCCATTATGATGTCATAATGCAAAATTCCATTATGATGTCATAATGCAAAATTCCATTATGATGTCATAATGCAAAATTCCATTATGATGTCATAATGCAAAATTCCATTATGATGGCATAATGCAAAATTCCATTATGATGGCATAATGCAAAATTCCATTATGATGTCATAATGCAACATTCCATTATGATGTCGTAATGTAAAATTCCATTATGATGTCATAACGTAAAATTCCATTATGATGTCATAATGCAACATTCCATTATGATGTCGTAATGCAAAATTCCATTATGATGTCATAATGTAACATGCCATTATGATGTCATAATGCAAAATTCCATTATGATGTCATAATGTAAAATTCCATTATGATGTCATAATGCAAAATTCCATTATGATGTCATAATGCAAAATTCCATTATGATGTCATAATGCAAAATTCCATTATGATGTCATAATGCAAAATTCCATTATGATGTCATAATGCAAAATTCCATTATGATGGCATAATGCAAAATTCCATTATGATGGCATAATGCAAAATTCCATTATGATGTCATAATGCAAAATTCCATTATGATGTCATAATGTAAAATTCCATTATGATGTCATAAAGCAACATTCCATTATGATGTCATAATGCAAAATTCCATTATGATGTCATAATGTAAAATTCCATTATGATGTCATAATGTAAAATTCCATTATGATGTCATAATGTAACATTCCATTATGATGTCATAATGCAACATTCCATTATGATGTCATAATGCAAAATTCCATTATGATGTCATAATGCAAAATTCCATTATGATGTCATAATGTAACATTCCATTATGATGTCAAAATGCAAAATTCCATTATGATGTCATAATGTAAAATTCCATTATGATGTCATAATGCAAAATTCCATTATGATGTCATAATGCAAAATTCCATTATGATGTCATAATGCAAAATTCCATTATGATGTCATAATGGAAAATTCCATTATGATGTCATAATGTAAAATTCCATTATGATGTCATAATGCAACATTCCATTATGATGTCATAATGCAAAATTCCATTATGATGCCATAACGTAACATTCCATTATGATGTCATAACGCAAAATTCCATTATGATGTCATAATGTAAAATTCCATTATGATGTCATAATGCAAAATTCCATTATGATGTCATAATGCAAAATTCCATTATGATGTCATAATGTAACATTCCATTATGATGTCATAATGCAACATTCCATTATGATGTCATAATGCAAAATTCCATTATGATGTCATAATGCAAAATTCCATTATGATGTCATAATGCAAAATTCCATTATGATGTCATAATGTAACATTCCATTATGATGTCATAATGCAAAATTCCATTATGATGTCATAATGCAAAATTCCATTATGATGTCATAATGTAAAATCCCATTATGATGTTATAATGCAAAATTCCATTATGATGTCATAATGTAAAATTCCATTATGATGTCATAATGCTAAATTCTATTATGATGTCATAATGCTAAATTCCATTATGATGTCATAATGTAAAATTACATTATGATGTCATAATGCTAAATTCTATTATGATGTCATAATGCAAAATTGCATTATGATATCATAATGTAACATTCCATTATGATGTCATAATGCAATATTCCATTATGATGTCATAATGTAACATGCCATTATGATGTCATAATGCAACATTCCATTATGATGTCATAATGCAACATTCCATTATGATGTCATAATGCAAAATTCCAGTATGATGTCATAATGCATCATTCCATTATGATGTCATAATGCAACATTCCATTATGATGTCATAATGTAACATTCCATTATGATGTCATAATGTAACATTCCATTATGATGTCATAATGCAAAATTCCATTATGATGTCATAATGTAAAATTCCATTATGATGTCATAATGCAAAAATTCCATTATGATGTCATAATGCAAAATTCCATTATGATGTCATAATGTAAAATTCCATTATGATGTCATAATGCAAAATTCCATTATGATGTCATAATGCAAAATTCCATTATGATGTCATAATGTAAAATTCCATTATGATGTCATAATGTAAAATTCCATTATGATGTCATAATGCAAAATTCCATTATGATGTCATAATGTAAAATTCCATTATGATGTCATAATGCAACATTCCATTATGATGTCATAATGCAAAATTCCATTATGATGCCATAACGTAACATTCCATTATGATGTCATAATGCAAAATTCCATTATGATGTCATAATGTAAAATTCCATTATGATGTCATAATGCAACATTCCATTATGATGTCGTAATGCAAAATTCCATTATGATGTCATAATGTAACATGCCATTATGATGTCATAATGCAAAATTCCATTATGATGTCATAATGTAAAATTCCATTATGATGTCATAATGCAAAATTCCATTATGATGTCATAATGTAAAAATCCATTATGATGTCATAATGCAACATTCCATTATGATGTCATAATGCAAAATTCCATTATGATGTCATAATGTAACATTCCATTATGATGTCATAATGCAAAATTCCATTATGATGTCATAATGTAACTTTTTATTATGATGTGATAATGCGAAATTCCATTATGATGTCATAATGTAAAATCCCATTATGATGTTATAATGCAAAATTCCATTATGATGTCATAATGTAAAATTCCATTATGATGTCATAATGCTAAATTCTATTATGATGTCATAATGCTAAATTCCATTATGATGTCATAATGTAAAATTACATTATGATGTCATAATGCTAAATTCTATTATGATGTCATAATGCAAAATTGCATTATGATATCATAATGTAACATTCCATTATGATGTCATAATGCAATATTCCATTATGATGTCATAATGTAACATGCCATTATGATGTCATAATGCAACATTCCATTATGATGTCATAATGTAAAATTCCATTATGATGTCATAATGTAACATTCCATTATGATGTCATAATGCAACATTCCATTATGATGTCATAATGCAAAATTCCATTATGATGTCATAATGCAAAATTCCATTATGATGTCATAATGTAACATTCCATTATGATGTCATAATGCAAAATTCCATTATGATGTCATAATGTAAAATTCCATTATGATGTCATAATGCAAAATTCCATTATGATGTCATAATGCAAAATTCCATTATGATGTCATAATGTAAAATTCCAGTATGATGTCATAATGCAAAATTCCATTATGATGTCATAATGTAAAATTCCATTATGATGTCATAATGCAACATTCCATTATGATGTCATAATGCAAAATTCCATTATGAAGCCATAACGTAACATTCCATTATGATGTCATAATGCAAAATTCCATTATGATGTCATAATGTAAAATTCCATTATGATGTCATAATGCAAAATTCCATTATGATGTCATAATGCAAAATTCCATTATGATGTCATAATGTAACATTCCATTATGATGTCATAATGCAACATTCCATTATGATGTCATAATGCAAAATTCCATTATGATGTCATAATGCAAAATTCCATTATGATGTCATAATGTAACATTCCATTATGATGTCATAATGCAAAATTCCATTATGATGTCATAATGCAAAATTCCATTATGATGTCATAATGTAACATTCCATTATGATGTCATAATGCAAAATTCCATTATGATGTCATAATGCAAAATTCCATTATGATGTCATAATGTAAAATCCCATTATGATGTTATAATGCAAAATTCCATTATGATGTCATAATGTAAAATTCCATTATGAAGTCATAATGCTAAATTCTATTATGATGTCATAATGCTAAATTCCATTATGATGTCATAATGTAAAATTACATTATGATGTCATAATGCTAAATTCTATTATGATGTCATAATGCAAAATTGCATTATGATATCATAATGTAACATTCCATTATGATGTCATAATGCAATATTCCATTATGATGTCATAATGTAACATGCCATTATGATGTCATAATGCAACATTCCATTATGATGTCATAATGCAACATTCCATTATGATGTCATAATGCAAAATTCCAGTATGATGTCATAATGCATCATTCCATTATGATGTCATAATGCAACATTCCATTATGATGTCATAATGTAACATTCCATTATGATGTCATAATGTAACATTCCATTATGATGTCATAATGCAAAATTCCATTATGATGTCATAATGTAAAATTCCATTATGATGTCATAATGCAAAAATTCCATTATGATGTCATAAAGCAAAATTCCATTATGATGTCATAATGTAAAATTCCATTATGATGTCATAATGCAAAATTCCATTATGATGTCATAATGCTAAATTCCATTATGATGTCATAATGTAAAATTCCATTATGATGTCATAATGCAAAATTCCATTATGATGTCATAATGTAAAATTCCATTATGATGTCATAATGCAACATTCCATTATGATGCCATAATGCAAAATTCCATTATGATGCCATAACGTAACATTCCATTATGATGTCATAATGCAACATTCCATTATGATGTCGTAATGCAAAATTCCATTATGATGTCATAATGTAACATGCCATTATGATGTCATAATGCAAAATTCCATTATGATGTCATAATGTAAAATTCCATTATGATGTCATAATGCAAAATTCCATTATGATGTCATAATGCAAAATTCCATTATGATGTCATAATGTAAAAATCCATTATGATGTCATAATGCAACATTCCATTATGATGTCATAATGCAAAATTCCATTATGATGTCATAATGTAACATTCCATTATGATGTCATAATGCAATATTCCATTATGATGTCATAATGTAACATGCCATTATGATGTCATAATGCAACATTCCATTATGATGTCATAATGCAACATTCCATTATGATGTCATAATGCAAAATTCCAGTATGATGTCATAATGCATCATTCCATTATGATGTCATAATGCAACATTCCATTATGATGTCATAATGTAACATTCCATTATTATGTCATAATGTAACATTCCATTATGATGTCATAATGCAAAATTCCATTATGATGTCATAATGTAAAATTCCATTATGATGTCATAATGCAAAAATTCCATTATGATGTCATAATGCAAAATTCCATTATGATGTCATAATGTAAAATTCCATTATGATGTCATAATGCAAAATTCCATTATGATGTCATAATGCAAAATTCCATTATGATGTCATAATGTAAAATTCCATTATGATGTCATAATGCAAAATTCCATTATGATGTCATAATGTAAAATTCCATTATGATGTCATAATGCAACATTCCATTATGATGTCATAATGCAAAATTCCATTATGATGCCATAACGTAACATTCCATTATGATGTCATAATGCAAAATTCCATTATGATGTCATAATGTAAAATTCCATTATGATGTCATAATGCAAAAATTCCATTATGATGTCATAATGCAAAATTCCATTATGATGTCATAATGTAAAATTCCATTATGATGTCATAATGCAAAATTCCATTATGATGTCATAATGCAAAATTCCATTATGATGTCATAATGCAAAATTCCATTATGATGTCATAATATAGAATTCCATTATGATGTCATAATGCAAAATTCCATTATGATGTCATAATGCAAAATTCCATTATGATGTCATAATGCAAAATTCCATTATGATGTCATAATGCAAAATTCCATTATGATGTCATAATGCAAAATTCCATTATGATGTCATAATGTAACATTCCATTATGATGTCATAATGCAAAATTCCATTATGATGTCATAATGTAAAATTCCATTATGATGTCATAATGCAAAAATTCCATTATGATGTCATAATGCAAAATTCCATTATGATGTCATAATGTAAAATTCCATTATGATGTCATAATGCAAAATTCCATTATGATGTCATAATGCAAAATTCCATTATGATGTCATAATGTAAAATTCCATTATGATGTCATAATGCAAAATTCCATTATGATGTCATAATGTAAAATTCCATTATGATGTCATAATGCAACATTCCATTATGATGTCATAATGCAAAATTCCATTATGATGTCATAATGTAAAATTCCATTATGATGTCATAATGCAAAAATTCCATTATGATGTCATAATGCAAAATTCCATTATGATGTCATAATGTAAAATTCCATTATGATGTCATAATGCAAAATTCCATTATGATGTCATAATGCAAAATTCCATTATGATGTCATAACGTAAAATTCCATTATGATGTCATAATGCAAAATTCCATTATGATGTCATAATGTAAAATTCCATTATGATGTCATAATGCAACATTCCATTATGATGTCGTAATGCAAAATTCCATTATGATGTCATAATGTAACATGCCATTATGATGTCATAATGCAAAATTCCATTATGATGTCATAATGTAAAATTCCATTATGATGTCATAATGCAAAATTCCATTATGATGTCATAATGCAAAATTCCATTATGATGTCATAATGCAAAATTCCATTATGATGTCATAATGCAAAATTCCATTATGATGGCATAATGCAAAATTCCATTATGATGGCATAATGCAAAATTCCATTATGATGTCATAATGCAACATTCCATTATGATGTCGTAATGTAAAATTCCATTATGATGTCATAACGTAAAATTCCATTATGATGTCATAATGCAACATTCCATTATGATGTCGTAATGCAAAATTCCATTATGATGTCATAATGTAACATGCCATTATGATGTCATAATGCAAAATTCCATTATGATGTCATAATGTAAAATTCCATTATGATGTCATAATGCAAAATTCCATTATGATGTCATAATGCAAAATTCCATTATGATGTCATAATGCAAAATTCCATTATGATGTCATAATGCAAAATTCCATTATGATGTCATAATGCAAAATTCCATTATGATGGCATAATGCAAAATTCCATTATGATGGCATAATGCAAAATTCCATTATGATGTCATAATGCAAAATTCCATTATGATGTCATAATGTAAAATTCCATTATGATGTCATAAAGCAACATTCCATTATGATGTCATAATGCAAAATTCCATTATGATGTCATAATGTAAAATTCCATTATGATGTCATAATGTAAAATTCCATTATGATGTCATAATGTAACATTCCATTATGATGTCATAATGCAACATTCCATTATGATGTCATAATGCAAAATTCCATTATGATGTCATAATGCAAAATTCCATTATGATGTCATAATGTAACATTCCATTATGATGTCAAAATGCAAAATTCCATTATGATGTCATAATGTAAAATTCCATTATGATGTCATAATGCAAAATTCCATTATGATGTCATAATGCAAAATTCCATTATGATGTCATAATGCAAAATTCCATTATGATGTCATAACGTAAAATTCCATTATGATGTCATAATGCAAAATTCCATTATGATGTCATAATGTAAAATTCCATTATGATGTCATAATGCAACATTCCATTATGATGTCGTAATGCAAAATTCCATTATGATGTCATAATGTAACATGCCATTATGATGTCATAATGCAAAATTCCATTATGATGTCATAATGTAAAATTCCATTATGATGTCATAATGCAAAATTCCATTATGATGTCATAATGCAAAATTCCATTATGATGTCATAATGCAAAATTCCATTATGATGTCATAATGCAAAATTCCATTATGATGGCATAATGCAAAATTCCATTATGATGGCATAATGCAAAATTCCATTATGATGTCATAATGCAACATTCCATTATGATGTCGTAATGTAAAATTCCATTATGATGTCATAACGTAAAATTCCATTATGATGTCATAATGCAACATTCCATTATGATGTCGTAATGCAAAATTCCATTATGATGTCATAATGTAACATGCCATTATGATGTCATAATGCAAAATTCCATTATGATGTCATAATGTAAAATTCCATTATGATGTCATAATGCAAAATTCCATTATGATGTCATAATGCAAAATTCCATTATGATGTCATAATGCAAAATTCCATTATGATGTCATAATGCAAAATTCCATTATGATGTCATAATGCAAAATTCCATTATGATGGCATAATGCAAAATTCCATTATGATGGCATAATGCAAAATTCCATTATGATGTCATAATGCAAAATTCCATTATGATGTCATAATGTAAAATTCCATTATGATGTCATAAAGCAACATTCCATTATGATGTCATAATGCAAAATTCCATTATGATGTCATAATGTAAAATTCCATTATGATGTCATAATGTAAAATTCCATTATGATGTCATAATGTAACATTCCATTATGATGTCATAATGCAACATTCCATTATGATGTCATAATGCAAAATTCCATTATGATGTCATAATGCAAAATTCCATTATGATGTCATAATGTAACATTCCATTATGATGTCAAAATGCAAAATTCCATTATGATGTCATAATGTAAAATTCCATTATGATGTCATAATGCAAAATTCCATTATGATGTCATAATGCAAAATTCCATTATGATGTCATAATGCAAAATTCCATTATGATGTCATAATGGAAAATTCCATTATGATGTCATAATGTAAAATTCCATTATGATGTCATAATGCAACATTCCATTATGATGTCATAATGCAAAATTCCATTATGATGCCATAACGTAACATTCCATTATGATGTCATAACGCAAAATTCCATTATGATGTCATAATGTAAAATTCCATTATGATGTCATAATGCAAAATTCCATTATGATGTCATAATGCAAAATTCCATTATGATGTCATAATGTAACATTCCATTATGATGTCATAATGCAACATTCCATTATGATGTCATAATGCAAAATTCCATTATGATGTCATAATGCAAAATTCCATTATGATGTCATAATGTAACATTCCATTATGATGTCATAATGCAAAATTCCATTATGATGTCATAATGCAAAATTCCATTATGATGTCATAATGTAACATTCCATTATGATGTCATAATGCAAAATTCCATTATGATGTCATAATGCAAAATTCCATTATGATGTCATAATGTAAAATCCCATTATGATGTTATAATGCAAAATTCCATTATGATGTCATAATGTAAAATTCCATTATGATGTCATAATGCTAAATTCTATTATGATGTCATAATGCTAAATTCCATTATGATGTCATAATGTAAAATTACATTATGATGTCATAATGCTAAATTCTATTATGATGTCATAATGCAAAATTGCATTATGATATCATAATGTAACATTCCATTATGATGTCATAATGCAATATTCCATTATGATGTCATAATGTAACATGCCATTATGATGTCATAATGCAACATTCCATTATGATGTCATAATGCAACATTCCATTATGATGTCATAATGCAAAATTCCAGTATGATGTCATAATGCATCATTCCATTATGATGTCATAATGCAACATTCCATTATGATGTCATAATGTAACATTCCATTATGATGTCATAATGTAACATTCCATTATGATGTCATAATGCAAAATTCCATTATGATGTCATAATGTAAAATTCCATTATGATGTCATAATGCAAAAATTCCATTATGATGTCATAATGCAAAATTCCATTATGATGTCATAATGTAAAATTCCATTATGATGTCATAATGCAAAATTCCATTATGATGTCATAATGCAAAATTCCATTATGATGTCATAATGCAAAATTCCATTATGATGTCATAATGTAAAATTCCAATATGATGTCATAATGTAAAATTCCATTATGATGTCATAATGCAAAATTCCATTATGATGTCATAATGTAAAATTCCATTATGATGTCATAATGCAACATTCCATTATGATGTCATAATGCAAAATTCCATTATGATGCCATAACGTAACATTCCATTATGATGTCATAATGCAAAATTCCATTATGATGTCATAATGTAAAATTCCATTATGATGTCATAATGCAACATTCCATTATGATGTCGTAATGCAAAATTCCATTATGATGTCATAATGTAACATGCCATTATGATGTCATAATGCAAAATTCCATTATGATGTCATAATGTAAAATTCCATTATGATGTCATAATGCAAAATTCCATTATGATGTCATAATGTAAAAATCCATTATGATGTCATAATGCAACATTCCATTATGATGTCATAATGCAAAATTCCATTATGATGTCATAATGTAACATTCCATTATGATGTCATAATGCAAAATTCCATTATGATGTCATAATGTAACTTTTTATTATGATGTGATAATGCGAAATTCCATTATGATGTCATAATGTAAAATCCCATTATGATGTTACAATGCAAAATTCCATTATGATGTCATAATGTAAAATTCCATTATGATGTCATAATGCTAAATTCTATTATGATGTCATAATGCTAAATTCCATTATGATGTCATAATGTAAAATTACATTATGATGTCATAATGCTAAATTCTATTATGATGTCATAATGCAAAATTGCATTATGATATCATAATGTAACATTCCATTATGATGTCATAATGCAATATTCCATTATGATGTCATAATGTAACATGCCATTATGATGTCATAATGCAACATTCCATTATGATGTCATAATGTAAAATTCCATTATGATGTCATAATGTAACATTCCATTATGATGTCATAATGCAACATTCCATTATGTCATAATGCAAAATTCCATTATGATGTCATAATGCAAAATTCCATTATGATGTCATAATGTAACATTCCATTATGATGTCATAATGCAAAATTCCATTATGATGTCATAATGTAAAATTCCATTATGATGTCATAATGCAAAATTCCATTATGATGTCATAATGCAAAATTCCATTATGATGTCATAATGTAAAATTCCAGTATGAT
Organism: Eleutherodactylus coqui; assembly: GCF_035609145.1. Lineage (NCBI taxonomy): Eukaryota > Metazoa > Chordata > Amphibia > Anura > Eleutherodactylidae > Eleutherodactylus > Eleutherodactylus coqui. The sequence continues at coordinate 201,857,909 of NC_089844.1, forward strand.
GTCATAATGCAAAATTCCATTATGATGTCATAATGTAAAATTCCATTATGATGTCATAATGCAACATTCCATTATGATGTCATAATGCAAAATTCCATTATGAAGCCATAACGTAACATTCCATTATGATGTCATAATGCAAAATTCCATTATGATGTCATAATGTAAAATTCCATTATGATGTCATAATGCAAAATTCCATTATGATGTCATAATGCAAAATTCCATTATGATGTCATAATGTAACATTCCATTATGATGTCATAATGCAACATTCCATTATGATGTCATAATGCAAAATTCCATTATGATGTCATAATGCAAAATTCCATTATGATGTCATAATGTAACATTCCATTATGATGTCATAATGCAAAATTCCATTATGATGTCATAATGCAAAATTCCATTATGATGTCATAATGTAACATTCCATTATGATGTCATAATGCAAAATTCCATTATGATGTCATAATGCAAAATTCCATTATGATGTCATAATGTAAAATCCCATTATGATGTTATAATGCAAAATTCCATTATGATGTCATAATGTAAAATTCCATTATGAAGTCATAATGCTAAATTCTATTATGATGTCATAATGCTAAATTCCATTATGATGTCATAATGTAAAATTACATTATGATGTCATAATGCTAAATTCTATTATGATGTCATAATGCAAAATTGCATTATGATATCATAATGTAACATTCCATTATGATGTCATAATGCAATATTCCATTATGATGTCATAATGTAACATGCCATTATGATGTCATAATGCAACATTCCATTATGATGTCATAATGCAACATTCCATTATGATGTCATAATGCAAAATTCCAGTATGATGTCATAATGCATCATTCCATTATGATGTCATAATGCAACATTCCATTATGATGTCATAATGTAACATTCCATTATGATGTCATAATGTAACATTCCATTATGATGTCATAATGCAAAATTCCATTATGATGTCATAATGTAAAATTCCATTATGATGTCATAATGCAAAAATTCCATTATGATGTCATAAAGCAAAATTCCATTATGATGTCATAATGTAAAATTCCATTATGATGTCATAATGCAAAATTCCATTATGATGTCATAATGCAAAATTCCATTATGATGTCATAATGTAAAATTCCATTATGATGTCATAATGCAAAATTCCATTATGATGTCATAATGTAAAATTCCATTATGATGTCATAATGCAACATTCCATTATGATGCCATAATGCAAAATTCCATTATGATGCCATAACGTAACATTCCATTATGATGTCATAATGCAACATTCCATTATGATGTCGTAATGCAAAATTCCATTATGATGTCATAATGTAACATGCCATTATGATGTCATAATGCAAAATTCCATTATGATGTCATAATGTAAAATTCCATTATGATGTCATAATGCAAAATTCCATTATGATGTCATAATGCAAAATTCCATTATGATGTCATAATGTAAAAATCCATTATGATGTCATAATGCAACATTCCATTATGATGTCATAATGCAAAATTCCATTATGATGTCATAATGTAACATTCCATTATGATGTCATAATGCAAAATTCCATTATGATGTCATAATGTAACTTTTTATTATGATGTGATAATGCGAAATTCCATTATGATGTCATAATGTAAAATCCCATTATGATGTTATAATGCAAAATTCCATTATGATGTCATAATGTAAAATTCCATTATGATGTCATAATGCTAAATTCTATTATGATGTCATAATGCTAAATTCCATTATGATGTCATAATGTAAAATTACATTATGATGTCATAATGCTAAATTCTATTATGATGTCATAATGCAAAATTGCATTATGATATCATAATGTAACATTCCATTATGATGTCATAATGCAATATTCCATTATGATGTCATAATGTAACATGCCATTATGATGTCATAATGCAACATTCCATTATGATGTCATAATGCAACATTCCATTATGATGTCATAATGCAAAATTCCAGTATGATGTCATAATGCATCATTCCATTATGATGTCATAATTAGAGATGAGCGAACGTGTTCGGCTCCGCCCCTTTTCACCCGAGCACCGAACTTTGCGAGCAATTCCGTGCTCGGGCGAAAAAAGTTCGGGGGTCGCCGTGGCAGCGCGGGGGGGTGCGGCGGGGAGTGGGGGGGAGAGGGAGAGAGAGAGGGCTCCCCCCTGTTCCCCGCTGCTGCCGCCCGCGCCGCCGCACCTCCCCCCGCCGCCCGGCGCCGGCCGAATACTTACGCGCGGACACTGAAGTCCTCGGATAAGCCGGTGTCTGGGTGCGTAAGTGTTCGTTAAGAACACGTTCGCTCATCTCTAGTCATAATGCAACATTCCATTATGATATCATAATGTAACATTTCATTATGATGTCATAATGTAACATTCCATTATGATGTCATAATGCAAAATTCCATTATGATGTCATAATGTAAAATTCCATTATGATGTCATAATGCAAAAATTCCATTATGATGTCATAATGCAAAATTCCATTATGATGTCATAATGTAAAATTCCATTATGATGTCATAATGCAAAATTCCATTATGATGTCATAATGCAAAATTCCATTATGATGTCACAATGTAAAATTCCATTATGATGTCATAATGCAAAATTCCATTATGATGTCATAATGTAAAATTCCATTATGATGTCATAATGCAACATTCCATTATGATGTCATAATGCAAAATTCCATTATGATGCCATAACGTAACATTCCATTATGATGTCATAATGCAAAATTCCATTATGATGTCATAATGTAAAATTCCATTATGATGTCATAATGCAAAAATTCCATTATGATGTCATAATGCAAAATTCCATTATGATGTCATAATGTAAAATTCCATTATGATGTCATAATGCAAAATTCCATTATGATGTCATAATGCAAAATTCCATTATGATGTCATAATGTAACATTCCATTAAGATGTCATAATGCAAAATTCCATTATGATGTCATAATGCAAAATTCCATTATGATGTCATAATGTAACATTCCATTATGATGTCATAATGCAAAATTCCATTATGATGTCATAATGCAAAATTCCATTATGATGTCATAATGTAACATTCCATTATGATGTCATAATGCAAAATTCCATTATGATGTCATAATGCAAAATTCCATTATGATGTCATAATATAGAATTCCATTATGATGTCATAATGCAAAATTCCATTATGATGTCATAATGCAAAATTCCATTATGATGTCATAATGCAAAATTCCATTATGATGGCATAATGCAAAATTCCATTATGATGTCATAATGCAAAATTCCATTATGATGTCATAATGTAAAATTCCATTATGATGTCATAAAGCAACATTCCATTATGATGTCATAATGCAAAATTCCATTATGATGTCATAATGTAAAATTCCATTATGATGTCATAATGTAAAATTCCATTATGATGTCATAATGTAACATTCCATTATGATGTCATAATGCAACATTCCATTATGATGTCATAATGCAAAATTCCATTATGATGTCATAATGCAAAATTCCATTATGATGTCATAATGTAAAATTCCATTATGATGTCATAATGCAAAATTCCATTATGATGTCATAATGCAAAATTCCATTATGATGTCATAATGTAAAATTCCATTATGATGTCATAATGCAAAATTCCATTATGATGTCATAATGTAAAATTCCATTATGATGTCATAATGCAACATTCCATTATGATGTCATAATGCAAAATTCCATTATGATGCCATAACGTAACATTCCATTATGATGTCATAATGCAAAATTCCATTATGATGTCATAATGTAAAATTCCATTATGATGTCATAATGCAAAATTCCATTATGATGTCATAATGCAAAATTCCATTATGATGTCATAATGCAAAATTCCATTATGATGTCATAATGCAAAATTCCATTATGATGTCATAATGTAACATTCCATTATGATGTCATAATGCAACATTCCATTATGATGTCATAATGCAAAATTCCATTATGATGTCATAATGCAAAATTCCATTATGATGTCATAATGTAACATTCCATTATGATGTCATAATGCAAAATTCCATTATGATGTCATAATGCAAAATTCCATTATGATGTCATAATGTAACATTCCATTATGATGTCATAATGCAAAATTCCATTATGATGTCATAATGCAAAATTCCATTATGATGTCATAATGTAAAATCCCATTATGATGTTATAATGCAAAATTCCATTATGATGTCATAATGTAAAATTCCATTATGATGTCATAATGCTAAATTCTATTATGATGTCATAATGCTAAATTCTATTATGATGTCATAATGCTAAATTCCATTATGATGTCTTAATGTAAAATTACATTATGATGTCATAATGCTAAATTCTATTATGATATCATAATGCAAAATTGCATTATGATATCATAATGTAACATTCCATTATGATGTCATAATGCAATATTCCATTATGATGTCATAATGTAACATGCCATTATGATGTCATAATGCAACATTCCATTATGATGTCATAATGCAACATTCCATTATGATGTCATAATGCAAAATTCCAGTATGATGTCATAATGCATCATTCCATTATGATGTCATAATGCAACATTCCATTATGATGTCATAATGTAACATTCCATTATGATGTCATAATGTAACATTCTATTATGATGTCATAATGCAAAATTCCATTATGATGTCATAATGCAAAATTCCATTATGATGTCATAATGTAAAATTCCATTATGATGTCATAATGCAAAATTCCATTATGATGTCAAAATGTAAAATTCCATTATGATGTCATAATGCAACATTCCATTATGATGTCATAATGCAAAATTCCATTATGATGCCATAACGTAACATTCCATTATGATGTCATAATGCAAAATTCCATTATGATGTCATAATGTAAAATTCCATTATGATGTCATAATGTAAAATTCCATTATGATGTCATAATGCTAAATTCTATTATGATGTCATAATGCTAAATTCCATTATGATGTCATAATGTTAAATTACATTATGATGTCATAATGCTAAATTCTATTATGATGTCATAATGCAAAATTGCATTATGATATCATAATGTAACATTCCATTATGATGTCATAATGCATCATTCCATTATGATGTCATAATGCAAAATTCCATTATGATGTCATAATGTAAAATTCCATTATGATGTCATAATGCAAAATTCCATTATGATGTCATAATGCAAAATTCCATTATGATGTCATAATGTAAAAATCCATTATGATGTCATAATGCAACATTCCATTATGATGTCATAATGCAAAATTCCATTATGATGTCATAATGCAAAATTCCATTATGATGTCATAATGTAAAATTCCATTATGATGTCATAATGCAACATTCCATTATGATGTCGTAATGCAAAATTCCATTATGATGTCATAATGTAACATGCCATTATGATGTCATAATGCAAAATTCCATTATGATGTCATAATGTAAAATTCCATTATGATGTTATAATGCAAAATTCCATTATGATGTCATAATGTAAAATTCCATTATGATGTCATAATGCTAAATTCTATTATGATGTCATAATGCTAAATTCCATTATGATGTCATAATGTAAAATTCCATTATGATGTCATAATGTAAAATTCTATTATGATGTCATAATGCAAAATTGCATTATGATATCATAATGTAACATTCCATTATGATGTCATAATGCAATATTCCATTATGATGTCATAATGTAACATGCCATTATGATGTCATAATGCAACATTCCATTATGATGTCATAATGCAACATTCCATTATGATGTCATAATGCAACATTCCATTATGATGTCATAATGCAAAATTCCAGTATGATGTCATAATGCATCATTCCATTATGATGTCATAATGCAAAATTCCATTATGATGTCATAATGTAAAATTCCATTATGATGTCATAATGCAAAATTCCATTATGATGTCATAATGCAAAATTCCATTATGATGTCATAATGTAAAAATCCATTATGATGTCATAATGCAACATTCCATTATGATGTCATAATGCAAAATTCCATTATGATGTCATAATGTAACTTTTTATTATGATGTGATAATCGGAAATTCCATTATGATGTCATAATGTAAAATCCCATTATGATGTTATAATGCAAAATTCCATTATGATGTCATAATGCTAAATTCTATTATGATGTCATAATGCTAAATTCCATTATGATGTCATAATGTAAAATTACATTATGATGTCATAATGCTAAATTCTATTATGATGTCATAATGCTAAATTCCATTATGATGTCATAATGTAAAATTACATTATGATGTCATAATGCTAAATTCTATTATGATGTCATAATGCAAAATTGCATTATGATATCATAATGTAACATTCCATTATGATGTCATAATGCAATATTCCATTATGATGTCATAATGTAACATGCCATTATGATGTCATAATGCAACATTCCATTATGATGTCATAATGTAACATTCCATTATGATGTCATAATGTAAAATTCCATTATGATGTCATAAAGCAACATTCCATTATGATGTCATAACGCAAAATTCCATTATGATGTCATAATGCAAAACTCCATTATGATGTCATAATGCAAAACTCCATTATGATGTCATAATGCAACATTCCATTATGATGTCGTAATGTAAAATTCCATTATGATGTCATAAAGCAACATTCCATTATGATGTCATAATGCAAAATTCCATTATGATGTCATAATGCAAAATTCCATTATGATGTCATAATGCAAAACTCCATTATGATGTCCTAATGCAACATTCCATTATGATGTCGTAATGCAAAATTCCATTATGATGTCATAATGTAACATGCCATTATGATGTCATTATGCAAAATTCCATTATGATGTCATAATGTAAAATTCTATTATGATGTCATAATGCAAAATTCCATTATGATGTCATAATGCAAAACTCCATTATGATGTCATAATGAAAACTCCATTATGATGTCATAATGCAAAATTCCATTATGATGTCATAATCCAAAACTCAATTATGATGTCATAATGCAAAATTCCATTATGATGTCATAATGCAAAATTCCATTATGATGTCATAATGCAAAATTCCATTATGATGTCATAATGCAAAATTCCATTATGATGTCATAATGTAACATTCCATTATGATGTCATAATGCAACATTCCATTATGATGTCATAATGCAAAATTCCATTATGATGTCATAATGCAAAATTCCATTATGATGTCATAATGCAAAATTCCATTATGATGTCATAATGTAACATTCCATTATGATGTCATAATGCAACATTCCATTATGATGTCATAATGCAAAATTCCATTATGATGTCATAATGCAAAATTCCATTATGATGTCATAATGTAACATTCCATTATGATGTCATAATGCCAAATTCCATTATGATGTCATAATGTAACATTCCATTATGATGTCATAATGTAAAATTCCATTATGATGTCATAAAGCAACATTCCATTATGATGTCATAATGCAAAATTCCATTATGATGTCATAATGTAAAATTCCATTATGATGTCATAATGTAAAATTCCATTATGATGTCATAATGCAACATTCCATTGTGATGTCATAATGTAACATTCCATTATGATGTCATAATGCAAAATTCCATTATGATGTCATAATGTAAAATTCCATTATGATGTCATAATGCAAAAATTCCATTATGATGTCATAATGCAAAATTCCATTATGATGTCATAATGCAACATTCCATTATGATGTCATAATGCAACATTCTATTATGATGTCATAATGCAAAATTCCATTATGATGTCATAATGTAAAATTCCATTATGATGTCATAATGTAAAATTCCATTATGATGTCATAATGCAACATTCCATTGTGATGTCATAATGTAACATTCCATTATGATGTCATAATGCAAAATTCCATTATGATGTCATAATGTAAAATTCCATTATGATGTCATAATGCAAAAATTCCATTATGATGTCATAATGCAACATTCCATTATGATGCCATAATGCAACATTCCATTATGATGTCATAATGCAACATTCCATTATGATGTCATAATGCAACATTCCATTATGATGTCATAATGTAACATTCCATTATGATGTCATAATGCAAAATTCCATTATGATGTCATAATGCAAAATTCCATTATGATGTCATAATGCAAAATTCCATTATGATGTCATAATGTAACATTCCATTATGATGTCATAATGTAAAATTCCATTATGATGTCATAATGCAAAATTCCATTAAGATGTCATAATGCAACATTCCATTATGATGTCATAATGCAACATTCCATTATGATGTCATAATGCAAAATTCCATTATGATGTCATAATGTAACATTCCATTATGATGTCATAATGCAAAATTCCATTATGATGTCATAATGCAAAATTCCATTATGATGTCATAATATAGAATTCCATTATGATGTCATAATGCAAAATTCCATTATGATGTCATAATGCAAAATTCCATTATGATGTCATAATGCAAAATTCCATTATGATGTCATAATGCAAAATTCCATTATGATGTCATAATGCAAAATTCCATTATGATGTCATAATGTAAAATTCCATTATGATGTCATAATGCAAAAATTCCATTATGATGTCATAATGCAAAATTCCATTATGATGTCATAATGTAAAATTCCATTATGATGTCATAATGCAAAATTCCATTATGATGTCATAATGTAAAATTCCATTATGATGTCATAATGTAAAATTCCATTATGATGTCATAATGCAAAATTCCATTATGATGTCATAATGCAAAATTCCATTATGATGTCATAATGTAAAATTCCATTATGATGTCATAATGCAACATTCCATTATGATGTCATAATGTAAAATTCCATTATGATGTCATAATGCAACATTCCATTATGATGTCATAATGCAAAATTCCATTATGATGCCATAACGTAACATTCCATTATGATGTCATAATGCAAAATTCCATTATGATGTCATAATGTAAAATTCCATTATGATGTCATAACGCAACATGCCATTATGATGTCATAATGCAAAATTCCATTATGATGTCATAATGTAAAATTCCATTATGATGTCATAATGCAAAATTCCATTATGATGTCATAATGTAAAATTCCATTATGATGTCATAATGCAAAATTCCATTATGATGTCATAATGTAAAATTCCATTATGATGTCATAATGCAAAATTCCATTATGATGTCATAATGTAAAATTCCATTATGATGTCATAATGCAACATTCCATTATGATGTCATAATGCAAAATTCCATTATGATGTCATAATGTAACATTCCATTATGATGTCATAATGCAAAATTCCATTATGATGTCATAATGTAACATTCCATTATGATGTCATAATGCAAAATTCCATTATGATGTCATAATGTAAAATTCCATTATGATGTCATAATGCAAAAATTCCATTATGATGTCATAATGCAAAATTCCATTATGATGTCATAATGTAAAATTCCATTATGATGTCATAATGCAACATTCCATTATGATGTCATAATGCAAAATTCCATTATGATGTCATAATGTAAAATTCCATTATGATGTCATAATGCAACATTCCATTATGATGTCATAATGCAAAATTCCATTATGATGTCATAATGTAAAATTCCATTATGATGTCATAATGCAAAATTCCATTATGATGTCATAATGTCAAATTCCATTATGATGTCATAATGCAACATTCCATTATGATGTCATAATGCAAAATTCCATTATGATGTCGTAATGTAAAATTCCATTATGATGTCATAATGCAACATTCCATTATGATGTCGTAATGCAAAATTCCATTATGATGTCATAATGTAACATGCCATTATGATGTCATAATGCAAAATTCCATTATGATGTCATAATGTAAAATTCCATTATGATGTCATAATGCAAAATTCCATTATGATGTCATAATGCAAAATTCCATTATGATGTCATAATGCAAAATTCCATTATGATGTCATAATGCAAAATTCCATTATGATGTCATAATGCAAAATTCCATTATGATGTCATAATGTAAAATTCCATTATGATGTCATAATGTAAAATTCAATTATGATGTCATAATGCAAAATTCCATTATGATGTCATAATGCAAAACTCCATTATGATGTCATAATGCAAAACTCCATTATGATGTCATAATGCAAAATTCCATTATGATGTCATAATGCAAAATTCCATTATGATGTCATAATGTAAAATTCCATTATGATGTCATAATGCAAAATTCCATTATGATGTCATAATGTAAAATTCCATTATGATGTCATAATGCAACATTCCATTATGATGTCATAATGCAAAATTCCATTATGATGCCATAACGTAACATTCCATTATGATGTCATAATGCAAAATTCCATTATGATGTCATAATGTAAAATTCCATTATGATGTCATAATGCAAAATTCCATTATGATGTCATAATGCAAAATTCCATTATGATGTCATAATGTAACATTCCATTATGATGTCATAATGCAACATTCCATTATGATGTCATAATGCAAAATTCCATTATGATGTCATAATGCAAAATTCCATTATGATGTCATAATGTAACATTCCATTATGATGTCATAATGCAAAATTCCATTATGATGTCATAATGCAAAATTCCATTATGATGTCATAATGTAACATTACATTATGATGTCATAATGCAAAATTCCATTATGATGTCATAATGCAAAATTCCATTATGATGTCATAATGTAAAATCCCATTATGATGTTATAATGCAAAATTCCATTATGATGTCATAATGTAAAATTCCATTATGATGTCATAATGCTAAATTCTATTATGATGTCATAATGCTAAATTCCATTATAATGTCATAATGTAAAATTACATTATGATGTCATAATGCTAAATTCTATTATGATGTCATAATGCAAAATTGCATTATGATATCATAATGTAACATTCCATTATGATGTCATAATGCAATATTCCATTATGATGTCATAATGTAACATGCCATTATGATGTCATAATGCAAAATTCCATTATGATGCCATAACGTAACATTCCATTATGATGTCATAATGCAAAATTCCATTATGATGTCATAATGTAAAATTCCATTATGATGTCATAATGCAACATTCCATTATGATGTCGTAATGCAAAATTCCATTATGATGTCATAATGTAACATGCCATTATGATGTCATAATGCAAAATTCCATTATGATGTCATAATGTAAAATTCCATTATGATGTCATAATGCAAAATTCCATTATAATGTCATAATGCAAAATTCCATTATGATGTCATAATGTAAAAATCCATTATGATGTCATAATGCAACATTCCATTATGATGTCATAATGCAAAATTCCATTATGATGTCATAATGTAACATTCCATTATGATGTCATAATGCAAAATTCCATTATGATGTCATAATGTAACATTCCATTATGATGTCATAACGTAACATTCCATTATGATGTCATAATGCAAAATTCCATTATGATGCCATAACGTAACATTCCATTATGATGTCATAATGCAAAATTCCATTATGATGTCATAATGTAAAATTCCATTATGATGTCATAATGTAAAATTCCATTATGATGTCATAATGCAACATTCCATTATGATGTCGTAATGCAAAATTCCATTATGATGTCATAATGTAACATGCCATTATGATGTCATAATGCAAAATTCCATTATGATGTCATAATGTAAAATTCCATTATGATGTCATAATGCAAAATTCCATTATAATGTCATAATGCAAAATTCCATTATGATGTCATAATGTAAAAATCCATTATGATGTCATAATGCAACATTCCATTATGATGTCATAATGCAAAATTCCATTATGATGTCATAATGTAACATTCCATTATGATGTCATAATGCAAAATTCCATTATGATGTCATAATGTAACATTCCATTATGATGTCATAATGCAAAATTCCATTATGATGTCATAATGTAACTTTTTATTATGATGTGATAATGCGAAATTCCATTATGATGTCATAATGTAAAATCCCATTATGATGTTATAATGCAAAATTCCATTATGATGTCATAATGTAAAATTCCATTATGATGTCATAATGCTAAATTCTATTATGATGTCATAATGCTAAATTCCATTATGATGTCATAATGTAAAATTACATTATGATGTCATAATGCTAAATTCTATTATGATGTCATAATGCAAAATTGCATTATGATATCATAATGTAACATTCCATTATGATGTCATAATGCAATATTCCATTATGATGTCATAATGTAACATGCCATTATGATGTCATAATGCAACATTCCATTATGATGTCATAATGCAACATTCCATTATGATGTCATAATGCAAAATTCCAGTATGATGTCATAATGCATCATTCCATTATGATGTCATAATGCAACATTCCATTATGATGTCATAATGTAACATTCCATTTTGATGTCATAATGTAACATTCCATTATGATGTCATAATGTAACATTCCATTATGATGTCATAATGCAAAATTCCATTATGATGTCATAATGTAAAATTCCATTATGATGTCATAATGCAAAAATTCCATTATGATGTCATAATGCAAAATTCCATTATGATGTCATAATGTAAAATTCCATTATGATGTCATAATGCAAAATTCCATTATGATGTCATAATGCAAAATTCCATTATGATGTCATAATGTAAAATTCCATTATGATGTCATAATGCAAAATTCCATTATGATGTCATAATGTAAAATTCCATTATGATGTCATAATGCAACATTCCATTATGATGTCATAATGCAAAATTCCATTATGATGCCATAACGTAACATTCCATTATGATGTCATAATGCAAAATTCCATTATGATGTCATAATGTAAAATTCCATTATGATGTCATAATGCAAAATTCCATTATGATGTCATAATGCAAAATTCCATTATGATGTCATAATGTAAAATTCCATTATGATGTCATAATGTAAAATTCCATTATGATGTCATAATGCAAAATTCCATTATGATGTCATAATGCAAAATTCCATTATGATGTCATAATGCAAAATTCCATTATGATGTCATAATGCAAAATTCCATTATGATGGCATAATGCAAAATTCCATTATGATGTCATAATGCAAAATTCCATTATGATGTCATAATGTAAAATTCCATTATGATGTCATAAAGCAACATTCCATTATGATGTCATAATGCAAAATTCCATTATGATGTCATAATGTAAAATTCCATTATGATGTCATAATGTAAAATTCCATTATGATGTCATAATGTAACATTCCATTATGATGTCATAATGCAACATTCCATTATGATGTCATAATGCAAAATTCCATTATGATGTCATAATGCAAAATTCCATTATGATGTCATAATGCAAAATTCCATTATGATGTCATAATGTAACATTCCATTATGATGTCATAATGCAAAATTCCATTATGATGTCATAATGTAACATTCCATTATGATGTCATAATGCAAAATTCCATTATGATGTCATAATGCAAAATTCCATTATGATGTCATAATGTAACATTCCATTATGATGTCATAATGCAAAATTCCATTATGATGTCATAATGCAAAATTCCATTATGATGTCATAATGTAACATTCCATTATGATGTCATAATGCAAAATTCCATTATGATGTCATAATGCAAAATTCCATTATGATGTCATAATATAGAATTCCATTATGATGTCATAATGCAAAATTCCATTATGATGTCATAATGCAAAATTCCATTATGATGTCATAATGCAAAATTCCATTATGATGTCATAATGCAAAATTCCATTATGATGTCATAATGCAACATTCCATTATGATGTCATAATGCAACATTCCATTATGATGCCATAATGTAACATTCCATTATGATGTCATAATGTAACATTCCATTATGATGTCATAATGCAAAATTCCATTATGATGTCATAATGTAAAATTCCATTATGATGTCATAATGCAAAAATTCCATTATGATGTCAAAATGCAAAATTCCATTATGATGTCATAATGTAAAATTCCATTATGATGTCATAATGCAAAATTCCATTATGATGTCATAATGCAAAATTCCATTATGATGTCATAACGTAAAATTCCATTATGATGTCATAATGCAAAATTCCATTATGATGTCATAATGTAAAATTCCATTATGATGTCATAACGCAACATTCCATTATGATGTCATAATGCAAAATTCCATTATGATGCCATAACGTAACATTCCATTATGATGTCATAATGTAAAATTCCATTATGATGTCATAATGTAAAATTCCATTATGATGTCATAATGCAACATTCCATTATGATGTCGTAATGCAAAATTCCATTATGATGTCATAATGTAACATGCCATTATGATGTCATAATGCAAAATTCCATTATGATGTCATAATGTAAAATTCCATTATGATGTCATAATGCAAAATTCCATTATGATGTCATAATGCAAAATTCCATTATGATGTCATAATGCAAAATTCCATTATGATGGCATAATGTAAAATTCCATTATGATGTCATAATGCAAAATTCCATTATGATGTCATAATGTAAAATTCCATTATGATGTCATAAAGCAACATTCCATTATGATGTCATAATGCAAAATTCCATTATGATGTCATAATGTAAAATTCCATTATGATGTCATAATGTAAAATTCCATTATGATGTCATAATGTAACATTCCATTATGATGTCATAATGCAACATTCCATTATGATGTCATAATGCAAAATTCCATTATGATGTCATAATGCAAAATTCCATTATGATGTCATAATGTAACATTCCATTATGATGTCATAATGCAAAATTCCATTATGATGTCATAATGTAAAATTCCATTATGATGTCATAATGCAAAATTCCATTATGATGTCATAATGCAAAATTCCATTATGATGTCATAATGTAAAATTCCATTATGATGTCATAATGCAAAATTCCATTATGATGTCATAATGTAAAATTCCATTATGATGTCATAATGCAAAATTCCATTATGATGTCATAATGCAAAATTCCATTATGATGTCATAATGCAAAATTCCATTATGATGTCATAATGTAACATTCCATTATGATGTCATAATGCAACATTCCATTATGATGTCATAATGCAACATTCCATTATGATGTCATAATGCAAAATTCCATTATGATGTCATAATGCAAAATTCCATTATGATGTCATAATGTAACATTCCATTATGATGTCATAATGCAAAATTCCATTATGATGTCATAATGCAAAATTCCATTATGATGTCATAATGTAACATTCCATTATGATGTCATAATGCAAAATTCCATTATGATGTCATAATGCAAAATTCCATTATGATGTCATAATGCAAAATTCCATTATGATGTCATAATGTAAAATCCCATTATGATGTTATAATGCAAAATTCCATTATGATGTCATAATGCAAAATTCCATTATGATGTCATAATGTAAAATTCCATTATGATGTCATAATGCAAAATTCCATTATGATGTCATAATGCATCATTCCATTATGATGTCATAATGCAACATTCCATTATGATGTCATAATGCAAAATTCCATTATGATGCCATAACGTAACATTCCATTATGATGTCATAATGCAAAATTCCATTATGATGTCATAATGTAAAATTCCATTATGATGTCATAATGTAAAATTCCATTATGATGTCATAATGTAAAATTCCATTATGATGTCATAATGCTAAATTCTATTATGATGTCATAATGCTAAATTCCATTATGATGTCATAATGTTAAATTACATTATGATGTCATAATGCTAAATTCTATTATGATGTCATAATGCAAAATTGCATTATGATATCATAATGTAACATTCCATTATGATGTCATAATGCAAAATTCCATTATGATGTCATAATGCAAAATTCCATTATGATGTCATAATGCAAAATTCCATTATGATGTCATAATGCAAAATTCCATTATGATGGCATAATGCAAAATTCCATTATGATGTCATAATGCAAAATTCCATTATGATGTCATAATGTAAAATTCCATTATGATGTCATAAAGCAACATTCCATTATGATGTCATAATGCAAAATTCCATTATGATGTCATAATGTAAAATTCCATTATGATGTCATAATGTAAAATTCCATTATGATGTCATAATGTAACATTCCATTATGATGTCATAATGCAACATTCCATTATGATGTCATAATGCAAAATTCCATTATGATGTCATAATGCAAAATTCCATTATGATGTCATAATGCAAAATTCCATTATGATGTCATAATGTAACATTCCATTATGATGTCATAATGCAAAATTCCATTATGATGTCATAATGTAACATTCCATTATGATGTCATAATGCAAAATTCCATTATGATGTCATAATGCAAAATTCCATTATGATGTCATAATGTAACATTCCATTATGATGTCATAATGCAAAATTCCATTATGATGTCATAATGCAAAATTCCATTATGATGTCATAATGTAACATTCCATTATGATGTCATAATGCAAAATTCCATTATGATGTCATAATGCAAAATTCCATTATGATGTCATAATATAGAATTCCATTATGATGTCATAATGCAAAATTCCATTATGATGTCATAATGCAAAATTCCATTATGATGTCATAATGCAAAATTCCATTATGATGTCATAATGCAAAATTCCATTATGATGTCATAATGCAACATTCCATTATGATGTCATAATGCAACATTCCATTATGATGCCATAATGTAACATTCCATTATGATGTCATAATGTAACATTCCATTATGATGTCATAATGCAAAATTCCATTATGATGTCATAATGTAAAATTCCATTATGATGTCATAATGCAAAAATTCCATTATGATGTCAAAATGCAAAATTCCATTATGATGTCATAATGTAAAATTCCATTATGATGTCATAATGCAAAATTCCATTATGATGTCATAATGCAAAATTCCATTATGATGTCATAACGTAAAATTCCATTATGATGTCATAATGCAAAATTCCATTATGATGTCATAATGTAAAATTCCATTATGATGTCATAACGCAACATTCCATTATGATGTCATAATGCAAAATTCCATTATGATGCCATAACGTAACATTCCATTATGATGTCATAATGTAAAATTCCATTATGATGTCATAATGTAAAATTCCATTATGATGTCATAATGCAACATTCCATTATGATGTCGTAATGCAAAATTCCATTATGATGTCATAATGTAACATGCCATTATGATGTCATAATGCAAAATTCCATTATGATGTCATAATGTAAAATTCCATTATGATGTCATAATGCAAAATTCCATTATGATGTCATAATGCAAAATTCCATTATGATGTCATAATGCAAAATTCCATTATGATGGCATAATGTAAAATTCCATTATGATGTCATAATGCAAAATTCCATTATGATGTCATAATGTAAAATTCCATTATGATGTCATAAAGCAACATTCCATTATGATGTCATAATGCAAAATTCCATTATGATGTCATAATGTAAAATTCCATTATGATGTCATAATGTAAAATTCCATTATGATGTCATAATGTAACATTCCATTATGATGTCATAATGCAACATTCCATTATGATGTCATAATGCAAAATTCCATTATGATGTCATAATGCAAAATTCCATTATGATGTCATAATGTAACATTCCATTATGATGTCATAATGCAAAATTCCATTATGATGTCATAATGTAAAATTCCATTATGATGTCATAATGCAAAATTCCATTATGATGTCATAATGCAAAATTCCATTATGATGTCATAATGTAAAATTCCATTATGATGTCATAATGCAAAATTCCATTATGATGTCATAATGTAAAATTCCATTATGATGTCATAATGCAAAATTCCATTATGATGTCATAATGCAAAATTCCATTATGATGTCATAATGCAAAATTCCATTATGATGTCATAATGTAACATTCCATTATGATGTCATAATGCAACATTCCATTATGATGTCATAATGCAACATTCCATTATGATGTCATAATGCAAAATTCCATTATGATGTCATAATGCAAAATTCCATTATGATGTCATAATGTAACATTCCATTATGATGTCATAATGCAAAATTCCATTATGATGTCATAATGCAAAATTCCATTATGATGTCATAATGTAACATTCCATTATGATGTCATAATGCAAAATTCCATTATGATGTCATAATGCAAAATTCCATTATGATGTCATAATGCAAAATTCCATTATGATGTCATAATGTAAAATCCCATTATGATGTTATAATGCAAAATTCCATTATGATGTCATAATGCAAAATTCCATTATGATGTCATAATGTAAAATTCCATTATGATGTCATAATGCAAAATTCCATTATGATGTCATAATGCATCATTCCATTATGATGTCATAATGCAACATTCCATTATGATGTCATAATGCAAAATTCCATTATGATGCCATAACGTAACATTCCATTATGATGTCATAATGCAAAATTCCATTATGATGTCATAATGTAAAATTCCATTATGATGTCATAATGTAAAATTCCATTATGATGTCATAATGTAAAATTCCATTATGATGTCATAATGCTAAATTCTATTATGATGTCATAATGCTAAATTCCATTATGATGTCATAATGTTAAATTACATTATGATGTCATAATGCTAAATTCTATTATGATGTCATAATGCAAAATTGCATTATGATATCATAATGTAACATTCCATTATGATGTCATAATGCATCATTCCATTATGATGTCATAATGCAAAATTCCATTATGATGTCATAATGTAAAATTCCATTATGATGTCATAATGCAAAATTCCATTATGATGTCATAATGCAAAATTCCATTATGATGTCATAATGTAAAAATCCATTATGATGTCATAATGCAACATTCCATTATGATGTCATAATGCAAAATTCCATTATGATGTCATAATGCAAAATTCCATTATGATGTCATAATGTAAAATTCCATTATGATGTCATAATGCAACATTCCATTATGATGTCGTAATGCAAAATTCCATTATGATGTCATAATGTAACATGCCATTATGATGTCATAATGCAAAATTCCATTATGATGTCATAATGTAAAATTCCATTATGATGTTATAATGCAAAATTCCATTATGATGTCATAATGTAAAATTCCATTATGATGTCATAATGCTAAATTCTATTATGATGTCATAATGCTAAATTCCATTATGATGTCATAATGTAAAATTACATTATAATGTCATAATGCTAAATTCTATTATGATGTCATAATGCAAAATTGCATTATGATATCATAATGTAACATTCCATTATGATGTCATAATGCAATATTCCATTATGATGTCATAATGTAACATGCCATTATGATGTCATAATGCAACATTCCATTATGATGTCATAATGCAACATTCCATTATGATGTCATAATGCAAAATTCCAGTATGATGTCATAATGCATCATTCCATTATGATGTCATAATGCAAAATTCCATTATGATGTCATAATGTAAAATTCCATTATGATGTCATAATGCAAAATTCCATTATGATGTCATAATGCAAAATTCCATTATGATGTCATAATGTAAAAATCCATTATGATGTCATAATGCAACATTCCATTATGATGTCATAATGCAAAATTCCATTATGATGTCATAATGTAACATTCCATTATGATGTCATAATGCAAAATTCCATTATGATGTCATAATGTAACTTTTTATTATGATGTGATAATCGGAAATTCCATTATGATGTCATAATGTAAAATCCCATTATGATGTTATAATGCAAAATTCCATTATGATGTCATAATGCTAAATTCCATTATGATGTCATAATGCAAAATTCCATTATGATGTCATAATGTAAAATTCCATTATGATGTCATAATGCAAAAATTCCATTATGATGTCAAAATGCAAAATTCCATTATGATGTCATAATGTAAAATTCCATTATGATGTCATAATGCAAAATTCCATTATGATGTCATAATGCAAAATTCCATTATGATGTCATAACGTAAAATTCCATTATGATGTCATAATGCAAAATTCCATTATGATGTCATAATGTAAAATTCCATTATGATGTCATAACGCAACATTCCATTATGATGTCATAATGCAAAATTCCATTATGATGCCATAACGTAACATTCCATTATGATGTCATAATGTAAAATTCCATTATGATGTCATAATGTAAAATTCCATTATGATGTCATAATGCAACATTCCATTATGATGTCGTAATGCAAAATTCCATTATGATGTCATAATGTAACATGCCATTATGATGTCATAATGCAAAATTCCATTATGATGTCATAATGTAAAATTCCATTATGATGTCATAATGCAAAATTCCATTATGATGTCATAATGCAAAATTCCATTATGATGTCATAATGCAAAATTCCATTATGATGGCATAATGCAAAATTCCATTATGATGTCATAATGCAAAATTCCATTATGATGTCATAATGTAAAATTCCATTATGATGTCATAAAGCAACATTCCATTATGATGTCATAATGCAAAATTCCATTATGATGTCATAATGTAAAATTCCATTATGATGTCATAATGTAAAATTCCATTATGATGTCATAATGTAACATTCCATTATGATGTCATAATGCAACATTCCATTATGATGTCATAATGCAAAATTCCATTATGATGTCATAATGCAAAATTCCATTATGATGTCATAATGTAACATTCCATTATGATGTCATAATGCAAAATTCCATTATGATGTCATAATGTAAAATTCCATTATGATGTCATAATGCAAAATTCCATTATGATGTCATAATGCAAAATTCCATTATGATGTCATAATGTAAAATTCCATTATGATGTCATAATGCAAAATTCCATTATGATGTCATAATGTAAAATTCCATTATGATGTCATAATGCAAAATTCCATTATGATGTCATAATGCAAAATTCCATTATGATGTCATAATGCAAAATTCCATTATGATGTCATAATGTAACATTCCATTATGATGTCATAATGCAACATTCCATTATGATGTCATAATGCAAAATTCCATTATGATGTCATAATGCAAAATTCCATTATGATGTCATAATGCAAAATTCCATTATGATGTCATAATGTAACATTCCATTATGATGTCATAATGCAAAATTCCATTATGATGTCATAATGCAAAATTCCATTATGATGTCATAATGTAACATTCCATTATGATGTCATAATGCAAAATTCCATTATGATGTCATAATGCAAAATTCCATTATGATGTCATAATGCAAAATTCCATTATGATGTCATAATGTAAAATCCCATTATGATGTTATAATGCAAAATTCCATTATGATGTCATAATGCAAAATTCCATTATGATGTCATAATGTAAAATTCCATTATGATGTCATAATGCAAAATTCCAGTATGATGTCATAATGCATCATTCCATTATGATGTCATAATGCAACATTCCATTATGATGTCATAATGTAACATTCCATTATGATGTCATAATGTAACATTCCATTATGATGTCATAATGCAAAATTCCATTATGATGTCATAATGTAAAATTCCATTATGATGTCATAATGTAAAATTCCATTATGATGTCATAATGCAAAAATTCCATTATGATGTCATAATGCAAAATTCCATTATGATGTCATAATGTAAAATTCCATTATGATGTCATAATGCAAAATTCCATTATGATGTCATAATGCAAAATTCCATTATGATGTCATAATGTAAAATTCCATTATGATGTCATAATGCAAAATTCCATTATGATGTCATAATGTAAAATTCCATTATGATGTCATAATGCAACATTCCATTATGATGTCATAATGCAAAATTCCATTATGATGCCATAACGTAACATTCCATTATGATGTCATAATGCAAAATTCCATTATGATGTCATAATGTAAAATTCCATTATGATGTCATAATGTAAAATTCCATTATGATGTCATAATGTAAAATTCCATTATGATGTCATAATGCTAAATTCTATTATGATGTCATAATGCTAAATTCCATTATGATGTCATAATGTTAAATTACATTATGATGTCATAATGCTAAATTCTATTATGATGTCATAATGCAAAATTGCATTATGATATCATAATGTAACATTCCATTATGATGTCATAATGCATCATTCCATTATGATGTCATAATGCAAAATTCCATTATGATGTCATAATGTAAAATTCCATTATGATGTCATAATGCAAAATTCCATTATGATGTCATAATGCAAAATTCCATTATGATGTCATAATGTAAAAATCCATTATGATGTCATAATGCAACATTCCATTATGATGTCATAATGCAAAATTCCATTATGATGTCATAATGCAAAATTCCATTATGATGTCATAATGTAAAATTCCATTATGATGTCATAATGCAACATTCCATTATGATGTCGTAATGCAAAATTCCATTATGATGTCATAATGTAACATGCCATTATGATGTCATAATGCAAAATTCCATTATGATGTCATAATGTAAAATTCCATTATGATGTTATAATGCAAAATTCCATTATGATGTCATAATGTAAAATTCCATTATGATGTCATAATGCTAAATTCTATTATGATGTCATAATGCTAAATTCCATTATGATGTCATAATGTAAAATTACATTATAATGTCATAATGCTAAATTCTATTATGATGTCATAATGCAAAATTGCATTATGATATCATAATGTAACATTCCATTATGATGTCATAATGCAATATTCCATTATGATGTCATAATGTAACATGCCATTATGATGTCATAATGCAACATTCCATTATGATGTCATAATGCAACATTCCATTATGATGTCATAATGCAAAATTCCAGTATGATGTCATAATGCATCATTCCATTATGATGTCATAATGCAAAATTCCATTATGATGTCATAATGTAAAATTCCATTATGATGTCATAATGCAAAATTCCATTATGATGTCATAATGCAAAATTCCATTATGATGTCATAATGTAAAAATCCATTATGATGTCATAATGCAACATTCCATTATGATGTCATAATGCAAAATTCCATTATGATGTCATAATGTAACATTCCATTATGATGTCATAATGCAAAATTCCATTATGATGTCATAATGTAACTTTTTATTATGATGTGATAATCGGAAATTCCATTATGATGTCATAATGTAAAATCCCATTATGATGTTATAATGCAAAATTCCATTATGATGTCATAATGCTAAATTCTATTATGATGTCATAATGCTAAATTCCATTATGATGTCATAATGTAAAATTACATTATGATGTCATAATGCTAAATTCTATTATGATGTCATAATGCTAAATTCCATTATGATGTCATAATGTAAAATTACATTATGATGTCATAATGCTAAATTCTATTATGATGTCATAATGCAAAATTGCATTATGATATCATAATGTAACATTCCATTATGATGTCATAATGCAATATTCCATTATGATGTCATAATGTAACATGCCATTATGATGTCATAATGCAACATTCCATTATGATGTCATAATGTAACATTCCATTATGATGTCATAATGTAAAATTCCATTATGATGTCATAAAGCAACATTCCATTATGATGTCATAATGCAAAATTCCATTATGATGTCATAATGCAAAACTCCATTATGATGTCATAATGCAAAACTCCATTATGATGTCATAATGCAAAATTCCATTATGATGTCATAATCCAAAACTCAATTATGATGTCATAATGCAAAATTCCATTATGATGTCATAATGCAAAATTCCATTATGATGTCATAATGCAAAATTCCATTATGATGTCATAATGCAAAATTCCATTATGATGTCATAATGTAACATTCCATTATGATGTCATAATGCAACATTCCATTATGATGTCATAATGCAAAATTCCATTATGATGTCATAATGCAAAATTCCATTATGATGTCATAATGTAACATTCCATTATGATGTCATAATGCAACATTCCATTATGATGTCATAATGCAAAATTCCATTATGATGTCATAATGCAAAATTCCATTATGATGTCATAATGCAACATTCCATTATGATGTCATAATGCAACATTCTATTATGATGTCATAATGCAAAATTCCATTATGATGTCATAATGTAAAATTCCATTATGATGTCATAATGTAAAATTCCATTATGATGTCATAATGCAACATTCCATTGTGATGTCATAATGTAACATTCCATTATGATGTCATAATGCAAAATTCCATTATGATGTCATAATGTAAAATTCCATTATGATGTCATAATGCAAAAATTCCATTATGATGTCATAATGCAAAATTCCATTATGATGTCATAATGCAACATTCCATTATGATGTCATAATGCAACATTCCATTATGATGTCATAATGCAACATTCCATTATGATGTCATAATGCAACATTCCATTATGATGTCATAATGCAACATTCCATTATGATGTCATAATGTAACATTCCATTATGATGTCATAATGCAAAATTCCATTATGATGTCATAATGCAAAATTCCATTATGATGTCATAATGCAAAATTCCATTATGATGTCATAATGTAACATTCCATTATGATGTCATAATGTAAAATTCCATTATGATGTCATAATGCAAAATTCCATTAAGATGTCATAATGCAACATTCCATTATGATGTCATAATGCAAAATTCCATTATGATGTCATAATGTAACATTCCATTATGATGTCATAATGCAAAATTCCATTATGATGTCATAATGCAAAATTCCATTATGATGTCATAATATAGAATTCCATTATGATGTCATAATGCAAAATTCCATTATGATGTCATAATGCAAAATTCCATTATGATGTCATAATGCAAAATTCCATTATGATGTCATAATGCAAAATTCCATTATGATGTCATAATGCAAAATTCCATTATGATGTCATAATGCAAAATTCCATTATGATGTCATAATGTAACATTCCATTATGATGTCATAATGCAAAATTCCATTATGATGTCATAATGTAAAATTCCATTATGATGTCATAATGCAAAAATTCCATTATGATGTCATAATGCAAAATTCCATTATGATGTCATAATGTAAAATTCCATTATGATGTCATAATGCAAAATTCCATTATGATGTCATAATGCAAAATTCCATTATGATGTCATAATGTAAAATTCCATTATGATGTCATAATGCAAAATTCCATTATGATGTCATAATGTAAAATTCCATTATGATGTCATAATGCAACATTCCATTATGATGTCATAATGCAAAATTCCATTATGATGCCATAACGTAACATCCCATTATGATGTCATAATGCAAAATTCCATTATGATGTCGTAATGTAAAATTCCATTATGATGTCATAATGCAACATTCCATTATGATGTCGTAATGCAAAATTCCATTATGATGTCATAATGCAACATGCCATTATGATGTCATAATGCAAAATTCCATTATGATGTCATAATGTAAAATTCCATTATGATGTCATAATGCAAAATTCCATTATGATGTCATAATGTAAAATTCCATTATGATGTCATAATGCAAAATTCCATTATGATGTCATAATGTAAAATTCCATTATGATGTCATAATGCAAAATTCCATTATGATGTCATAATGTAAAATTCCATTATGATGTCATAATGCAACATTCCATTATGATGTCATAATGCAAAATTCCATTATGATGTCATA
Source organism: Eleutherodactylus coqui (assembly GCF_035609145.1). NCBI lineage: Eukaryota > Metazoa > Chordata > Amphibia > Anura > Eleutherodactylidae > Eleutherodactylus > Eleutherodactylus coqui. The sequence continues at coordinate 201,883,957 of NC_089844.1, forward strand.
ATGTAACATTCCATTATGATGTCATAATGCAAAATTCCATTATGATGTCATAATGTAACATTCCATTATGATGTCATAATGCAAAATTCCATTATGATGTCATAATGTAAAATTCCATTATGATGTCATACTGCAAAAATTCCATTATGATGTCATAATGCAAAATTCCATTATGATGTCATAATGTAAAATTCCATTATGATGTCATAATGCAAAATTCCATTATGATGTCATAATGCAAAATTCCATTATGATGTCATAATGCATCATTCCATTATGATGTCATAATGCAACATTCCATTATGATGTCATAATGTAACATTCCATTATGATGTCATAATGTAACATTCCATTATGATGTCATAATGCAAAATTCCATTATGATGTCATAATGTAAAATTCCATTATGATGTCATAATGCAAAAATTCCATTATGATGTCATAATGCAAAATTCCATTATGATGTCATAATGTAAAATTCCATTATGATGTCATAATGCAAAATTCCATTATGATGTCATAATGCAAAATTCCATTATGATGTCATAATGTAAAATTCCATTATGATGTCATAATGCTAAATTCTATTATGATGTCATAATGCAAAATTGCATTATGATATCATAATGTAACATTCCATTATGATGTCATAATGCAATATTCCATTATGATGTCATAATGTAACATGCCATTATGATGTCATAATGCAACATTCCATTATGATGTCATAATGCAACATTCCATTATGATGTCATAATGCAAAATTCCAGTATGATGTCATAATGCATCATTCCATTATGATGTCATAATGCAAAATTCCATTATGATGTCATAATGTAAAATTCCATTATGATGTCATAATGCAAAATTCCATTATGATGTCATAATGCAAAATTCCATTATGATGTCATAATGTAAAAATCCATTATGATGTCATAATGCAACATTCCATTATGATGTCATAATGCAAAATTCCATTATGATGTCATAATGTAACATTCCATTATGATGTCATAATGCAAAATTCCATTATGATGTCATAATGTAACTTTTTATTATGATGTGATAATCGGAAATTCCATTATGATGTCATAATGTAAAATCCCATTATGATGTTATAATGCAAAATTCTATTATGATGTCATAATGCTAAATTCTATTATGATGTCATAATGCTAAATTCCATTATGATGTCATAATGTAAAATTACATTATGATGTCATAATGCTAAATTCTATTATGATGTCATAATGCAAAATTCCATTATGATGTCATAATGTAAAATTCCATTATGATGTCATAATGCAAAAATTCCATTATGATGTCATAATGCAAAATTCCATTATGATGTCATAATGTAAAATTCCATTATGATGTCATAATGCAAAATTCCATTATGATGTCATAATGCAAAATTCCATTATGATGTCATAATGTAAAATTCCATTATGATGTCATAATGCAAAATTCCATTATGATGTCATAATGTAAAATTCCATTATGATGTCATAATGCAACATTCCATTATGATGTCATAATGCAAAATTCCATTATGATGTCGTAATGTAAAATTCCATTATGATGTCATAATGCAACATTCCATTATGATGTCGTAATGCAAAATTCCATTATGATGTCATAATGTAACATGCCATTATGATGTCATAATGCAAAATTCCATTATGATGTCATAATGTAAAATTCCATTATGATGTCATAATGCAAAATTCCATTATGATGTCATAATGCAAAATTCCATTATGATGTCATAATGCAAAATTCCATTATGATGTCATAATGCAAAATTCCATTATGATGTCATAATGTAAAATTCCATTATGATGTCATAATGTAAAATTCAATTATGTTGTCATAATGCAAAATTCCATTATGATGTCATAATGCAAAACTCCATTATGATGTCATAATGCAAAACTCCATTATGATGTCATAATGCAAAACTCCATTATGATGTCATAATGCAAAACTCCATTATGATGTCATAATGCAAAACTCCATTATGATGTCATAATGCAAAATTCCATTATGATGTCATAATGTAAAATTCCATTATGATGTCATAATCCAAAACTCAATTATGATGTCATAATGTAAAATTCCATTATGATGTCATAATGCAAAATTCCATTATGATGTCATAATGCAAAATTCCATTATGATGTCATAATGCAAAATTCCATTATGATGTCATAATGCAACATTCCATTATGATGTTATAATGCAAAATTCCATTATGATGTCATAATGCAAAATTCCATTATGATGTCATAATGTAACATTCCATTATGATGTCATAATGCAAAATTCCATTATGATGTCATAATGTAACATTCCACTATGATGTCATAATGTAAAATTCCATTATGATGTCATAAAGCAACATTCCATTATGATGTCATAACGCAAAATTCCATTATGATGTCATAATGCAAAACTCCATTATGATGTCATAATGCAAAACTCCATTATGATGTCATAATGCAACATTCCATTATGATGTCGTAATGTAAAATTCCAATATGATGTCATAAAGCAACATTCCATTATGATGTCATAATGCAAAATTCCATTATGATGTCATAATGCAAAATTCCATTATGATGTCATAATGCAAAATTCCATTATGATGTCATAATGCAACATTCCATTATGATGTCGTAATGCAAAATTCCATTATGATGTCATAATGTAACATGCCATTATGATGTCATAATGCAAAATTCCATTATGATGTCATAATGTAAAATTCCATTATGATGTCATAATGCAAAATTCCATTATGATGTCATAATGCAAAATTCCATTATGATGTCATAATGCAAAATTCCATTATGATGTCATAAAGCAACATTCCATTATGATGTCATAATGCAAAATTCCATTATGATGTCATAATGTAAAATTCCATTATGATGTCATAATGCAAAAATTCCATTATGATGTCATAATGCAAAATTCCATTATGATGTCATAATGCAACATTCCATTATGATGTTATAATGCAAAATTCCATTATGATGTCATAATGCAAAATTCCATTATGATGTCATAATGTAACATTCCATTATGATGTCATAATGCAAAATTCCATTATGATGTCATAATGTAACATTCCACTATGATGTCATAATGTAAAATTCCATTATGATGTCATAAAGCAACATTCCATTATGATGTCATAACGCAAAATTCCATTATGATGTCATAATGCAAAACTCCATTATGATGTCATAATGCAAAACTCCATTATGATGTCATAATGCAACATTCCATTATGATGTCGTAATGTAAAATTCCATTATGATGTCATAAAGCAACATTCCATTATGATGTCATAATGCAAAATTCCATTATGATGTCATAATGCAAAATTCCATTATGATGTCATAATGCAAAACTCCATTATGATGTCATAATGCAACATTCCATTATGATGTCGTAATGCAAAATTCCATTATGATGTCATAATGTAACATGCCATTATGATGTCATAATGCAAAATTCCATTATGATGTCATAATGTAAAATTCCATTATGATGTCATAATGCAAAATTCCATTATGATGTCATAATGCAAAATTCCATTATGATGTCATAATGCAAAATTCCATTATGATGTCATAATGCAAAATTCCATTATGATGTCATAATGCAAAATTCCATTATGATGTCATAATGTAAAATTCCATTATGATGTCATAATGCAAAATTCCATTATGATGTCATAATGTAAAATTCCATTATGATGTCATAATGCAATATTCCATTATGATGTCATAATGCAAAATTCCATTATGATGTCATAATGCAAAATTCCATTATGATGTCATAATGCAAAATTCCATTATGATGTCATAATGTAACATTCCATTATGATGTCATAATGCAGCATTCCATTATGATGTCATAATACAAAATTCCATTATGATGTCATAATGCAAAATTCCATTATGATGTCATAATGTAACATTCCATTATGATGTCATAATGCAAAATTCCATTATGATGTCATAATGTAACATTCCATTATGATGTCATAATGTAAAATTCCATTATGATGTCATAAAGCAACATTCCATTATGATGTCATAATGCAAAATTCCATTATGATGTCATAATGTAAAATTCCATTATGATGTCATAATGTAAAATTCCATTATGATGTCATAATGCAACATTCCATTGTGATGTCATAATGTAACATTTCATTATGATGTCATAATGCAAAATTCCATTATGATGTCATAATGTAAAATTCCATTATGATGTCATAATGCAAAAATTCCATTATGATGTCATAATGCAACATTCCATTATGATGTCATAATGCAAAATTCCATTTTGATGTCATAATGCAACATTCCATTGTGATGTCATAATGTAACATTCCATTATGATGTCATAATGCAAAATTCCATTATGATGTCATAATGTAAAATTCCATTATGATGTCATAATGCAAAAATTCCATTATGATGTCATAATGCAACATTCCATTATGATGTCATAATGCAACATTCCATTATGATGTCATAATGCAACATTCCATTATGATGTCATAATGCAACATTCCATTATGATGTCATAATGCAACATTCCATTATGATGTCATAATGTAAAATTCCATTATGATGTCATAATGCAACATTCCATTATGATGTCATAATGCAAAATTCCATTATGATGTCATAATGCAAAATTCCATTATGATGTCATAATGTAACATTCCATTATGATGTCATAATGCAACATTCCATTATGATGTCATAATGCAAAATTCCATTATGATGTCATAATGCAAAATTCCATTATGATGTCATAATGTAACATTCCATTATGATGTCATAATGCAACATTCCATTATGATGTCATAATGCAACATTCCATTATGATGTCATAATGCAAAATTCCATTATGATGTCATAATGCAAAATTCCATTATGATGTCATAATGCAACATTCCATTATGATGTCATAATGCAAAATTCCATTATGATGTCATAATGCAAAATTCCATTATGATGTCATAATGCAAAATTCCATTATGATGTCATAATGCAAAATTCCATTATGATGTCATAATGCAAAATTCCATTATGATGTCATAATGCAAAATTCCATTATGATGTCATAATGTAACATTCCATTATGATGTCATAATGCAAAATTCCATTATGATGTCATAATGTAACATTCCATTATGATGTCATAATGCAACATTCCATTATGATGTCATAATGCAAAATTCCAGTATGATGTCATAATGCATCATTCCATTATGATGTCATAATGCAACATTCCATTATGATGTCATAATGCAAAATTCCATTATGATGTCATAATGTAACATTCCATTATGATGTCATAATGCAAAATTCCATTATGATGTCATAATGCAAAATTCCATTATGATGTCATAATGTAAAATTCCATTATGATGTCATAATGCAACATTCCATTATGATGTCATAATGTAAAATTCCATTATGATGTCATAAAGCAACATTCCATTATGATGTCATAATGCAACATTCCATTATGATGTCATAATGCAACATTCCATTATGATGTCATAATGCAAAATTCCAGTATGATGTCATAATGCATCATTCCATTATGATGTCATAATGCAACATTCCATTATGATGTCATAATGTAACATTCCATTATGATGTCATAATGCAAAATTCCATTATGATGTCATAATGTAAAATTCCATTATGATGTCATAATGCAAAAATTCCATTATGATGTCATAATGCAAAATTCCATTATGATGTCATAATGTAAAATTCCATTATGATGTCATAATGTAAAATTCCATTATGATGTCATAATGTAAAATTCCATTATGATGTCATAATGCAAAATTCCATTATGATGTCATAATGCAAAATTCCATTATGATGTCATAATGTAAAATTCCATTTTGATGTCATAATGCAAAATTCCATTATGATGTCATAATGTAAAATTCCATTATGATGTCATAATGCAACATTCCATTATGATGTCATAATGCAAAATTCCATTATGATGCCATAACGTAACATTCCATTATGATGTCATAACGCAAAATTCCATTATGATGTCATAATGTAAAATTCCATTATGATGTCATAATGCAACATTCCATTATGATGTCGTAATGCAAAATTCCATTATGATGTCATAATGTAACATGCCATTATGATGTCATAATGCAAAATTCCATTATGATGTCATAATGTAAAATTCCATTATGATGTCATAATGCAACATTCCATTATGATGTCGTAATGCAAAATTCCATTATGATGTCATAATGTAACATGCCATTATGATGTCATAATGCAAAATTCCATTATGATGTCATAATGTAAAATTCCATTATGATGTCATAATGCAAAATTCCATTATGATGTCATAATGCAAAATTCCATTATGATGTCATAATGCAAAATTCCATTATGATGTCATAATGTAAAATTCCATTATGATGTCATAATGTAAAATTCAATTATGATGTCATAATGCAAAATTCCATTATGATGTCATAATGCAAAACTCCATTATGATGTCATAATGCAAAACTCCATTATGATGTCATAATGCAAAACTCCATTATGATGTCATAATGCAAAACTCCATTATGATGTCATAATGCAAAATTCCATTATGATGTCATAATGTAAAATTCCATTATGATGTCATAATCCAAAACTCAATTATGATGTCATAATGTAAAATTCCATTATGATGTCATAATGCAAAATTCCATTATGATGTCATAATGCAAAATTCCATTATGATGTCATAATGCAAAATTCCATTATGATGTCATAATGCAACATTCCATTATGATGTTATAATGCAAAATTCCATTATGATGTCATAATGCAAAATTCCATTATGATGTCATAATGTAACATTCCATTATGATGTCATAATGCAAAATTCCATTATGATGTCATAATGTAACATTCCATTATGATGTCATAATGTAAAATTCCATTATGATGTCATAAAGCAACATTCCATTATGATGTCATAACGCAAAATTCCATTATGATGTCATAATGCAAAACTCCATTATGATGTCATAATGCAAAACTCCATTATGATGTCAAAATGCAACATTCCATTATGATGTCGTAATGTAAAATTCCATTATGATGTCATAAAGCAACATTCCATTATGATGTCATAATGCAAAATTCCATTATGATGTCATAATGCAAAATTCCATTATGATGTCATAATGCAAAACTCCATTATGATGTCATAATGCAACATTCCATTATGATGTCGTAATGCAAAATTCCATTATGATGTCATAATGTAACATGCCATTATGATGTCATAATGCAAAATTCCATTATGATGTCATAATGTAAAATTCCATTATGATGTCATAATGCAAAATTCCATTATGATGTCATAATGCAAAATTCCATTATGATGTCATAATGCAAAATTCCATTATGATGTCATAATGCAAAATTCCATTATGATGTCATAATGCAAAATTCCATTATGATGTCATAATGTAAAATTCCATTATGATGTCATAATGCAAAATTCCATTATGATGTCATAATGTAAAATTCCATTATGATGTCATAATGTAAAATTCCATTATGATGTCATAATGTAAAATTCCATTATGATGTCATAATGCAAAATTCCATTATGATGTCATAATGCAAAACTCCATTATGATGTCATAATGCAAAACTCCATTATGATGTCATAATGCAAAACTCCATTATGATGTCATAATGCAAAATTCCATTATGATGTCATAATGTAACATTCCATTATGATGTCATAATGCAATATTCCATTATGATGTCATAATGCAAAATTCCATTATGATGTCATAATGCAAAATTCCATTATGATGTCATAATGTAACATTCCATTATGATGTCATAATGCAACATTCCATTATGATGTCATAATGCAACATTCCATTATGATGTCATAATGCAACATTCCATTATGATGTCATAATGCAAAATTCCATTATGATGTCATAATGTAACATTCCATTATGATGTCATAATGCAAAATTCCATTATGATGTCATAATGTAACATTCCATTATGATGTCATAATGTAAAATTCCATTATGATGTCATAAAGCAACATTCCATTATGATGTCATAATGCAAAATTCCATTATGATGTCATAATGTAAAATTCCATTATGATGTCATAATGTAAAATTCCATTATGATGTCATAATGTAAAATTCCATTATGATGTCATAATGCAACATTCCATTGTGATGTCATAATGTAACATTTCATTATGATGTCATAATGCAAAATTCCATTATGATGTCATAATGTAAAATTCCATTATTATGTCATAATGCAAAAATTCCATTATGATGTCATAATGCAAAATTCCATTATGATGTCATAATGTAAAAATCCATTATGATGTCATAATGCAACATTCCATTATGATGTCATAATGCAAAATTCCATTATGATGTCATAATGTAACTTTTTATTATGATGTGATAATGCGAAATTCCATTATGATGTCATAATGTAAAATCCCATTATGATGTTATAATGCAAAATTCCATTATGATGTCATAATGTAAAATTCCATTATGATGTCATAATGCTAAATTCTATTATGATGTCATAATGCTAAATTCCATTATGATGTCATAATGTAAAATTACATTATGATGTCATAATGCTAAATTCTATTATGATGTCATAATGCAAAATTGCATTATGATATCATAATGTAACATTCCAATATGATGTCATAATGCAATATTCCATTATGATGTCATAATGTAACATGCCATTATGATGTCATAATGCAACATTCCATTATGGTGTCATAATGCAACATTCCATTATGATGTCATAATGCAAAATTCCAGTATGATGTCATAATGCATCATTCCATTATGATGTCATAATGCAAAATTCCATTATGATGTCATAATGTAAAATTCCATTATGATGTCATAATGCAAAATTCCATTATGATGTCATAATGCAAAATTCCATTATGATGTCATAATGTAAAAATCCATTATGATGTCATAATGCAACATTCCATTATGATGTCATAATGCAAAATTCCATTATGATGTCATAATGTAACATTCCATTATGATGTCATAATGCAAAATTCCATTATGATGTCATAATGTAACTTTTTATTATGATGTGATAATGCGAAATTCCATTATGATGTCATAATGTAAAATCCCATTATGATGTTATAATGCAAAATTCCATTATGATGTCATAATGTAAAATTCCATTATGATGTCATAATGCTAAATTCTATTATGATGTCATAATGCTAAATTCCATTATGATGTCATAATGTAAAATTACATTATGATGTCATAATGCTAAATTCTATTATGATGTCATAATGCAAAATTGCATTATGATATCATAATGTAACATTCCATTATGATGTCATAATGCAATATTCCATTATGATGTCATAATGTAACATGCCATTATGATGTCATAATGCAACATTCCATTATGATGTCATAATGCAACATTCCATTATGATGTCATAATGCAAAATTCCAGTATGATGTCATAATGCAACATTCCATTATGATGTCATAATGCATCATTCCATTATGATGTCATAATGCAACATTCCATTATGATGTCATAATGCAAAATTCCATTATGATGTCATAATGTAAAATTCCATTATGATGTCATAATGCAAAAATTCCATTATGATGTCATAATGCAAAATTCCATTATGATGTCATAATGTAAAATTCCATTATGATGTCATAATGCAAAATTCCATTATGATGTCATAATGTAAAATTCCATTATGATGTCATAATGCAAAATTCCATTATGATGTCATAATGCAAAGTTCCATTATGATGTCATAATGTAAAATTCCATTATGATGTCATAATGCAAAATTCCATTATGATGTCATAATGTAAAATTCCATTATGATGTCATAATGCAACATTCCATTATGATGTCATAATGCAAAATTCCATTATGATGCCATAACGTAACATTCCATTATGATGTCATAACGCAAAATTCCATTATGATGTCATAATGTAAAATTCCATTATGATGTCATAATGCAACATTCCATTATGATGTCGTAATGCAAAATTCCATTATGATGTCATAATGTAACATGCCATTATGATGTCATAATGCAAAATTCCATTATGATGTCATAATGTAAAATTCCATTATGATGTCATAATGCAAAATTCCATTATGATGTCATAATGCAAAATTCCATTATGATGTCATAATGTAAAAATCCATTATGATGTCATAATGTAAAAATCCATTATGATGTCATAATGCAACATTCCATTATGATGTCATAATGCAAAATTCCATTATGATGTCATAATGTAACATTCCATTATGATGTCATAATGCAAAATTCCATTATGATGTCATAATGTAACTTTTTATTATGATGTGATAATGCGAAATTCCATTATGATGTCATAATGTAAAATCCCATTATGATGTTATAATGCAAAATTCCATTATGATGTCATAATGTAAAATTCCATTATGTTGTCATAATGCTAAATTCTATTATGATGTCATAATGCTAAATTCCATTATGATGTCATAATGTAAAATTACATTATGATGTCATAATGCTAAATTCTATTATGATGTCATAATGCAAAATTGCATTATGATATCATAATGTAACATTCCATTATGATGTCATAATGCAATATTCCATTATGATGTCATAATGTAACATGCCATTATGATGTCATAATGCAACATTCCATTATGATGTCATAATGCAACATTCCATTATGATGTCATAATGCAAAATTCCAGTATGATGTCATAATGCATCATTCCATTATGATGTCATAATGCAAAATTCCATTATGATGTCATAATGTAAAATTCCATTATGATGTCATAATGCAAAATTCCATTATGATGTCATAATGCAAAATTCCATTATGATGTCATAATGTAAAAATCCATTATGATGTCATAATGCAACATTCCATTATGATGTCATAATGCAAAATTCCATTATGATGTCATAATGTAACATTCCATTATGATGTCATAATGCAAAATTCCATTATGATGTCATAATGTAACTTTTTATTATGATGTGATAATGCGAAATTCCATTATGATGTCATAATGTAAAATTCCATTATGATGTCATAATGCTAAATTCTATTATGATGTCATAATGCTAAATTCCATTATGATGTCATAATGTAAAATTACATTATGATGTCATAATGCTAAATTCTATTATGATGTCATAATGCAAAATTGCATTATGATATCATAATGTAACATTCCATTATGATGTCATAATGCAATATTCCATTATGATGTCATAATGTAACATGCCATTATGATGTCATAATGCAACATTCCATTATGATGTCATAATGTAACATTCCATTATGATGTCATAATGTAAAATTCCATTATGATGTCATAAAGCAACATTCCATTATGATGTCATAACGCAAAATTCCATTATGATGTAATAATGCAAAACTCCATTATGATGTCATAATGCAAAACTCCATTATGATGTCATAATGCAACATTCCATTATGATGTCGTAATGTAAAATTCCATTATGATGTCATAAAGCAACATTCCATTATGATGTCATAATGCAAAATTCCATTATGATGTCATAATGCAAAATTCCATTATGATGTCATAATGCAAAACTCCATTATGATGTCATAATGCAACATTCCATTATGATGTCGTAATGCAAAATTCCATTATGATGTCATAATGTAACATGCCATTATGATGTCATAATGCAAAATTCCATTATGATGTCATAATGTAAAATTCTATTATGATGTCATAATGCAAAATTCCATTATGATGTCATAATGCAAAACTCCATTATGATGTCATAATGCAAAACTCCATTATGATGTCATAATGCAAAATTCCATTATGATGTCATAATCCAAAACTCAATTATGATGTCATAATGCAAAATTCCATTATGATGTCATAATGCAAAATTCCAGTATGATGTCATAATGCAAAATTCCATTATGATGTCATAATGTAACATTCCATTATGATGTCATAATGCAACATTCCATTATGATGTCATAATGCAAAATTCCATTATGATGTCATAATGCAAAATTCCATTATGATGTCATAATGTTACATTCCATTATGATGTCATAATGCAAAATTCCATTATGATGTCATAATGTAACATTCCATTATGATGTCATAATGTAAAATTCCATTATGATGTCATAAAGCAACATTCCATTATGATGTCATAATGCAAAATTCCATTATGATGTCATAATGTAAAATTCCATTATGATGTCATAATGTAAAATTCCATTATGATGTCATAATGTAAAATTCCATTATGATGTCATAATGCAAAATTCCATTATGATGTCATAATGTAACTTTTTATTATGATGTGATAATGCGAAATTCCATTATGATGTCATAATGTAAAATCCCATTATGATGTTATAATGCAAAATTCCATTATGATGTCATAATGTAAAATTCCATTATGATGTCATAATGCTAAATTCTATTATGATGTCATAATGCTAAATTCCATTATGATGTCATAATGTAAAATTACATTATGATGTCATAATGCTAAATTCTATTATGATGTCATAATGCAAAATTGCATTATGATATCATAATGTAACATTCCATTATGATGTCATAATGCAATATTCCATTATGATGTCATAATGTAACATGCCATTATGATGTCATAATGCAACATTCCATTATGATGTCATAATGTAACATTCCATTATGATGTCATAATGTAAAATTCCATTATGATGTCATAAAGCAACATTCCATTATGATGTCATAACGCAAAATTCCATTATGATGTCATAATGCAAAACTCCATTATGATGTCATAATGCAAAACTCCATTATGATGTCATAATGCAACATTCCATTATGATGTCGTAATGTAAAATTCCATTATGATGTCATAAAGCAACATTCCATTATGATGTCATAATGTAACATTCCATTATGATGTCATAATGCAAAATTCCATTATGATGTCATAATGCAAAATTCCATTATGATGTCATAATGTAACATTCCATTATGATGTCATAATGCAAAATTCCATTATGATGTCATAATGCAAAATTCCATTATGATGTCATAATATAGAATTCCATTATAATGTCATAATGCAAAATTCCATTATGATGTCATAATGCAAAATTCCATTATGATGTCATAATGCAACATTCCATTATGATGTCATAATGCAAAATTCCATTATGATGTCATAATGCAAAATTCCATTATGATGTCATAATATAGAATTCCATTATGATGTCATAATGCAAAATTCCATTATGACATCATAATGCAAAATTCCATTATGATGTCATAATGCAAAATTCCATTATGATGTCATAAGGCAAAATTCCATTATGATGTCATAAGGCAAAATTCCATTATGATGTCATAAGGCAAAATTCCATTATGATGTCACAATGCAACATTCCATTATGATGTCATATTGTAACATTCCATTATGATGTCATAATGTAACATTCCATTATGATGTCATAATGCAACATTCCATTATGATGTCATAATGCAAAATTCCATTATGATGTCATAATGCAAAATTCCATTATGATGTCATAATGTAACATTCCATTATGATGTCATAATGCAACATTCCATTATGATGTCATAATGCAACATTCCATTATGATGTCATAATGCAACATTCTATTATGATGTCATAATGCAAAATTCCATTATGATGTCATAATGTAAAATTCCATTATGATGTCATAATGTAAAATTCCATTATGATGTCATAATGCAACATTCCATTGTGATGTCATAATGTAACATTCCATTATGATGTCATAATGCAAAATTCCATTATGATGTCATAATGCAAAATTCCATTATGATGTCATAATGTAACATTCCATTATGATGTCATAATGCAACATTCCATTATGATGTCATAATGCAACATTCCATTATGATGTCATAATGCAACATTCTATTATGATGTCATAATGCAAAATTCCATTATGATGTCATAATGTAAAATTCCATTATGATGTCATAATGTAAAATTCCATTATGATGTCATAATGCAACATTCCATTGTGATGTCATAATGTAACATTCCATTATGATGTCATAATGCAAAATTCCATTATGATGTCATAATGAAAAATTCCATTATGATGTCATAATGCAAAAATTCCATTATGATGTCATAATGCAAAATTCCATTATGATGTCATAATGCAACATTCCATTATGATGTCATAATGTAACATGCCATTATGATGTCATAATGCAACATTCCATTATGATGTCATAATGCAACATTCCATTATGATGTCATAATGCAAAATTCCAGTATGATGTCATAATGCAACATTCCATTATGATGTCATAATGCATCATTCCATTATGATGTCATAATGCAACATTCCATTATGATGTCATAATGCAAAATTCCATTATGATGTCATAATGTAAAATTCCATTATGATGCCATAATGCAAAAATTCCATTATGATGTCATAATGCAAAATTCCATTATGATGTCATAATGTAAAATTCCATTATGATGTCATAATGCAAAATTCCATTATGATGTCATAATGTAAAATTCCATTATGATGTCATAATGCAAAATTCCATTATGATGTCATAATGCAAAGTTCCATTATGATGTCATAATGTAAAATTCCATTATGATGTCATAATGCAAAATTCCATTATGATGTCATAATGTAAAATTCCATTATGATGTCATAATGCAACATTCCATTATGATGTCATAATGCAAAATTCCATTATGATGCCATAACGTAACATTCCATTATGATGTCATAATGCAAAATTCCATTATGATGTCATAATGTAAAATTCCATTATGATGTCATAATGCAACATTCCATTATGATGTCGTAATGCAAAATTCCATTATGATGTCGTAATGTAACATGCCATTATGATGTCATAATGCAAAATTCCATTATGATGTCATAATGTAAAATTCCATTATAATGTCATAATGCAAAATTCCATTATGATGTCATAATGCAAAATTCCATTATGATGTCATAATGTAAAAATCCATTATGATGTCATAATGTAAAAATCCATTATGATGTCATAATGCAACATTCCATTATGATGTCATAATGCAAAATTCCATTATGATGTCATAATGTAACATTCCATTATGATGTCATAATGCAAAATTCCATTATGATGTCATAATGTAACTTTTTATTATGATGTGATAATGCGAAATTCCATTATGATGTCATAATGTAAAATCCCATTATGATGTTATAATTAGAGATGAGCGAACACGTTCGGCCCCGCCCCTTTTTCGCCCGAACACCGAACTTTGCGAACACCTCGGTGTTCGGGCGAAAAAGTTCGGGGGCCGCCGTGGCAGCGCGGGGGGGTGCGGCGGGGAGTGGGGGGGAGAGGGAGAGAGAGAGGGCTCCCCCCTGTTCCCCGCTACTGCCGCCCGCGCCGCCGCGCATCTCCCCGCCCCCCGGCGGCACCCGGACACTTACGCGCGAACACTGCAGTGTTCGCTAAAGCCGGTGTCCGGGTGCGGATGTGTCCGTAACGGACACGTTCGCTCATCTCTAGTTATAATGCAAAATTCCATTATGATGTCATAATGTAAAATTCCATTATGTTGTCATAATGCTAAATTCTATTATGATGTCATAATGCTAAATTCCATTATGATGTCATAATGTAAAATTACATTATGATGTCATAATGCTAAATTCTATTATGATGTCATAATGCAAAATTGCATTATGATATCATAATGTAACATTCCATTATGATGTCATAATGCAATATTCCATTATGATGTCATAATGTAACATGCCATTATGATGTCATAATGCAACATTCCATTATGATGTCATAATGCAACATTCCATTATGATGTCATAATGCAAAATTCCAGTATGATGTCATAATGCATCATTCCATTATGATGTCATAATGCAAAATTCCATTATGATGTCATAATGTAAAATTCCATTATGATGTCATAATGCAAAATTCCATTATGATGTCATAATGCAAAATTCCATTATGATGTCATAATGTAAAAATCCATTATGATGTCATAATGCAACATTCCATTATGATGTCATAATGCAAAATTCCATTATGATGTCATAATGTAACATTCCATTATGATGTCATAATGCAAAATTCCATTATGATGTCATAATGTAACTTTTTATTATGATGTGATAATGCGAAATTCCATTATGATGTCATAATGTAAAATTCCATTATGATGTCATAATGCTAAATTCTATTATGATGTCATAATGCTAAATTCCATTATGATGTCATAATGTAAAATTACATTATGATGTCATAATGCTAAATTCTATTATGATGTCATAATGCAAAATTGCATTATGATATCATAATGTAACATTCCATTATGATGTCATAATGCAATATTCCATTATGATGTCATAATGTAACATGCCATTATGATGTCATAATGCAACATTCCATTATGATGTCATAATGTAACATTCCATTATGATGTCATAATGTAAAATTCCATTATGATGTCATAAAGCAACATTCCATTATGATGTCATAACGCAAAATTCCATTATGATGTAATAATGCAAAACTCCATTATGATGTCATAATGCAAAACTCCATTATGATGTCATAATGCAACATTCCATTATGATGTCGTAATGTAAAATTCCATTATGATGTCATAAAGCAACATTCCATTATGATGTCATAATGCAAAATTCCATTATGATGTCATAATGCAAAATTCCATTATGATGTCATAATGCAAAACTCCATTATGATGTCATAATGCAACATTCCATTATGATGTCGTAATGCAAAATTCCATTATGATGTCATAATGTAACATGCCATTATGATGTCATAATGCAAAATTCCATTATGATGTCATAATGTAAAATTCTATTATGATGTCATAATGCAAAATTCCATTATGATGTCATAATGCAAAACTCCATTATGATGTCATAATGCAAAACTCCATTATGATGTCATAATGCAAAATTCCATTATGATGTCATAATCCAAAACTCAATTATGATGTCATAATGCAAAATTCCATTATGATGTCATAATGCAAAATTCCATTATGATGTCATAATGCAAAATTCCATTATGATGTCATAATGCAAAATTCCATTATGATGTCATAATGTAACATTCCATTATGATGTCATAATGCAACATTCCATTATGATGTCATAATGCAAAATTCCATTATGATGTCATAATGCAAAATTCCATTATGATGTCATAATGTAACATTCCATTATGATGTCATAATGCAACATTCCATTATGATGTCATAATGCAAAATTCCATTATGATGTCATAATGCAAAATTCCATTATGATGTCATAATGTTACATTCCATTATGATGTCATAATGCAAAATTCCATTATGATGTCATAATGTAACATTCCATTATGATGTCATAATGTAAAATTCCATTATGATGTCATAAAGCAACATTCCATTATGATGTCATAATGCAAAATTCCATTATGATGTCATAATGTAAAATTCCATTATGATGTCATAATGTAAAATTCCATTATGATGTCATAATGTAAAATTCCATTATGATGTCATAATGCAAAATTCCATTATGATGTCATAATGTAACTTTTTATTATGATGTGATAATGCGAAATTCCATTATGATGTCATAATGTAAAATCCCATTATGATGTTATAATGCAAAATTCCATTATGATGTCATAATGTAAAATTCCATTATGATGTCATAATGCTAAATTCTATTATGATGTCATAATGCTAAATTCCATTATGATGTCATAATGTAAAATTACATTATGATGTCATAATGCTAAATTCTATTATGATGTCATAATGCAAAATTGCATTATGATATCATAATGTAACATTCCATTATGATGTCATAATGCAATATTCCATTATGATGTCATAATGTAACATGCCATTATGATGTCATAATGCAACATTCCATTATGATGTCATAATGTAACATTCCATTATGATGTCATAATGTAAAATTCCATTATGATGTCATAAAGCAACATTCCATTATGATGTCATAACGCAAAATTCCATTATGATGTCATAATGCAAAACTCCATTATGATGTCATAATGCAAAACTCCATTATGATGTCATAATGCAACATTCCATTATGATGTCGTAATGTAAAATTCCATTATGATGTCATAAAGCAACATTCCATTATGATGTCATAATGTAACATTCCATTATGATGTCATAATGCAAAATTCCATTATGATGTCATAATGCAAAATTCCATTATGATGTCATAATGTAACATTCCATTATGATGTCATAATGCAAAATTCCATTATGATGTCATAATGCAAAATTCCATTATGATGTCATAATATAGAATTCCATTATAATGTCATAATGCAAAATTCCATTATGATGTCATAATGCAAAATTCCATTATGATGTCATAATGCAAAATTCCATTATGATGTCATAATGCAAAATTCCATTATGATGTCATAATGCAACATTCCATTATGATGTCATAATGTAACATTCCATTATGATGTCATAATGTAACATTCCATTATGATGTCATAATGCAAAATTCCATTATGATGTCATAATGCAAAATTCCATTATGATGTCATAATGCAAAATTCCATTATGATGTCATAATGTAACATTCCATTATGATGTCATAATGCAACATTCCATTATGATGTCATAATGCAAAATTCCATTATGATGTCATAATGCAAAATTCCATTATGATGTCATAATGTAACATTCCATTATGATGTCATAATGCAACATTCCATTATGATGTCATAATGCAAAATTCCATTATGATGTCATAATGCAAAATTCCATTATAATGTCATAATGTAACATTCCATTATGATGTCATAATGCAAAATTCCATTATGATGTCATAATGTAACATTCCATTATGATGTCATAATGTAAAATTCCATTATGATGTCATAAAGCAACATTCCATTATGATGTCATAATGCAAAATTCCATTATGATGTCATAATGTAAAATTCCATTATGATGTCATAATGCAACATTCCATTGTTATGTCATAATGTAACATTCCATTATGATGTCATAATGCAAAATTCCATTATGATGTCATAATGTAAAATTCCATTATGATGTCATAATGCAAAAATTCCATTATGATGTCATAATGCAAAATTCCATTATGATGTCATAATGCAACATTCCATTATGATGTCATAATGCAACATTCTATTATGATGTCATAATGCAACATTCCATTATGATGTCATAATGCAACATTCCATTATGATGTCATAATGTAAAATTCCATTATGATGTCATAATGTAACATTCCATTATGATGTCATAATGCAAAATTCCATTATGATGTCATAATGCAAAATTCCATTATGATGTCATAATGCAACATTCCATTATGATGTCATAATGCAACATTCCATTATGATGGCATAATGCAAAATTCCATTATGATGTCATAATGCAAAATTCCATTATGATGTCATAATGCAAAATTTCATTATGATGTCATAATGCAAAATTCCATTATGATGTCATAATGCAAAATTCCATTATGATGTCATAATGCAAAATTCCATTATGATGTCATAATGTAACATTCCATTATGATGTCATAATGAAAAATTCCATTATGATGTCATAATGCAAAATTCCATTATGATGTCATAATGCAACATTCCATTATGATGTCATAATGCAAAATTCCATTATGATGTCATAATGTAACATTCCATTATGATGTCATAATGCAAAATTCCATTATGATGTCATAATGTAACATTCCATTATGATGTCATAATGCAAAATTCCATTATGATGTCATAATGTAACATTCCATTATGATGTCATAATGCAAAAATTCCATTATGATGTCATAATGCAAAATTCCATTATGATGTCATAATGTAAAATTCCATTATGATGTCATAATGCAAAATTCCATTATGATGTCATAATGCAAAATTCCATTATGATGTCATAATGTAAAATTCCATTATGATGTCATAATGCAAAATTCCATTATGATGTCATAATGTAAAATTCCATTATGATGTCATAATGCAACATTCCATTATGATGTCATGATGCAAAATTCCATTATGATGCCATAACGTAATATTCCATTATGATGTCATAATGCAAAATTCCATTATGATGTCATAATGTAAAATTCCATTATGATGTCATAATGCAACATTCCATTATGATGTCGTAATGCAAAATTCCATTATGATGTCATAATGTAACATGCCATTATGATGTCATAATGCAAAATTCCATTATGATGTCATAATGTAAAATTCCATTATGATGTCATAATGCAAAATTCCATTATGATGTCATAATGTAAAATTCCATTATGATGTCATAATGCAAAATTCCATTATGATGTCATAATGTAAAATTCCATTATGATGTCATAATGCAACATTCCATTATGATGTCATAATGCAAAATTCCATTATGATGTCATAATGTAACATTCCATTATGATGTCATAATGCAAAATTCCATTATGATGTCATAATGTAACATTCCATTATGATGTCATAATGCAAAATTCCATTATGATGTCATAATGCAAAACTCCATTATGATGTCATAATGCAAAACTCCATTATGATGTCATAATGCAAAATTCCATTATGATGTCATAATCCAAAACTCAATTATGATGTCATAATGCAAAATTCCATTATGATGTCATAATGCAAAATTCCATTATGATGTCATAATGCAAAATTCCATTATGATGTCATAATGCAAAATTCCATTATGATGTCATAATGTAACATTCCATTATGATGTCATAATGCAACATTCCATTATGATGTCATAATGCAAAATTCCATTATGATGTCATAATGCAAAATTCCATTATGATGTCATAATGCAAAATTCCATTATGATGTCATAATGCAAAATTCCATTATGATGTCATAATGTAAAATTCCATTATGATGTCATAATGCAAAATTCCATTATGATGTCATAATGTAAAATTCCATTATGATGTCATAATGCAACATTCCATTATGATGTCATAATGCAAAATTCCATTATGATGCCATAACGTAACATTCCATTATGATGTCATAATGCAAAATTCCATTATGATGTCATAATGTAAAATTCCATTATGATGTGATAATGCAACATTCCATTATGATGTCGTAATGCAAAATTCCATTATGATGTCATAATGTAACATGCCATTATGATGTCATAATGCAAAATTCCATTATGATGTCATAATGTAAAATTCCATTATGATGTCATAATGCAAAATTCCATTATGATGTCATAATGCAAAATTCCATTATGATGTCATAATGCAAAATTCCATTATGATGTCATAATGCAAAATTCCATTATGATGTCATAATGTAAAATTCCATTATGATGTCATAATGTAAAATTCAATTATGATGTCATAATGTAAAATTCAATTATGATGTCATAATGCAAAATTCCATTATGATGTCATAATGGAAAACTCCATTTTGATGTCTTAATGCAAAACTCCATTATGATGTCATAATGCAAAACTCCATTATGATGTCATAATGCAAAACTCCATTATGATGTCATAATGCAAAATTCCATTATGATGTCATAATGTAAAATTCCATTATGATGTCATAATCCAAAACGCAATTATGATGTCATAATGTAAAATTCCATTATGATGTCATAATGCAAAATTCCATTATGATGTCATAATGCAAAATTCCATTATGATGTCATAATGTAACATTCCACTATGATGTCATAATGTAAAATTCCATTATGATGTCATAAAGCAACATTCCATTATGATGTCATAACGCAAAATTCCATTATGATGTCATAATGCAAAACTCCATTATGATGTCATAATGCAAAACTCCATTATGATGTCATAATGCAACATTCCATTATGATGTCGTAATGTAAAATTCCATTATGATGTCATAAAGCAACATTCCATTATGATGTCATAAAGCAACATTCCATTATGATGTCATAATGCAAAATTCCTTTATGATGTCATAATGCAAAATTCCATTATGATGTCATAATGCAAAACTCCATTATGATGTCATAATGCAACATTCCATTATGATGTCGTAATGCAAAATTCCATTATGATGTCATAATGTAACATGCCATTATGATGTCATAATGCAAAATTCCATTATGATGTCATAATGTAAAATTCTATTATGATGTCATAATGCAAAATTCCATTATGATGTCATAATGCAAAATTCCATTATGATGTCATAATGCAAAATTCCATTATGATGTCATAATGCAAAATTCCATTATGATGTCATAATGCAAAATTCCATTATGATGTCATAATGTAAAATTCCATTATGATGTCATAATGCAAAATTCCATTATGATGTCATAATGTAAAATTCCATTATGATGTCATAATGTAAAATTCCATTATGATGTCATAATATAAAATTCCATTATGATGTCATAATGCAAAATTCCATTATGATGTCATAATGCAAAACTCCATTATGATGTCATAATGCAAAACTCCATTATGATGTCATAATGCAAAACTCCATTATGATGTCATAATGCAAAACTCCATTATGATGTCATAATGCAAAATTCCATTATGATGTCATAATGTAAAATTCCATTATGATGTCATAATCTAAAACTCAATTATGATGTCATAATGTAAAATTCCATTATGATGTCATAATGCAAAATTCCATTATGATGTCATAATGTAAAATTCCATTATGATGTCATAATCTAAAACTCAATTATGATGTCATAATGTAAAATTCCATTATGATGTCATAATGCAAAATTCCATTATGATGTCATAATGCAAAATTCCATTATGATGTCATAATGTAACATTCCATTATGATGTCATAATGCAACATTCCATTATGATGTCATAATGCAAAATTCCATTATGATGTCATAATGTAAAATTCCATTATGATGTCATAATGCAAAATTCCATTATGATGTCATAATGTAAAATTCCATTATGATGTCATAATGCAACATTCCATTATGATGTCATAATGCAAAATTCCATTATGATGTCATAATGTAAAATTCCATTATGATGTCATAATGCAACATGCCATTATGATGTCATAATGCAAAATTCCATTATGATGTCATAATGTAAAATTCCATTATGATGTCATAATGGAAAATTCCATTATGATGTCATAATGCAAAATTCCATTATGATGTCATAATGCAAAATTCCATTATGATGTCATAATGTAAAATTCCATTATGATGTCATAATGTAAAATTCAATTATGATGTCATAATGCAAAATTCCATTATGATGTCATAATGCAAAACTCCATTATGATGTCATAATGCAAAACTCCATTATGATGTCATAATGCAAAACTCCATTATGATGTCATAATGCAAAACTCCATTATGATGTCATAATGCAAAATTCCATTATGATGTCATAATGTAAAATTCCATTATGATGTCATAATCCAAAACTCAATTATGATGTCATAATGTAAAATTCCATTATGATGTCATAATGCAAAATTCCATTATGATGTCATAATGCAAAATTCCATTATGATGTCATAATGCAAAATTCCATTATGATGTCATAATGCAAAATTCCATTATGATGTCATAATGTAACATTCCATTATGATGTCATAATGCAACATTCCATTATGATGCCATAATGCAAAATTCCATTATGATGTCATAATGCAAAATTCCATTATGATGTCATAATGTAACATTCCATTATGATGTCATAATGCAACATTCCATTATGATGTTATAATGCAAAATTCCATTATGATGTCATAATGCAAAATTCCATTATGATGTCATAATGTAACATTCCATTATGATGTCATAATGCAAAATTCCATTATGATGTCATAATGTAACATTCCACTATGATGTCATAATGTAAAATTCCATTATGATGTCATAAAGCAACATTCCATTATGATGTCATAACGCAAAATTCCATTATGATGTCATAATGCAAAAGTCCATTATGATGTCATAATGCAAAACTCCATTATGATGTCATAATGCAACATTCCATTATTATGTCGTAATGTAAAATTCCATTATGATGTCATAAAGCAACATTCCATTATGATGTCATAATGCAAAATTCCATTATGATGTCATAATGCAAAATTCCATTATGATGTCATAATGCAAAACTCCATTATGATGTCATAATGCAACATTCCATTATGATGTCGTAATGCAAAATTCCATTATGATGTCATAATGTAACATGCCATTATGATGTCATAATGCAAAATTCCATTATGATGTCATAATGTAAAATTCCATTATGATGTCATAATGCAAAATTCCATTATGATGTCATAATGCAAAATTCCATTATGATGTCATAATGCAAAATTCCATTATGATGTCATAATGCAAAATTCCATTATGATGTCATAATGCAAAATTCCATTATGATGTCATAATGTAAAATTCCATTATGATGTCATAATGCAAAATTCCATTATGATGTCATAATGTAAAATTCCATTATGATGTCATAATGTAAAATTCCATTATGATGTCATAATGTAAAATTCCATTATGATGTCATAATGTAAAATTCCATTATGATGTCATAATGCAAAATTCCATTATGATGTCATAATGCAAAACTCCATTATGATGTCATAATGCAAAACTCCATTTTGATGTCATAATGCAAAACTCCATTATGATGTCATAATGCAAAATTCCATTATGATGTCATAATGTAACATTCCATTATGATGTCATAATGCAACATTCCATTATGATGTCATAATGCAACATTCCATTATGATGTCATAATGCAAAATTCCATTATGATGTCATAATGTAACATTCCATTATGATGTCATAATGCAACATTCCATTATGATGTCATAATGCAACATTCCATTATGATGTCATAATGCAAAATTCCATTATGATGTCATAATGCAAAATTCCATTATGATGTCATAATGTAACATTACATTATGATGTCATAATGCAAAATTCCATTATGATGTCATAATGTAACATTCCATTATGATGTCATAATGTAAAATTCCATTATGATGTCATAAAGCAACATTCCATTATGATGTCATAATGCAAAATTCCATTATGATGTCATAATGTAAAATTCCATTATGATGTCATAATGTAAAATTCCATTATGATGTCATAATGCAACATTCCATTGTGATGTCATAATGTAACATTTCATTATGATGTCATAATGCAAAATTCCATTATGATGTCATAATGTAAAATTCCATTATGATGTCATAATGCAAAAATTCCATTATTATGTCATAATGCAAAATTCCATTATGATGTCATAATGCAACATTCCATTATGATGTCATAATGCAACATTCCATTATGATGTCATAATGCAAAATTCCATTATGATGTCATAATGTAAAATTCCATTATGATGTCATAATGTAAAATTCCATTGTGATGTCATAATGCAACATTCCATTGTGATGTCATAATGTAACATTCCATTATGATGTCATAATGCAAAATTCCATTATGATGTCATAATGTAAAATTCCATTATGATGTCATAATGCAAAAATTCCATTATGATGTCATAATGCAAAATTCCATTATGATGTCATAATGCAACATTCCATTATGATGTCATAATGCAACATTCCATTATGATGTCATAATGCAACATTCCATTATGATGTCATAATGTAAAATTCCATTATGATGTCATAATGTAACATTCCATTATGATGTCATAATGCAACATTCCATTATGATGTCATAATGTAACATTCCTTTATGATGTCATAATGCAACATTCCATTATGATGTCATAATGCAAAATTCCATTATGATGTCATAATGCAAAATTCCATTATGATGTCATAATGTAACATTCCATTATGATGTCATAATGCAAAATTCCATTATGATGTCATAATGTAACATTCCATTATGATGTCATAATGCAAAATTCCATTATGATGTAATAATGCAAAATTCCATTATGATGTCATAATGTAACATTCCATTATGATGTCATAATGCAAAATTCCATTATGATGTCATAATGCAAAATTCCATTATGATGTCATAATGCAAAATTCCATTATGATGTCATAATGCAAAATTCCATTATGATGTCATAATGCAAAATTCCATTATGATGTCATAATGCAAAATTCCATTATGATGTCATAATGTAACATTCCATTATGATGTCATAATGCAAAATTCCATTATGATGTCATAATGCAAAATTCCATTATGATGTCATAATGCAAAATTCCATTATGATGTCATAATGTAACATTCCATTATGATGTCATAATGTAACATTCCATTATGATGTCATAATGCAAAATTCCATTATGATGTCATAATGCAAAATTCCATTATGATGTCATAATGCAAAATTCCATTATGATGTCATAATGTAACATTCCATTATGATGTCATAATGCAACATTCCATTATGATGTCATAATGCAACATTCCATTATGATGTCATAATGCAAAATTCCATTATGATGTCATAATGTAACATTCCATTATGATGTCATAATGCAACATTCCATTATGATGTCATAATGCAAAATTCCATTATGATGTCATAATGTAACATTCCATTATGATGTCATAATGCAAAATTCCATTATGATGTCATAATGTAACATTCCATTATGATGTCATAATGCAAAATTCCATTATGATGTAATAATGCAAAATTCCATTATGATGTCATAATGTAACATTCCATTATGATGTCATAATGCAAAATTCCATTATGATGTCATAATGCAAAATTCCATTATGATGTCATAATGCAAAATTCCATTATGATGTCATAATGCAAAATTCCATTATGATGTCATAATGCAAAATTCCATTATGATGTCATAATGCAAAATTCCATTATGATGTCATAATGTAACATTCCATTATGATGTCATAATGCAAAATTCCATTATGATGTCATAATGCAAAATTCCATTATGATGTCATAATGCAAAATTCCATTATGATGTCATAATGTAACATTCCATTATGATGTCATAATGTAACATTCCATTATGATGTCATAATGCAAAATTCCATTATGATGTCATAATGCAAAATTCCATTATGATGTCATAATGCAAAATTCCATTATGATGTCATAATGTAACATTCCATTATGATGTCATAATGCAACATTCCATTATGATGTCATAATGCAACATTCCATTATGATGTCATAATGCAAAATTCCATTATGATGTCATAATGTAACATTCCATTATGATGTCATAATGCAACATTCCATTATGATGTCATAATGCAACATTCCATTATGATGTCATAATGCAAAATTCCATTATGATGTCATAATGCAAAATTCCATTATGATGTCATAATGTAACATTACATTATGATGTCATAATGCAACATTCCATTATGATGTCATAATGCAACATTCCATTATGATGTCATAATGCAAAATTCCATTATGATGTCATAATGCAAAATTCCATTATGATGTCATAATGTAACATTACATTATGATGTCATAATGCAAAATTCCATTATGATGTCATAATGTAACATTCCATTATGATGTCATAATGTAAAATTCCATTATGATGTCATAAAGCAACATTCCATTATGATGTCATAATGCAAAATTCCATTATGATGTCATAATGTAAAATTCCATTATGATGTCATAATGTAAAATTCCATTATGATGTCATAATGCAACATTCCATTGTGATGTCATAATGTAACATTTCATTATGATGTCATAATGCAAAATTCCATTATGATGTCATAATGTAAAATTCCATTATGATGTCATAATGCAAAAATTCCATTATTATGTCATAATGCAAAATTCCATTATGATGTCATAATGCAACATTCCATTATGATGTCATAATGCAACATTCCATTATGATGTCATAATGCAAAATTCCATTATGATGTCATAATGTAAAATTCCATTATGATGTCATAATGTAAAATTCCATTGTGATGTCATAATGCAACATTCCATTGTGATGTCATAATGTAACATTCCATTATGATGTCATAATGCAAAATTCCATTATGATGTCATAATGTAAAATTCCATTATGATGTCATAATGCAAAAATTCCATTATGATGTCATAATGCAAAATTCCATTATGATGTCATAATGCAACATTCCATTATGATGTCATAATGCAACATTCCATTATGATGTCATAATGCAACATTCCATTATGATGTCATAATGTAAAATTCCATTATGATGTCATAATGTAACATTCCATTATGATGTCATAATGCAACATTCCATTATGATGTCATAATGTAACATTCCTTTATGATGTCATAATGCAACATTCCATTATGATGTCATAATGCAAAATTCCATTATGATGTCATAATGCAAAATTCCATTATGATGTCATAATGTAACATTCCATTATGATGTCATAATGCAAAATTCCATTATGATGTCATAATGTAACATTCCATTATGATGTCATAATGCAAAATTCCATTATGATGTAATAATGCAAAATTCCATTATGATGTCATAATGTAACATTCCATTATGATGTCATAATGCAAAATTCCATTATGATGTCATAATGCAAAATTCCATTATGATGTCATAATGCAAAATTCCATTATGATGTCATAATGCAAAATTCCATTATGATGTCATAATGCAAAATTCCATTATGATGTCATAATGCAAAATTCCATTATGATGTCATAATGTAACATTCCATTATGATGTCATAATGCAAAATTCCATTATGATGTCATAATGCAAAATTCCATTATGATGTCATAATGCAAAATTCCATTATGATGTCATAATGTAACATTCCATTATGATGTCATAATGTAACATTCCATTATGATGTCATAATGCAAAATTCCATTATGATGTCATAATGCAAAATTCCATTATGATGTCATAATATAGAATTCCATTATGATGTCATAATGCAAAATTCCATTATGATGTCATAATGCAAAATTCCATTATGATGTCATAATGCAAAATTCCATTATGATGTCATAATGCAAAATTCCATTATGATGTCATAATGCAAAATTCCATTATGATGTCATAATGTAACATTCCATTATGATGTCATAATGTAAAATTCCATTATGATGTCATAATGCAAAATTCCATTATGATGTCATAATGCAACATTCCATTATGATGTCATAATGTAACATTCCATTATGATGTCATAATGCAACATTCCATTATGATGTCATAATGCAAAATTCCATTATGATGTCATAACGTAACATTCCATTATGATGTCATTATGTAACATTCCATTATGATGTCATAATGCAAAATTCCATTATGATGTCAAAATGTAACATTCCATTATGATGTCATAATGCAACATTCCATTATGATGTCATAATGCAACATTCCATTATGATGTCATAATGCAAAATTCCAGTATGATGTCATAATGCATCATTCCATTATGATGTCATAATGCAACATTCCATTATGATGTCATAATGCAAAATTCCATTATGATGTCATTATGTAACATTCCATTATGATGTCATAATACAAAATTCCATTATGATGTCATAATGTAAAATTCCATTATGATGTCCTAATGCAACATTCCATTATGATGTCATAATGTAAAATTCCATTATGATGTCATAAAGCAACATTCCATTATGATGTCATAATGCAAAATTCCATTATGATGTCATAATGTAAAATTCCATTATGATGTCATAATGTAAAATTCCATTATGATGTCATAATGCAACATTCCATTGTGATGTCATAATGTAACATTCCATTACGATGTCATAATGCAACATTCCATTATGATGTCATAATGCAACATTCCATTATGATGTCATAATGCAAAATTCCATTATGATGTCATAATGCATCATTCCACTATGATGTCATAATGCAACATTCCATTATGATGTCATAATGCAAAATTCCATTATGATGTCATTATGTAACATTCCATTATGATGTCATAATACAAAATTCCATTATGATGTCATAATGTAAAATTCCATTAGGATGTCATAATGCAACATTCCATTATGATGTCATAATGTAAAATTCCATTATGATGTTATAAAGCAACATTCCATTATGATGTCATAATGCAAAATTCCATTATGATGTCATAATGTAAAATTCCATTATGATGTCATAAAGCAACATTCCATTATGATGTCATAAAGCAAAATTCCATTATGATGTCATAATGTAAAATTCCATTATGATGTCATAATGTAAAATTCCATTATGATGTCATAATGCAACATTCCATTGTGATGTCATAATGTAACATTCCATTATGATGTCATAATGCAAAATTCCATTATGATGTCATAATGTAAAATTCCATTATGATGTCATAATGCAAAAATTCCATTATGATGTCATAATGCAAAATTCCATTATGATGTCATAATGCAACATTCCATTATGATGTCATAATGCAACATTCCATTATGATGTCATAATGCAACATTCCATTATGATGTCATAATGTAAAATTCCATTATGATGTCATAATGTAACATTCCATTATGATGTCCTAATGCAACATTCCATTATGATGTCATAATGCAAAATTCCATTATGATGTCATAATGCAAAATTCCATTATGATGTCATAATGTAACATTCCATGATGATGTCATAATGCAACATTCCATTATGATGTCATAATGCAAAATTCCATTATGATGTCATAATGCAAAATTCCATTATGATGTCATAATGTAACATTCCATTATGATGTCATAATGCAAAATTCCATTATGATGTCATAATGTAACATTCCATTATGATGTCATAATGCAAAATTCCATTATGATGTCATAATGCAAAATTCCATTATGATGTCATAATGTAACATTCCATTATGATGTCATAATGCAAAATTCCATTATGATGTCATAATGCAAAATTCCATTATGATGTCATAATGCAAAATTCCATTATGATGTCATAATGCAAAATTCCATTATGATGTCATAATGTAACATTCCATTATGATGTCATAATGTAACATTCCATAATGATGTCATAATGCAAAATTCCATTATGATGTCATAATGTAAAATTCCATTATGATGTCATAATGCAAAAATTCCATTATGATGTCATAATGCAAAATTCCATTATGATGTCATAATGTAAAATTCCATTATGATGTCATAATGCAAAATTCCATTATGATGTCATAATGCAAAATTCCATTATGATGTCATAATGTAAAATTCCATTATGATGTCATAATGCAAAATTCCATTATGATGTCATAATGTAAAATTCCATTATGATGTCATAATGCAACATTCCATTATGATGTCATAATGCAAAATTCCATTATGATGCCATAACGTAACATTCCATTATGATGTCATAATGCAAAATTCCATTATGATGTCATAATGTAAAATCCCATTATGATGTCATAATGCAACATTCCATTATGATGTCATAATGCAAAATTCCATTATGATGTCATATTGCAAAATTCCATTATGATGTCATAATGCAAAATTCCATTATGATGTCATAATGCAAAATTCCATTATGATGTCATAATGTAAAATTCCATTATGATGTCATAACGTAAAATTCCATTATGATGTCATAACGTAAAATTCAATTATGATGTCATAATGCAAAATTCCATTATGATGTCATAATGCAAAACTCCATTATGATGTCATAATGCAAAACTCCATTATGATGTCATAATGAAAAACTCCATTATGATGTCATAATGCAAAACTCCATTATGATGTCATAATGCAAAACTCCATTATGATGTCATAATGCAAAACTCCATTATGATGTCATAATGCAAAACTCCATTATGATGTCATAATGCAAAACTCCATTATGATGTCATAATGTAACATTCCATTATGATGTCATAATGCAACATTCCATTATGATGTCATAATGCAACATTCCAGTATGATGTCATAATGCATAATTCCATTATGATGTCATAATGCAACATTCCATTATGATGTCATAATGCAACATTCCATTATGATGTCATAATGCAAAATTCCATTATGATGTCATAATGTAACATTCCATTATGATGTCATAATTAGAGATGAGCGAACGTACTCGTCCGAGCTTGATGCTCGGGCGAATATTAGGGTGTTCGGGATGTTCGTTATTCGTAACGAACACCACACGATGTTCGGATGTTCGGGTTACTTTAACTTTCTTCCCTGAGAAATCTTTTCTATATGCGCTCAATGGGGCCGGCGGCAGCAGCGCCAACCCCATTGAGAACATATAGAAGACAAATCCTTCTTCTCTGCCACAGCTGTAACAGCTGTGACAGAGAAGAACGATGTTTGCCCATTGAATTCAATGGAACCGGCAATACAGCCGACTCCACTGAATGCAATGGGCTGCCGGCGATCGCGGGATGAATTGTCGGAAAGGGGTTAAATATATAAGCCCTTTCCTGCAATTCATCCAGAAATGTGTAAAAATAAAAAAAATATATATACTCACCTGGTGCCGACAGACGGAGTTCAGCGCGGCAGGCTGCAGTTCTCCTGAACTGCTCTGAACAGCTGTTAGTAGTATTCAGCAGCCGGGGATTTAAAATCCCCGCCTGCTGAATAAGATGCCTCTGATTGGTCACAGCCTGACCAATCAGAGGCCAGCCCTCACTCACACCCATTCATGAATTCATGAATGGGTGAGTGAGGGCTGCCTCTGATTGGCTCAGGGGCAGCTCTCCTGCCCCTCCTGCTCTACTGCCCCTGAGCCAATCAGAGGCAGCCCTCACTCACCCATTCATGAATTCATGAATGGGTGTGAGTGAGGGCTGGCCTCTGATTGGTCAGGCTGTGACCAATCAGAGGCATCTTATTCAGCAGGCGGGGATTTTAAATCCCCGACTGCTGAATACTACTAACAGCTGTTCAGAGCAGTTCAGGAGAACTGCAGCCTGCCGCGCTGAACTCCGTCTGTCGGCACCAGGTGAGTATATATATATTTTTTATTTTTACACATTTCTGGATGAATTGCAGGAAAGGGCTTATATATTTAACCCCTTTCCGACAATTCATCCCGCGATCGCCGGCAGCCCATTGCATTCAGTGGAGTCGGCTGTATTGACGGCTCCATTGAATTCAATGGGCTAACATCGTTCTTCTCTGCCACAGCTGTTACAGCTGTGGCAGAGGAGAACTTGCTGTGTCGTTCCCATCATTTTCTTGAATTGCCAAGATTTTCACACATGAAAACCTTAGCGAGCATCGGCGAAATACAAAAATGTTCCGGTCGCCCATTGACTTCAATGGGGTTCGTTATTCGAAACGAACACCCGAACATCGCGGGAAGTTCGTTTCGAATAACGCGAACCCGAACATTTTGGTGTTCGCTCATCTTTAGTCATAATGCAACATTCCATTATGATGTCATAATGCAAAATTCCATTATGATGTCATAATGCAAAATTCCATTATGATGTCATAATGTAACGTTCCATTATGATGTCATAATGCAACATTCCATTATGATGCCATAATGCAAAATTCCATTATGATGTCATAATGTTAAATTCCATTATGATGTCATAAAGCAACATTCCATTATGATGTCATAATGCAAAATTCCATTATGATGTCATAATGCAAAATTCCATTATGATGTCATAATGCAAAATTCCATTATGATGTCATAATGCAAAATTCCATTATGATGTCATAATGTAACATTCCATTATGATGTCATAATGTAACATTCCATTATGATGTCATAATGCAAAATTCCATTATGATGTCATAATGCAAAATTCCATTATGATGTCATAATATAGAATTCCATTATGATGTCATAATGCAAAATTCCATTATGATGTCATAATGCAAAATTCCATTATGATGTCATAATGCAAAATTCCATTATGATGTCATAATGCAAAATTCCATTATGATGTCATAATGCAAAATTCCATTATGATGTCATAATGTAACATTCCATTATGATGTCATAATGTAAAATTCCATTATGATGTCATAATGCAAAATTCCATTATGATGTCATAATGCAACATTCCATTATGATGTCATAATGTAACATTCCATTATGATGTCATAATGCAACATTCCATTATGATGTCATAATGCAAAATTCCATTATGATGTCATAACGTAACATTCCATTATGATGTCATTATGTAACATTCCATTATGATGTCATAATGCAAAATTCCATTATGATGTCATAATGTAACATTCCATTATGATGTCATAATGCAACATTCCATTATGATGTCATAATGCAACATTCCATTATGATGTCATAATGCAAAATTCCATTATGATGTCATAATGCATCATTCCATTATGATGTCATAATGCAACATTCCATTATGATGTCATAATGCAAAATTCCATTATGATGTCATTATGTAACATTCCATTATGATGTCATAATACAAAATTCCATTATGATGTTATAATGTAAAATTCCATTATGATGT
Source organism: Eleutherodactylus coqui (assembly GCF_035609145.1). NCBI lineage: Eukaryota > Metazoa > Chordata > Amphibia > Anura > Eleutherodactylidae > Eleutherodactylus > Eleutherodactylus coqui. The sequence continues at coordinate 201,918,698 of NC_089844.1, forward strand.
CATAATGCAACATTCCATTATGATGTCATAATGTAAAATTCCATTATGATGTCATAAAGCAACATTCCATTATGATGTCATAATGCAAAATTCCATTATGATGTCATAATGTAAAATTCCATTATGATGTCATAAAGCAACATTCCATTATGATGTCATAAAGCAACATTCCATTATGATGTCATAATGTAAAATTCCATTATGATGTCATAATGCAAAAATTCCATTATGATGTCATAATGCAACATTCCATTATGATGTCATAATGCAAAATTCCATTATGATGTCATAACGTAACATTCCATTATGATGTCATTATGTAACATTCCATTATGATGTCATAATGCAAAATTCCATTATGATGTCATAATGTAACATTCCATTATGATGTCATAATGCAACATTCCATTATGATGTCATAATGCAACATTCCATTATGATGTCATAATGCAAAATTCCAGTATGATGTCATAATGCAACATTCCATTATGATGTCATAATGCAAAATTCCATTATGATGTCATAATGTAACATTCCATTATGATGTCATAATGCAACATTCCATTATGATGTCATAATGCAAAATTCCATTATGATGTCATAACGTAACATTCCATTATGATGTCATTATGTAACATTCCATTATGATGTCATAATGCAAAATTCCATTATGATGTCATAATGTAACATTCCATTATGATGTCATAATGCAACATTCCATTATGATGTCATAATGCAACATTCCATTATGATGTCATAATGCAAAATTCCAGTATGATGTCATAATGCATCATTCCATTATGATGTCATAATGCAACATTCCATTATGATGTCATAATGTAACATTCCATTATGATGTCATAATGCAACATTCCATTATGATGTCATAATGCAACATTCCATTATGATGTCATAATGCAAAATTCCAGTATGATGTCATAATGCATCATTCCATTATGATGTCATAATGCAAAATTCCATTATGATGTCATAATGCAAAATTCCATTATGATGTCATAAAGCAACATTCCATTATGATGTCATAAAGCAACATTCCATTATGATGTCATAATGCAAAATTCCATTATGATGTCATAATGTAACATTCCATTATGATGTCATAATGCAACATTCCATTATGATGTCATAATGCAACATTCCATTATGATGTCATAATGCAAAATTCCAGTATGATGTCATAATGCATCATTCCATTATGATGTCATAATGCAAAATTCCATTATGATGTCATAATGCAAAATTCCATTATGATGTCATAATGTAACATTCCATTATGATGTCATAATGCAACATTCCATTATGATGTCATAATGCAACATTCCATTATGATGTCATAATGCAAAATTCCAGTATGATGTCATAATGCATCATTCCATTATGATGTCATAATGCAACATTCCATTATGATGTCATAATGCAAAATTCCATTATGATGTCATTATGTAACATTCCATTATGATGTCATAATACAAAATTCCATTATGATGTCATAATGTAAAATTCCATTATGATGTCATAATGCAACATTCCATTATGATGTCATAATGTAAAATTCCATTATGATGTTATAAAGCAACATTCCATTATGATGTCATAATGCAAAATTCCATTATGATGTCATAATGTAAAATTCCATTATGATGTCATAAAGCAACATTCCATTATGATGTCATAAAGCAAAATTCCATTATGATGTCATAATGTCAAATTCCATTATGATGTCATAATGCAACATTCCATTGTGATGTCATAATGTAACATTCCATTATGATGTCATAATGCAAAATTCCATTATGATGTCATAATGTAAAATTCCATTATGATGTCATAATGCAAAAATTCCATTATGATGTCATAATGCAAAATTCCATTATGATGTCATAATGCAACATTCCATTATGATGTCATAATGTAAAATTCCATTATGATGTCATAATGTAACATTCCATTATGATGTCATAATGCAACATTCCATTATGATGTCATAATGCAAAATTCCATTATGATGTCATAATGCAAAATTCCATTATGATGTCATAATGTAACATTCCATTATGATGTCATAATGCAACATTCCATTATGATGTCATAATGCAAAATTCCATTATGATGTCATAATGCAAAATTCCATTATGATGTCATAATGTAACATTCCATTATGATGTCATAATGCAAAATTCCATTATGATGTCATAATGTAACATTCCATTATGATGTCATAATGCAAAATTCCATTATGATGTCATAATGCAAAATTCCATTATGATGTCATAATTAGAGATGAGCGAACGTGTTCGGCTCCGCCCCTTTTCGCCCGGACACCGAACTTCGCGAGGAATTCCGTGTTCGGGCGAAAAAAGTTCGGGGGTCGCCGTGGCAGCGCGGGGGGTTGCGGCGGGGAGTGGGGGGGAGAGGGAGAGAGAGAGGGCTCCCCCCTGTTCCCCGCTGCTGCCGCCCGCGCCGCCGCGCCTCTCCCCGCCCCCCGGCGCCCCCCGAATACTTACGCGCGAACACGGAAGTCCTCGGAAAAGCCGGTGTCCGGGTGCGTAAGTGTTCGTTAAGAACACGTTCGCTCATCTCTAGTCATAATGTAACATTCCATTATGATGTCATAATGCAAAATTCCATTATGATGTCATAATGCAAAATTCCATTATGATGTCATAATGCAAAATTCCATTATGATGTCATAATGCAAAATTCCATTATGATGTCATAATGTAAAATTCCATTATGATGTCATAATGTAAAATTCCATTATGATGTCATAATGCAAAATTCCATTATGAAGTCATAATGCAAAATTCCATTATGATGTCATAATGCAAAATTCCATTATGATGTCATAATGTAAAATTCCATTATGATGTCATAATGCAAAACTGCATTATGATGTCATAATGCAACATTCCATTATGATGTCGTAATGCAAAATTCCATTATGATGTCATAATGCAAAATTCCATTATGATGTCATAATGTAAAATTCCATTATGATGTCATAATGCAAAATTCCATTATGATGTCATAATGTAAATTCCATTATGATGTCATAATGCAAAATTCTATTATGATGTCATAATGTAACATTCCATTATGATGGCATAATGCAAAATTCCATTATGATGTCATAATGCAAAATTCCATTATGATGTCATAATGAAAAATTCCATTATGATGTCATAATGTAAAATTCCATTATGATGTCATAATGAAAAATTCCATTATGATGTCATAATGTAACATTCCATTATGATGTCATAATGTAAAATTCCATTATGATGTCATAATGTAAAATCCCATTATGATGTCATAATGTAAAATTCCATTATGATGTCATAATGTAAAATTCCATTATGATGTCATAATGCAAAATTCCATTATGATCTCATAATGCAAAATTCCATTATGATGTCATAATGAAAAATTCCATTATGATGTCATAATGCAAAATTCCATTATGATGTCATAATGTAAAATTCCATTATGATGTCATAATGCAAAATTCCATTATGATGTCATAATGCAAAATTCCATTATGATGTCATAATGTAAAATTCCATTATGATGTCATAATGCAAAATTCCATTATGATGTCATAATGTAAAATTCCATTATGATGTCATAATGCAACATTCCATTATGATGTCATAATGCAAAATTCCATTATGATGCCATAACGTAACATTCCATTATGATGTCATAATGCAACATTCCATTATGATGTCATAATGCAAAATTCCATTATGATGTCATAATGTAACATTCCATTATGATGTCATAATGTAAAATTCCATTATGATGTCATAAAGCAACATTCCATTATGATGTCATAACGCAAAATTCCATTATGATGTCATAATGCAAAACTCCATTATGATGTCATAATGCAAAACTCCATTATGATGTCATAATGCAACATTCCATTATGATGTCGTAATGTAAAATTCCATTATGATGTCATAAAGCAACATTCCATTATGATGTCATAATGCAAAATTCCATTATGATGTCATAATGCAAAATTCCACTATGATGTCATAATGCAAAACTCCATTATGATGTCATAATGCAAAATTCCATTATGATGTCGTAATGCAAAATTCCATTATGATGTCATAATGTAATATGATGTCATAATGCAAAATTCCATTATGATGTCATAATGTAAAATTCCATTATGATGTCATAATGCAAAATTCCATTATGATGTCATAATGCAAAACTCCATTATGATGTCATAATGCAAAACTCCATTATGATGTCATAATGCAAAATTCCATTATGATGTCATAATGCAAAATTCCATTATGATGTCATAATCCAAAACTCAATTATGATGTCATAATGCAAAATTCCATTATGATGTCATAATGCAAAATTCCATTATGATGTCATAATGTAAAATTCCATTATGATGTCATAATGCAAAATTCCATTATGATGTCATAATGTAAAATTCCATTATGATGTCATAATGCAACATTCCATTATGATGTCATAATGCAAAATTCCATTATGATGCCATAACGTAACATTCCATTATGATGTCATAATGCAAAATTCCATTATGATGTCATAATGTAAAATTCCATTATGATGTCATAATGCAACATTCCATTATGATGTCATAATGCAAAATTCCATTATGATGTCATATTGCAAAATTCCATTATGATGTCATAATGCAAAATTCCATTATGATGTCATAATGCAAAATTCCATTATGATGTCATAATGTAAAATTCCATTATGATGTCATAACGTAAAATTCCATTATGATGTCATAATGTAAAATTCAATTATGATGTCATAATGCAAAATTCCATTATGATGTCATAATGCAAAACTCCATTATGTCATAATGCAAAACTCCATTATGATGTCATAATGCAAAATTCCATTATGATGTCATAATGCAAAATTCCATTATGATGTCATAATGTAAAATTCCATTATGATGTCATAATGCAACATTCCATTATGATGTCATATTGCAAAATTCCATTATGATGTCATATTGCAAAATTCCATTATGATGTCATAATGCAAAATTCCATTATGATGTCATAATGCAAAATTCCATTATGATGTCATAATGTAAAATTCCATTATGATGTCATAACGTAAAATTCCATTATGATGTCATAATGTAAAATTCAATTATGATGTCATAATGCAAAATTCCATTATGATGTCATAATGCAAAACTCCATTATGATGTAATAATGCAAAACTCCATTATGATGTCATAATGCAAAACTCCATTATGATGTCATAATGCAAAATTCCATTATGATGTCATAATGTAAAATTCCATTATGATGTCATAATCCAAAACTCAATTATGATGTCATAATGTAAAATTCCATTATGATGTCATAATGTAAAATTCCATTATGATGTCATAATGCAAAATTCCATTATGATGTCATAATGCAAAATTCCATTATGATGCCATAACGTAACATTCCATTATGATGTCATAATGCAAAATTCCATTATGATGTCATAATGTAACATTCCATTATGATGTCATAATGTAACATTCCATTATGATGTCATAATGCAACATTCCATTATGATGTCATAATGCAAAATTCCATTATGATGTCATAATGCAAAATTCCATTATGATGTCAATGTAACATTCCATTATGATGTCATAATGCAACATTCCATTATGATGTCATAATGCAAAATTCCATTATGATGCCATAATGCAAAATTCCATTATGATGTCATAATGTAACATTCCATTATGATGTCATAATGCAAAATTCCATTATGATGTCATAATGTAACATTCCATTATGATGTCATAATGTAAAATTCCATTATGATGTCATAAAGCAACATTCCATTATGATGTCATAATGCAAAATTCCATTATGATGTCATAAAGCAACATTCCATTATGATGTCATAATGCAAAATTCCATTATGATGTCATAATGTAAAATTCCATTATGATGTCATAATGTAAAATTCCATTATGATGTCATAATGCAACATTCCATTGTGATGTCATAATGTAACATTCCATTATGATGCCATAATGCAAAATTCCATTATGATGTCATAATGTAAAATTCCATTATGATGTCATAATGCAAAAATTCCATTATGATGTCATAATGCAAAATTACATTATGATGTCATAATGCAACATTCCATTATGATGTCATAATGCAACATTCCATTATGATGTCATAATGCAAAATTCCATTATGATGTCATAATGTAAAATTCCATTATGATGTCATAATGTAAAATTCCATTATGATGTCATAATGCAACATTCCATTGTGATGTCATAATGTAACATTCCATTATGATGTCATAATGCAAAATTCCAATATGATGTCATAATGTAAAATTCCATTATGATGTCATAATGCAAAAATTCCATTATGATGTCATAATGCAAAATTCCATTATGATGTCATAATGCAACATTCCATTATGATGTCATAATGCAACATTCCATTATGATGTCATAATGCAACATTCCATTATGATGTCATAATGCAAAATTCCATTATGATGTAATAATGCAAAATTCCATTATGATGTCATAATGTAACATTCCATTATGATGTCATAATGTAAAATTCCATTATGATGTCAATGCAAAATTCCATTATGATGTCATAATGTAACATTCCATTATGATGTCATAATGCAAAATTCCATTATGATGTCATAATGCAAAATTCCATTATGATGTCATAATATAGAATTCGATTATGATGTCATAAGGCAAAATTCCATTATGATGTCATAATATAGAATTCCATTATGATGTCATAATGCAAAATTCCATTATGATGTCATAATATAGAATTCCATTATGATGTCATAATGCAAAATTCCATTATGATGTCATAATGCAAAATTCCATTATGATGTCATAATGTAACATTCCATTATGATGTCATAATGTAAAATTCCATTATGATGTCATAATGCAAAATTCCATTATGATGTCATAATGCAACATTCCATTATGATGTCATAATGCAAAATTCCATTATGATGTCATAATGTAACATTCCATTATGATGTCATAATACAAAATTCCATTATGATGTCATAATGCAAAATTCCATTATGATGTCATAATACAAAATTCCATTATGATGTCATAATGCAAAATTCCATTATGATGTCATAATGCAAAATTCCATTATGATGTCATAATGCAAAATTCCATTATGATGTCATAATGCAAAATTCCATTATGATGTCATAATGCAAAATTCCATTATGATGTCATAATGCAACATTCCATTATGATGTCATAATGTAACATTCCATTATGATGTCATAATGTAACATTCCATTATGATGTCATAATGCAAAATTCCATTATGATGTCATAATGCAAAATTCCATTATGATGTCATAATGTAAAATTCCATTATGATGTCATAATGCAAAAATTCCATTATGATGTCATAATGCAAAATTCCATTATGATGTCATAATGTAAAATTCCATTATGATGTCATAATGCAAAATTCCATTATGATGTCATAATGTAAAATTCCATTATGATGTCATAATGCAAAATTCCATTATGATGTCATAATGTAAAATTCCATTATGATGTCATAATGCAACATTCCATTATGATGTCATAATGCAAAATTCCATTATGATGTCATAATGCAACATTCCATTATGATGTCATAACGCAAAATTCCATTATGATGTCATAATGCAAAACTCCATTATGATGTCATAATGCAAAACTCCATTATGATGTCATAATGCAACATTCCATTATGATGTCGTAATGTAAAATTCCATTATGATGTCATAATGCAAAATTCCATTATGATGTCGTAATGCAAAACTCCATTATGATGTCATAATGCAACATTCCATTATGATGTCGTAATGCAAAATTCCATTATGATGTCATAATGTAACATGCCATTATGATGTCATAATGCAAAATTCCATTATGATGTCATAATGTAAAATTCCATTATGATGTCATAATGCAAAATTCCATTATGATGTCATAATGCAAAACTCCATTATGATGTCATAATGCAAAACTCCATTATGATGTCATAATGCGAAATTCCATTATGATGTCATAATCCAAAACTCAATTATGATGTCATAATGCAAAATTCCATTATGATGTCATAATGCAAAATTCCATTATGATGTCATAATGCAAAATTCCATTATGATGTCATAATCCAAAACTCAATTATGATGTCATAATGCAAAATTCCATTATGATGTCATAATGCAAAATTCCATTATGATGTCATAATGTAACATTCCATTATGATGTCATAATGCAACATTCCATTATGATGTCATAATGCAAAATTCCATTATGATGTCATAATGCAAAATTCCATTATGATGTCATAATGTAACATTCCATTATGATGTCATAATGCAACATTCCATTATGATGTCATAATGCAAAATTCCATTATGATGTCATAATGCAAAATTCCATTATGATGTCATAATGTAACATTCCATTATGATGTCATAATGCAAAATTCCATTATGATGTCATAATGTAACATTCCATTATGATGTCATAATGTAAAATTCCATTATGATGTCATAAAGCAACATTCCATTATGATGTCATAATGCAAAATTCCATTATGATGTCATAATGTAAAATTCCATTATGATGTCATAATGTAAAATTCCATTATGATGTCATAATGCAACATTCCATTGTGATGTCATAATGTAACATTCCATTATGATGTCATAATGCAAAATTCCATTATGATGTCATAATGTAAAATTCCATTATGATGTCATAATGCAAAAATTCCATTATGATGTCATAATGCAAAATTCCATTATGATGTCATAATGCAACATTCCATTATGATGTCATAATGCAACATTCTATTATGATGTCATAATGCAAAATTCCATTATGATGTCATAATGTAAAATTCCATTATGATGTCATAATGTAAAATTCCATTATGATGTCATAATGCAACATTCCATTGTGATGTCATAATGTAACATTCCATTGTGATGTCATAATGTAACATTCCATTATGATGTCATAATGCAAAATTCCATTATGATGTCATAATGTAAAATTCCATTATGATGTCATATTGCAAAAATTCCATTATGATGTCATAATGCAACATTCCATTATGATGTCATAATGCAACATTCCATTATGATGTCATAATGCAACATTCCATTATGATGTCATAATGCAACATTCCATTATGATGCCATAATGTAAAATTCCATTATGATGCCATAATGTAAAATTCCATTATGATGTCATAATGTAACATTCCATTATGATGTCATAATGCAACATTCCATTATGTCATAATGCAAAATTCCATTATGATGTCATAATGCAAAATTCCATTATGATGTCATAATGTAACATTGCATTATGATGTCATAATGCAACATTCCATTATGATGGCATAATGCAAAATTCCATTATGATGTCATAATGCAAAATTCCATTATGATGTCATAATGTAACATTCCATTATGATGTCATAATGCAACATTCCATTATGATGTCATAATGCAAAATTCCATTATGATGTCATAATGCAAAATTCCATTATGATGTCATAATGTAACATTCCATTATGATGTCATAATGCAAAATTCCATTATGATGTCATAATGTAACATTCCATTATGATGTCATAATGCAAAATTCCATTATGATGTCATAATGCAAAATTCCATTATGATGTCATAATGCAAAATTCCATTATGATGTCATAATGTAACATTCCATTATGATGTCATAATGCAAAATTCCATTATGATGTCATAATGCAAAATTCCATTATGATGTCATAATGCAAAATTCCATTATGATGTCATAATGCAAAATTCCATTATGATGTCATAATGCAAAATTCCATTATGATGTCATAATGCAAAATTCCATTATGATGTCATAATGCAACATTCCATTATGATGTCATAATGTAAAATTCCATTATGATGTCATAATGCAAAATTCCATTATGATGTCATAATGCAACATTCCATTATGATGTCATAATGCAAAATTCCATTATGATGTCATAATGTAACATTCCATTATGATGTCATAATGCAAAATTCCATTATGATGTCATAATGCAAAATTCCATTATGATGTCATAATATAGAATTCCATTATGATGTCATAATGCAAAATTCCATTATGATGTCATAATGCAAAATTCCATTATGATGTCATAATGCAAAATTCCATTATGATGTCATAATGCAACATTCCATTATGATGTCATAATGTAACATTCCATTATGATGTCATAATGCAAAATTCCATTATGATGTCATAATGTAAAATTCCATTATGATGTCATAATGCAAAAATTCCATTATGATGTCATAATGCAAAATTCCATTATGATGTCATAATGTAAAATTCCATTATGATGTCATAATGTAAAATTCCATTATGATGTCATAATGCAAAATTCCATTATGATGTCATAATGCAAAATTCCATTATGATGTCATAATGTAAAATTCCATTATGATGTCATAATGCAAAATTCCATTATGATGTCATAATGTAAAATTCCATTATGATGTCATAATGCAACATTCCATTATGATGTCATAATGCAAAATTCCATTATGATGCCATAACGTAACATTCCATTATGATGTCATAATGCAAAATTCCATTATGATGTCATAACGTAAAATTCCATTATGATGTCGTAATGCAACATTCCATTATGATGTCGTAATGTAACATGCCATTATGATGTCATAATGCAAAATTTCATTATGATGTCATAATGTAAAATTCCATTATGATGTCATAATGCAAAATTCCATTATGATGTCATAATGCAAAATTCCATTATGATGTCATAATGCAAAATTCCATTATGATGTCATAATGTAAAATTCCATTATGATGTCATAATGTAAAATTCAATTATGATGTCATAATGCAAAACTCTATTATGATGTCATAATGCAAAACTCCATTATGATGTCATAATGCAAAACTCCATTATGATGTCATAATGCAAAACTCCATTATGATGTCATAATGCAAAACTCCATTATGATGTCATAATGCAAAATTCCATTATGATGTCATAATGTAAAACTCCATTATGATGTCATAATCCAAAACTCAATTATGATGTCATAATGTAAAATTCCATTATGATGTCATAATGCAAAATTCCATTATGATGTCATAATGCAAAATTCCATTATGATGTCATAATGCAAAATTCCATTATGATGTCATAATGTAACATTCCATTATGATGTCATAATGCAACATTCCATTATGATGTCATAATGCAAAATTCCATTATGATGTCATAATGCAAAATTCCATTATGATGTCATAATGTAACATTCCATTATGATGTCATAATGCAACATTCCATTATGATGTTATAATGCAAAATTCCATTATGATGTCATAATGCAAAATTCCATTATGATGTCATAATGTAACATTCCATTATGATGTCATAATGCAAAATTCCATTATGATGTCATAATGTAACATTCCACTATGATGTCATAATGTAAAATTCCATTATGATGTCATAAAGCAACATTCCATTATGATGTCATAACGCAAAATTCCATTATGATGTCATAATGCAAAACTCCATTATGATGTCATAATGCAAAACTCCATTATGATGTCATAATGCAACATTCCATTATGATGTCGTAATGTAAAATTCCATTATGATGTCATAAAGCAACATTCCATTATGATGTCATAATGCAAAATTCCATTATGATGTCATAATGCAAAATTCCATTATGATGTCATAATGCAAAACTCCATTATGATGTCATAATGCAACATTCCATTATGATGTCGTAATGCAAAATTCCATTATGATGTCGTAATGTAACATGCCATTATGATGTCATAATGCAAAATTCCATTATGATGTCATAATGTAAAATTCCATTATGATGTCATAATGCAAAATTCCATTATGATGTCATAATGCAAAATTCCATTATGATGTCATAATGCAAAATTCCATTATGATGTCATAATGCAAAATTCCATTATGATGTCATAATGCAAAATTCCATTATGATGTCATAATGCAAAATTCCATTATGATGTCATAATGTAAAATTCCATTATGATGTCATAATGCAAAATTCCATTATGATGTCATAATGCAAAACTCCATTATGATGTCATAATGCAAAACTCCATTATGATGTCATAATGCAAAACTCCATTATGATGTCATAATGCAAAACTCCATTATGATGTCATAATGCAAAATTCCATTATGATGTCATAATGTAACATTCCATTATGATGTCATAATGCAATATTCCATTATGATGTCATAATGCAAAATTCCATTATGATGTCATAATGCAAAATTCCATTATGATGTCATAATGTAACATTCCATTATGATGTCATAATGCAACATTCCATTATGATGTCATAATGCAACATTCCATTATGATGTCATAATGCAAAATTCCATTATGATGTCATAATGTAACATTCCATTATGATGTCATAATGCAAAATTCCATTATGATGTCATAATGTAACATTCCATTATGATGTCATAATGTAAAATTCCATTATGATGTCATAAAGCAACATTCCATTATGATGTCATAATGCAAAATTCCATTATGATGTCATAATGTAAAATTCCATTATGATGTCATAATGTAAAATTCCATTATGATGTCATAATGCAACATTCCATTGTGATGTCATAATGTAACATTTCATTATGATGTCATAATGCAAAATTCCATTATGATGTCATAATGTAAAATTCCATTATGATGTCATAATGTAAAATTCCATTATGATGTCATAATGCAAAAATTCCATTATGATGTCATAATGCAAAATTCCATTATGATGTCATAATGCAACATTCCATTATGATGTCATAATGCAACATTCCATTATGATGTCATAATGCAAAATTCCATTATGATGTCATAATGTAAAATTCCATTATGATGTCATAATGTAAAATTCCATTATGATGTCATAATGCAACATTCCATTGTGATGTCATAATGTAACATTCCATTGTGATGTCATAATGCAAAATTCCATTATGATGTCATAATGTAAAATTCCATTATGATGTCATAATGCAAAATTCCATTATGATGTCATAATGCAAAATTCCATTATGATGTCATAATGTAACATTCCATTATGATGTCATAATGCAAAATTCCATTATGATGTCATAATGTAACATTCCATTATGATGTCATAATGCAACATTCCATTATGATGTCATAATGCAACATTCCATTACGATGTCATAATGCAAAATTCCAGTATGATGTCATAATGCATCATTCCATTATGATGTCATAATGCAAAATTCCATTATGATGTCATAATGTAACATTCCATTATGATGTCATAATGCAAAATTCCATTATGATGTCATAATGTAAAATTCCATTATGATGTCATAATGCAACATTCCATTATGATGTCATAATGTAAAATTCCATTATGATGTCATAAAGCAACATTCCATTATGATGTCATAATGCAACATTCCATTATGATGTCATAATGCAACATTCCATTATGATGTCATAATGTAAAATTCCATTATGATGTCATAATGTAACATTCCATTATGATGTCATAATGCAACATTCCATTATGATGTCATAATGCAAAATTCCATTATGATGTCATAATGCAAAATTCCATTATGATGTCATAATGTAACATTCCATTATGATGTCATATTGCAACATTCCATTATGATGTCATAATGCAAAATTCCATTATGATGTCATAATGCAAAATTCCATTATGATGTCATAATGTAACATTCCATTATGATGTCATAATGCAACATTCCATTATGATGTCATAATGCAAAATTCCATTATGATGTCATAATGCAAAATTCCATTATGATGTCATAATGTAACATTCCATTATGATGTCATAATGCAAAATTCCATTATGATGTCATAATGTAACATTCCATTATGATGTCATAATGCAAAATTCCATTATGATGTCATAATGCAAAATTCCATTATGATGTCATAATGTAACATTCCATTATGATGTCATAATGAAAAATTCCATTATGATGTCATAATGCAAAATTCCATTATGATGTCATAATGCAAAATTCCATTATGATGTCATAATGCAAAATTCCATTATGATGTCATAATGCAAAATTCCATTATGATGTCATAATGTAACATTCCATTATGATGTCATAATGCAAAATTCCATTATGATGTCATAATGCAAAATTCCATTATGATGTCATAATGCAAAATTCCATTATGATGTCATAATGTAACATTCCATTATGATGTCATAATGTAAAATTCCATTATGATGCCATAATGCAAAATTCCATTATGATGTCATAATGCAACATTCCATTATGATGTCATAATGCAAAATTCCATTATGATGTCATAATGCAAAATTCCATTATGATGTCATAATATAGAATTCCATTATGATGTCATAATGCAAAATTCCATTATGATGTCATAATGCAAAATTCCATTATGATGTCATAATGCAAAATTCCATTATGATGTCATAATGCAACATTCCATTATGATGTCATAATGTAACATTCCATTATGATGTCATAATGTAACATTCCATTATGATGTCATAATGCAAAATTCCATTATGATGTCATAATGTAAAATTCCATTATGATGTCATAATGCAAAAATTCCATTATGATGTCATAATGCAAAATTCCATTATGATGTCATAATGTAAAATTCCATTATGATGTCATAATGCAAAATTCCATTATGATGTCATAATGCAAAATTCCATTATGATGTCATAATGTAAAATTCCATTATGATGTCATAATGCAAAATTCCATTATGATGTCATAATGCAAAATTCCATTATGATGTCATAATGCAACATTCCATTATGATGTCATAATGCAAAATTCCATTATGATGCCATAACGTAACATTCCATTATGATGTCATAATGCAAAATTCCATTATGATGTCATAATGTAAAATTCCATTATGATGTCGTAATGCAACATTCCATTATGATGTCGTAATGCAAAATTCCATTATGATGTCATAATGTAACATGCCATTATGATGTCATAATGCAAAATTTCATTATGATGTCATAATGTAAAATTCCATTATGATGTCATAATGCAAAATTCCATTATGATGTCATAATGCAAAATTCCATTATGATGTCATAATGCAAAATTCCATTATGATGTCATAATGTAAAATTCCATTATGATGTCATAATGTAAAATTCAATTATGATGTCATAATGCAAAATTCCATTATGATGTCATAATGCAAAACTCTATTATGATGTCATAATGCAAAACTCCATTATGATGTCATAATGCAAAACTCCATTATGATGTCATAATGCAAAACTCCATTATGATGTCATAATGCAAAATTCCATTATGATGTCATAATGTAAAATTCCATTATGATGTCATAATCCAAAACTCAATTATGATGTCATAATGTAAAATTCCATTATGATGTCATAATGCAAAATTCCATTATGATGTCATAATGCAAAATTCCATTATGATGTCATAATGCAAAATTCCATTATGATGTCATAATGTAACATTCCATTATGATGTCATAATGCAACATTCCATTATGATGTCATAATGCAAAATTCCATTATGATGTCATAATGCAAAATTCCATTATGATGTCATAATGTAACATTCCATTATGATGTCATAATGCAACATTCCATTATGATGTTATAATGCAAAATTCCATTATGATGTCATAATGCAAAATTCCATTATGATGTCATAATGTAACATTCCATTATGATGTCATAATGCAAAATTCCATTATGATGTCATAATGTAACATTCCACTATGATGTCATAATGTAACATTCCACTATGATGTCATAATGTAAAATTCCATTATGATGTCATAAAGCAACATTCCATTATGATGTCATAACGCAAAATTCCATTATGATGTCATAATGCAAAACTCCATTATGATGTCGTAATGTAAAATTCCATTATGATGTCATAAAGCAACATTCCATTATGATGTCATAATGCAAAATTCCATTATGATGTCATAATGCAAAATTCCATTATGATGTCATAATGCAAAACTCCATTATGATGTCATAATGCAACATTCCATTATGATGTCGTAATGCAAAATTCCATTATGATGTCATAATGTAACATGCCATTATGATGTCGTAATGCAAAATTCCATTATGATGTCATAATGTAAAATTCCATTATGATGTCATAATGCAAAATTCCATTATGATGTCATAATGCAAAATTCCATTATGATGTCATAATGCAAAATTCCATTATGATGTCATAATGCAAAATTCCATTATGATGTCATAATGTAAAATTCCATTATGATGTCATAATGCAAAATTCCATTATGATGTCATAATGCAAAATTCCATTATGATGTCATAATGTAAAATTCCATTATGATGTCATAATGTAAAATTCCATTATGATGTCATAATGTAAAATTCCATTATGATGTCATAATGCAAAATTCCATTATGATGTCATAATGCAAAACTCCATTATGATGTCATAATGCAAAACTCCATTATGATGTCATAATGCAAAACTCCATTATGATGTCATAATGCAAAATTCCATTATGATGTCATAATGTAACATTCCATTATGATGTCATAATGCAATATTCCATTATGATGTCATAATGCAAAATTCCATTATGATGTCATAATGCAAAATTCCATTATGATGTCATAATGCAAAATTCCATTATGATGTCATAATGTAACATTCCATTATGATGTCATAATGCAAAATTCCATTATGATGTCATAATGCAAAATTCCATTATGATGTCATAATGTAACATTCCATTATGATGTCATAAAGCAACATTCCATTATGATGTCATAATGCAAAATTCCATTATGATGTCATAATGCAACATTCCATTGTGATGTCATAATGCAACATTCCATTGTGATGTCATAATGTAACATTTCATTATGATGTCATAATGCAAAATTCCATTATGATGTCATAATGTAAAATTCCATTATGATGTCATAATGTAAAATTCCATTATGATGTCATAATGCAAAAATTCCATTATGATGTCATAATGCAAAATTCCATTATGATGTCATAATGCAACATTCCATTATGATGTCATAATGCAACATTCCATTATGATGTCATAATGCAAAATTCCATTATGATGTCATAATGTAAAATTCCATTATGATGTCATAATGTAAAATTCCATTATGATGTCATAATGCAACATTCCATTGTGATGTCATAATGTAACATTCCATTGTGATGTCATAATGCAAAATTCCATTATGATGTCATAATGTAAAATTCCATTATGATGTCATAATGCAAAATTCCATTATGATGTCATAATGCAAAATTCCATTATGATGTCATAATGTAACATTCCATTATGATGTCATAATGCAAAATTCCATTATGATGTCATAATGTAACATTCCATTATGATGTCATAATGCAACATTCCATTATGATGTCATAATGCAACATTCCATTACGATGTCATAATGCAAAATTCCAGTATGATGTCATAATGCATCATTCCATTATGATGTCATAATGCAAAATTCCATTATGATGTCATAATGTAACATTCCATTATGATGTCATAATGCAAAATTCCATTATGATGTCATAATGTAAAATTCCATTATGATGTCATAATGCAACATTCCATTATGATGTCATAATGTAAAATTCCATTATGATGTCATAAAGCAACATTCCATTATGATGTCATAATGCAACATTCCATTATGATGTCATAATGCAACATTCCATTATGATGTCATAATGTAAAATTCCATTATGATGTCATAATGTAACATTCCATTATGATGTCATAATGCAACATTCCATTATGATGTCATAATGCAAAATTCCATTATGATGTCATAATGCAAAATTCCATTATGATGTCATAATGCAAAATTCCATTATGATGTCATAATGTAACATTCCATTATGATGTCATATTGCAACATTCCATTATGATGTCATAATGCAAAATTCCATTATGATGTCATAATGCAAAATTCCATTATGATGTCATAATGTAACATTCCATTATGATGTCATAATGCAACATTCCATTATGATGTCATAATGCAAAATTCCATTATGATGTCATAATGCAAAATTCCATTATGATGTCATAATGTAACATTCCATTATGATGTCATAATGCAAAATTCCATTATGATGTCATAATGTAACATTCCATTATGATGTCATAATGCAAAATTCCATTATGATGTCATAATGCAAAATTCCATTATGATGTCATAATGTAACATTCCATTATGATGTCATAATGAAAAATTCCATTATGATGTCATAATGCAAAATTCCATTATGATGTCATAATGCAAAATTCCATTATGATGTCATAATGCAAAATTCCATTATGATGTCATAATGCAAAATTCCATTATGATGTCATAATGCAAAATTCCATTATGATGTCATAATGTAACATTCCATTATGATGTCATAATGCAAAATTCCATTATGATGTCATAATGCAAAATTCCATTATGATGTCATAATGTAACATTCCATTATGATGTCATAATGTAAAATTCCATTATGATGCCATAATGCAAAATTCCATTATGATGTCATAATGCAACATTCCATTATGATGTCATAATGCAAAATTCCATTATGATGTCATAATGCAAAATTCCATTATGATGTCATAATATAGAATTCCATTATGATGTCATAATGCAAAATTCCATTATGACGTCATAATGCAAAATTCCATTATGATGTCATAATGCAAAATTCCATTATGATGTCATAAGGCAAAATTCCATTATGATGTCACAATGCAACATTCCATTATGATGTCATATTGTAACATTCCATTATGATGTCATAATGTAACATTCCATTATGATGTCATAATGCAACATTCCATTATGATGTCATAATGCAAAATTCCATTATGATGTCATAATGCAAAATTCCATTATGATGTCATAATGTAACATTCCATTATGATGTCATAATGCAACATTCCATTATGATGTCATAATGCAAAATTCCATTATGATGTCATAATGCAAAATTCCATTATGATGTCATAATTAGAGATGAGCGAACACGTTCGGACCCGCCCCTTTTTCGCCCGAACACCGAACTTTGCGAACACCTCGGTGTTCGGGCGAAAAAGTTCGGGGGCCGCCGTGGCAGCGCGGGGGGGGTGCGGCGGGGAGTGGGGGGGAGAGGGAGAGAGAGGGCTCCCCCCTGTTCCCCGCTACTGCCGCCCGCGCCGCCGCGCATCTCCCCGCCCCCCGGCGGCACCCGGACACTTACGCGCGAACACTGCAGTGTTCGCTAAAGCCGGTGTCCGGGTGCGGATGTGTCCGTAACGGACACGTTCGCTCATCTCTAGTCATAATGTAACATTCCATTATGATGTCATAATGTAACATTCCATTATGATGTCATAATGCAAAATTCCATTATGATGTCATAATGTAACATTCCATTATGATGTCATAATGTAAAATTCCATTATGATGTCATAAAGCAACATTCCATTATGATGTCATAATGCAAAATTCCATTATGATGTCATAATGTAAAATTCCATTATGATGTCATAATGTAAAATTCCATTATGATGTCATAATGCAACATTCCATTGTGATGTCATAATGTAACATTCCATTATGATGTCATAATGCAAAATTCCATTATGATGTCATAATGTAAAATTCCATTATGATGTCATAATGCAAACATTCCATTATGATGTCATAATGCAAAATTCCATTATGATGTCATAATGTAACATTCCATTATGATGTCATAATGCAAAATTCCATTATGATGTCATAATGCAAAATTCCATTATGATGTCATAATGCAAAATTCCATTATGATGTCATAATGTAACATTCCATTATGATGTCATAATGTAACATTCCATTATGATGTCATAATGCAAAATTCCATTATGATGTCATAATGCAACATTCCATTATGATGTCATAATGCAAAATTCCATTATGATGTCATAATGTAACATTCCATTATGATGTCATAATGCAAAATTCCATTATGATGTCATAATGCAAAATTCCATTATGATGTCATAATATAGAATTCCATTATGATGTCATAATGCAAAATTCCATTATGATGTCATAATGCAAAATTCCATTATGATGTCATAATGCAAAATTCCATTATGATGTCATAATGTAACATTCCATTATGATGTCATAATGTAAAATTCCATTATGATGTCATAATGCAAAATTCCATTATGATGTCATAATGCAACATTCCATTATGATGTCATAATGCAAAATTCCATTATGATGTCATAATGTAACATTCCATTATGATGTCATAATGCAAAATTCCATTATGATGTCATAATGCAAAATTCCATTATGATGTCATAATATAGAATTCCATTATGATGTCATAATGCAAAATTCCATTATGATGTCATAATGCAAAATTCCATTATGATGTCATAATGCAAAATTCCATTATGATGTCATAATGCAAAATTCCATTATGATGTCATAATGCAAAATTCCATTATGATGTCATAATGCAACATTCCATTATGATGTCATAATGTAACATTCCATTATGATGTCATAATGTATC
The DNA here is from genome assembly GCF_035609145.1 of Eleutherodactylus coqui. NCBI lineage: Eukaryota > Metazoa > Chordata > Amphibia > Anura > Eleutherodactylidae > Eleutherodactylus > Eleutherodactylus coqui. The sequence goes on from NC_089844.1 coordinate 201,939,481, forward strand.
ATTCCATTATGATGTCATAATGCAAAATTCCATTATGATGTCATAATGGAAAATTCCATTATGATGTCATAATGGAAAATTCCATTATGATGTCATAATGCAAAATTCCATTATGATGTCATAATGTAACATTCCATTATGTTGTCATAATGCAAAATTCCATTATGATGTCATAATGTAAAATTCCATTATGATGTCATAATGTAACATTCCATTATGATGTCATAATGCAAAATTCCATTATGATGTCATAATGTAACATTCCACTATGATGTCATAATGTAAAATTCCATTATGATGTCATAAAGCAACATTCCATTATGATGTCATAACGCAAAATTCCATTATGATGTCATAATGCAAAACTCCATTATGATGTCATAATGCAAAACTCCATTATGATGTCATAATGCAACATTCCATTATGATGTCGTAATGTAAAATTCCATTATGATGTCGTAAAGCAACATTCCATTATGATGTCATAATGCAAAATTCCATTATGATGTCATAATGCAAAATTCCATTATGATGTCATAATGCAAAACTCCATTATGATGTCATAATGCAACATTCCATTATGATGTCGTAATGCAAAATTCCATTATGATGTCATAATGTAACATGCCATTATGATGTCATAATGCAAAATTCCATTATGATGTCATAATGTAAAATTCCATTATGATGTCATAATGCAAAATTCCATTATGATGTCATAATGCAAAATTCCATTATGATGTCATAATGCAAAATTCCATTATGATGTCATAATGCAAAATTCCATTATGATGTCATAATGCAAAATTCCATTATGATGTCATAATGTAAAATTCCATTATGATGTCATAATGCAAAATTCCATTATGATGTCATAATGTAAAATTCCATTATGATGTCATAATGTAAAATTCCATTATGATGTCATAATGTAAAATTCCATTATGATGTCATAATGCAAAATTCCATTATGATGTCATAATGCAAAACTCCATTATGATGTCATAATGCAAAACTCCATTATGATGTCATAATGCAAAACTCCATTATGATGTCATAATGCAAAACTCCATTATGATGTCATAATGCAAAATTCCATTATGATGTCATAATGTAAAATTCCATTATGATGTCATAATCCAAAACTCAATTATGATGTCATAATGTAAAATTCCATTATGATGTCATAATGCAAAATTCCATTATGATGCCATAATGCAAAATTCCATTATGATGTCATAATGCAAAAATCCATTATGATGTCATAATGTAACATTCCATTATGATGTCATAATGCAACATTCCATTATGATGTCATAATGCAAAATTCCATTATGATGTCATAATGCAAAATTCCATTATGATGTCATAATGTAACATTCCATTATGATGTCATAATGCAAAATTCCATTATGATGTCATAATGTAACATTCCATTATGATGTCAAAATGTAACATTCCATTATGATGTCAAAATGTAACATTCCATTATGATGTCATAATGTAACATTCCATTATGATGTCATAATGCAAAATTCCATTATGATGTCATAATGTAACATTCCATTATGATGTCATAATGTAAAATTCCATTATGATGTCATAATGTAAAATTCCATTATGATGTCATAAAGCAACATTCCATTATGATGTCATAATGCAAAACTCCATTATGATGTCATAATGCAACATTCCATTATGATGTCGTAATGCAAAATTCCATTATGATGTCGTAATGTAACATGCCATTATGATGTCATAATGCAAAATTCCATTATGATGTCATAATGTAAAATTCCATTATGATGTCATAATGCAAAATTCCATTATGATGTCAGAATGCAAAATTCCATTATGATGTCAGAATGCAAAATTCCATTATGATGTCATAATGCAAAATTCCATTATGATGTCATAATGCAAAATTCCATTATGATGTCATAATGTAAAATTCCATTATGATGTCATAATGCAAAATTCCATTATGATGTCATAATGTAACATTCCATTATGATGTCATAATGCAACATTCCATTATGATGTTATAATGCAAAATTCCATTATGATGTCATAATGTAACATTCCATTATGATGTCATAATGCAAAATTCCATTATGATGTCATAATGCAAAACTCCATTATGATGTCATAATGCAAAACTCCATTATGATGTCATAATGCAAAATTCCATTATGATGTCATAATCCAAAACTCAATTATGATGTCATAATGCAAAATTCCATTATGATGTCATAATGCAAAATTCCATTATGATGTCATAATGCAAAATTCCATTATGATGTCATAATGCAAAATTCCATTATGATGTCATAATGTAACATTCCATTATGATGTCATAATGCAACATTCCATTATGATGTCATAATGCAAAATTCCATTATGATGTCATAATGCAAAATTCCATTATGATGTCATAATGTAACATTCCATTATGATGTCATAATGCAACATTCCATTATGATGTCATAATGCAAAATTCCATTATGATGTCATAATGCAAAATTCCATTATGATGTCATAATGTAACATTCCATTATGATGTCATAATGCAAAATTCCATTATGATGTCATAATGTAACATTCCATTATGATGTCATAATGTAAAATTCCATTATGATGTCATAATGCAAAATTCCATTATGATGTCATAATGCAAAACTCCATTATGATTTCATAATGCAACATTCCATTATGATGTTGTAATGCAAAATTCCATTATGATGTCATAATGTAACATGCCATTATGATGTCATAATGCAAAATTCCATTATGATGTCATAATGTAAAATTCCATTATGATGTCATAATGCAAAATTCCATTATGATGTCATAATGCAAAATTCCATTATGATGTCATAATGCAAAATTCCATTATGATGTCATAATGCAAAATTCCATTATGATGTCATAATGTAACATTCCATTATGATGTCATAATGCAAAACTCCATTATGATGTCATAATGCAAAACTCCATTATGATGTCATAATGCAAAACTCCATTATGATGTCATAATGCAAAATTCCATTATGATGTCATAATGTAAAATTCCATTATGATGTCATAATCCAAAACTCAATTATGATGTCATAATGTAAAATTCCATTATGATGTCATAATGCAAAATTCCATTATGATGTCATAATGCAAAATTCCATTATGATGTCATAATGTAACATTCCATTATGATGTCATAATGCAACATTCCATTATGATGTCATAATGCAAAATTCCATTATGATGTCATAATGCAAAATTCCATTATGATGTCATAATGTAACATTCCATTATGATGTCATAATGCAACATTCCATTATGATGTCATAATGCAAAATTCCATTATGATGTCATAATGTAACATTCCATTATGATGTCATAATGTAAAATTCCATTATGATGTCATAAAGCAACATTCCATTATGATGTCATAACGCAAAATTCCATTATGATGTCATAATGTAAAATTCCATTATGATGTCATAATGCAACATTCCATTGTGATGTCATAATGTAACATTTCATTATGATGTCATAATGCAAAATTCCATTATGATGTCATAATGTAAAATTCCATTATGATGTCATAATGTAAAATTCCATTATGATGTCATAATGCAAAAATTCCATTATGATGTCATAATGCAAAATTCCATTATGATGTCATAATGCAACATTCCATTATGATGTCATAATGCAACATTCCATTATGATGTCATAATGCAAAATTCCATTATGATGTCATAATGTAAAATTCCATTATGATGTCATAATGTAAAATTCCATTATGATGTCATAATGCAACATTCCATTGTGATGTCATAATGTAACATTCCATTGTGATGTCATAATGCAAAATTCCATTGTGATGTCATAATGTAAAATTCCATTATGATGTCATAATGCAAAATTCCATTATGATGTCATAATGCAAAATTCCATTATGATGTCATAATGTAACATTCCATTATGATGTCATAATGCAAAATTCCATTATGATGTCATAATGTAACATTCCATTATGATGTCATAATGCAACATTCCATTATGATGTCATAATGCAACATTCCATTACGATGTCATAATGCAAAATTCCAGTATGATGTCATAATGCATCATTCCATTATGATGTCATAATGCAAAATTCCATTATGATGTCATAATGTAACATTCCATTATGATGTCATAATGCAAAATTCCATTATGATGTCATAATGTAAAATTCCATTATGATGTCATAATGCAACATTCCATTATGATGTCATAATGTAAAATTCCATTATGATGTCATAAAGCAACATTCCATTATGATGTCATAATGCAACATTCCATTATGATGTCATAATGCAACATTCCATTATGATGTCATAATGTAAAATTCCATTATGATGTCATAATGTAACATTCCATTATGATGTCATAATGCAACATTCCATTATGATGTCATAATGCAAAATTCCATTATGATGTCATAATGCAAAATTCCATTATGATGTCATAATGTAACATTCCATTATGATGTCATATTGCAACATTCCATTATGATGTCATAATGCAAAATTCCATTATGATGTCATAATGCAAAATTCCATTATGATGTCATAATGTAACATTCCATTATGATGTCATAATGCAACATTCCATTATGATGTCATAATGCAACATTCCATTATGATGTCATAATGCAAAATTCCATTATGATGTCATAATGTAACATTCCATTATGATGTCATAATGCAAAATTCCATTATGATGTCATAATGTAACATTCCATTATGATGTCATAATGCAAAATTCCATTATGATGTCATAATGCAAAATTCCATTATGATGTCATAATGTAACATTCCATTATGATGTCATAATGAAAAATGCCATTATGATGTCATAATGAAAAATTCCATTATGATGTCATAATGCAAAATTCCATTATGATGTCATAATGCAAAATTCCATTATGATGTCATAATGCAAAATTCCATTATGATGTCATAATGTAACATTCCATTATGATGTCATAATGCAAAATTCCATTATGATGTCATAATGCAAAATTCCATTATGATGTCATAATGTAACATTCCATTATGATGTCATAATGTAAAATTCCATTATGATGCCATAATGCAAAATTCCATTATGATGTCATAATGCAACATTCCATTATGATGTCATAATGCAAAATTCCATTATGATGTCATAATGCAAAATTCCATTATGATGTCATAATATAGAATTCCATTATGATGTCATAATGCAAAATTCCATTATGACATCATAATGCAAAATTCCATTATGATGTCATAATGCAAAATTCCATTATGATGCCATAATGCAAAATTCCATTATGATGTCATAATGCAAAATTCCATTATGATGTCATAATGTAACATTCCATTATGATGTCATAATGCAACATTCCATTATGATGTCATAATGCAAAATTCCATTATGATGTCATAATGTAACATTCCATTATGATGTCATAATGCAACATTCCATTATGATGTCATAATGCAACATTCCATTATGATGTCATAATGTAAAATTCCATTATGATGTCATAAAGCAACATTCCATTATGATGTCATAATGCAACATTCCATTATGATGTCATAATGCAACATTCCATTATGATGTCATAATGTAAAATTCCATTATGATGTCATAATGTAACATTCCATTATGATGTCATAATGCAACATTCCATTATGATGTCATAATGCAAAATTCCATTATGATGTCATAATGCAAAATTCCATTATGATGTCATAATGTAACATTCCATTATGATGTCATATTGCAACATTCCATTATGATGTCATAATGCAAAATTCCATTATGATGTCATAATGCAAAATTCCATTATGATGTCATAATGTAACATTCCATTATGATGTCATAATGCAACATTCCATTATGATGTCATAATGCAACATTCCATTATGATGTCATAATGCAAAATTCCATTATGATGTCATAATGTAACATTCCATTATGATGTCATAATGCAAAATTCCATTATGATGTCATAATGCAAAATTCCATTATGATGTCATAATGTAACATTCCATTATGATGTCATAATGTAAAATTCCATTATGATGCCATAATGCAAAATTCCATTATGATGTCATAATGCAACATTCCATTATGATGTCATAATGCAAAATTCCATTATGATGTCATAATGCAAAATTCCATTATGATGTCATAATATAGAATTCCATTATGATGTCATAATGCAAAATTCCATTATGACATCATAATGCAAAATTCCATTATGATGTCATAATGCAAAATTCCATTATGATGTCATAAGGCAAAATTCCATTATGATGTCATAAGGCAAAATTCCATTATGATGTCATAAGGCAAAATTCCATTATGATGTCACAATGCAACATTCCATTATGATGTCATATTGTAACATTCCATTATGATGTCATAATGTAACATTCCATTATGATGTCATAATGCAACATTCCATTATGATGTCATAATGCAAAATTCCATTATGATGTCATAATGCAAAATTCCATTATGATGTCATAATGTAACATTCCATTATGATGTCATAATGCAACATTCCATTATGATGTCATAATGCAACATTCCATTATGATGTCATAATGCAAAATTCCATTATGATGTCATAATTAGAGATGAGCGAACACGTTCGGACCCGCCCCTTTTTCGCCCGAACACCGAACTTTGCGAACACCTCGGTGTTCGGGCGAAAAAGTTCGGGGGCCGCCGTGGCAGCGCGGGGGGGTGCGGCGGGGAGTGGGGGGGAGAGGGAGAGAGAGAGGGCTCCCCCCTGTTCCCCGCTACTGCCGCCCGCGCCGCCGCGCATCTCCCCGCCCCCCGGCGGCACCCGGACACTTACGCGCGAACACTGCAGTGTTCGCTAAAGCCGGTGTCCGGGTGCGGATGTGTCCGTAACGGACACGTTCGCTCATCTCTAGTCATAATGTAACATTCCATTATGATGTCATAATGTAACATTCCATTATGATGTCATAATGCAAAATTCCATTATGATGTCATAATGTAACATTCCATTATGATGTCATAATGTAAAATTCCATTATGATGTCATAAAGCAACATTCCATTATGATGTCATAATGCAAAATTCCATTATGATGTCATAATGTAAAATTCCATTATGATGTCATAATGTAAAATTCCATTATGATGTCATAATGCAACATTCCATTGTGATGTCATAATGTAACATTCCATTATGATGTCATAATGCAAAATTCCATTATGATGTCATAATGTAAAATTCCATTATGATGTCATAATGCAACATTCCATTATGATGTCATAATGTAAAATTCCATTATGATGTCATAAAGCAACATTCCATTATGATGTCATAATGCAACATTCCATTATGATGTCATAATGCAACATTCCATTATGATGTCATAATGTAAAATTCCATTATGATGTCATAATGTAACATTCCATTATGATGTCATAATGCAACATTCCATTATGATGTCATAATGCAAAATTCCATTATGATGTCATAATGCAAAATTCCATTATGATGTCATAATGTAACATTCCATTATGATGTCATATTGCAACATTCCATTATGATGTCATAATGCAAAATTCCATTATGATGTCATAATGCAAAATTCCATTATGATGTCATAATGTAACATTCCATTATGATGTCATAATGCAACATTCCATTATGATGTCATAATGCAACATTCCATTATGATGTCATAATGCAAAATTCCATTATGATGTCATAATGTAACATTCCATTATGATGTCATAATGCAAAATTCCATTATGATGTCATAATGTAACATTCCATTATGATGTCATAATGCAAAATTCCATTATGATGTCATAATGCAAAATTCCATTATGATGTCATAATGTAACATTCCATTATGATGTCATAATGAAAAATGCCATTATGATGTCATAATGAAAAATTCCATTATGATGTCATAATGCAAAATTCCATTATGATGTCATAATGCAAAATTCCATTATGATGTCATAATGCAAAATTCCATTATGATGTCATAATGTAACATTCCATTATGATGTCATAATGCAAAATTCCATTATGATGTCATAATGCAACATTCCATTATGATGTCATAATGTAACATTCCATTATGATGTCATAATGTAAAATTCCATTATGATGCCATAATGCAAAATTCCATTATGATGTCATAATGCAACATTCCATTATGATGTCATAATGCAAAATTCCATTATGATGTCATAATGCAAAATTCCATTATGATGTCATAATATAGAATTCCATTATGATGTCATAATGCAAAATTCCATTATGACATCATAATGCAAAATTCCATTATGATGTCATAATGCAAAATTCCATTATGATGTCATAAGGCAAAATTCCATTATGATGTCATAAGGCAAAATTCCATTATGATGTCATAAGGCAAAATTCCATTATGATGTCACAATGCAACATTCCATTATGATGTCATATTGTAACATTCCATTATGATGTCATAATGTAACATTCCATTATGATGTCATAATGCAACATTCCATTATGATGTCATAATGCAAAATTCCATTATGATGTCATAATGCAAAATTCCATTATGATGTCATAATGTAACATTCCATTATGATGTCATAATGCAACATTCCATTATGATGTCATAATGCAAAATTCCATTATGATGTCATAATGCAAAATTCCATTATGATGTCATAATTAGAGATGAGCGAACACGTTCGGACCCGCCCCTTTTTCGCCCGAACACCGAACTTTGCGAACACCTCGGTGTTCGGGCGAAAAAGTTCGGGGGCCGCCGTGGCAGCGCGGGGGGGTGCGGCGGGGAGTGGGGGGGAGAGGGAGAGAGAGAGGGCTCCCCCCTGTTCCCCGCTACTGCCGCCCGCGCCGCCGCGCATCTCCCCGCCCCCCGGCGGCACCCAGACACTTACGCGCGAACACTGCAGTGTTCGCTAAAGCCGGTGTCCGGGTGCGGATGTGTCCGTAACGGACACGTTCGCTCATCTCTAGTCATAATGTAACATTCCATTATGATGTCATAATGTAACATTCCATTATGATGTCATAATGTAACATTCCATTATGATGTCATAATGCAAAATTCCATTATGATGTCATAATGTAACATTCCATTATGATGTCATAATGTAAAATTCCATTATGATGTCATAAAGCAACATTCCATTATGATGTCATAATGCAAAATTCCATTATGATGTCATAATGTAAAATTCCATTATGATGTCATAATGTAAAATTCCATTATGATGTCATAATGCAACATTCCATTGTGATGTCATAATGTAACATTCCATTATGATGTCATAATGCAAAATTCCATTATGATGTCATAATGTAAAATTCCATTATGATGTCATAATGCAAACATTCCATTATGATGTCATAATGCAAAATTCCATTATGATGTCATAATGTAACATTCCATTATGATGTCATAATGCAAAATTCCATTATGATGTCATAATGCAAAATTCCATTATGATGTCATAATGCAAAATTCCATTATGATGTCATAATGTAACATTCCATTATGATGTCATAATGTAACATTCCATTATGATGTCATAATGCAAAATTCCATTATGATGTCATAATGCAACATTCCATTATGATGTCATAATGCAAAATTCCATTATGATGTCATAATGTAACATTCCATTATGATGTCATAATGCAAAATTCCATTATGATGTCATAATGCAAAATTCCATTATGATGTCATAATATAGAATTCCATTATGATGTCATAATGCAAAATTCCATTATGATGTCATAATGCAAAATTCCATTATGATGTCATAATGCAAAATTCCATTATGATGTCATAATGTAACATTCCATTATGATGTCATAATGTAAAATTCCATTATGATGTCATAATGCAAAATTCCATTATGATGTCATAATGCAACATTCCATTATGATGTCATAATGCAAAATTCCATTATGATGTCATAATGTAACATTCCATTATGATGTCATAATGCAAAATTCCATTATGATGTCATAATGCAAAATTCCATTATGATGTCATAATATAGAATTCCATTATGATGTCATAATGCAAAATTCCATTATGATGTCATAATGCAAAATTCCATTATGATGTCATAATGCAAAATTCCATTATGATGTCATAATGCAAAATTCCATAATGATGTCATAATGCAAAATTCCATTATGATGTCATAATGCAACATTCCATTATGATGTCATAATGTAACATTCCATTATGATGTCATAATGTAACATTCCATTATGATGTCATAATGCAAAATTCCATTATGATGTCATAATGTAAAATTCCATTATGATGTCATAATGCAAAAATTCCATTATGATGTCATAATGCAAAATTCCATTATGATGTCATAATGTAAAATTCCATTATGATATCATAATGCAAAATTCCATTATGATGTCATAATGCAAAATTCCATTATGATGTCATAATGTAAAATTCCATTATGATGTCATAATGCAAAATTCCATTATGATGTCATAATGTAAAATTCCATTATGATGTCATAATGCAACATTCCATTATGATGTCATAATGCAAAATTCCATTATGATGCCATAACGTAACATTCCATTATGATGTCATAATGTAAAATTCCATTATGATGTCATAATGCAACATTCCATTATGATGTTATAATGCAAAATTCCATTATGATGTCATAATGTAACATTCCATTATGATGTCATAATGCAAAATTCCATTATGATGTCATAATGTAACATTCCACTATGATGTCATAATGTAAAATTCCATTATGATGTCATAAAGCAACATTCCATTATGATGTCATAACGCAAAATTCCATTATGATGTCATAATGCAAAACTCCATTATGATGTCATAATGCAAAACTCCATTATGATGTCATAATGCAACATTCCATTATGATGTCGTAATGTAAAATTCCATTATGATGTCATAAAGCAACATTCCATTATGATGTCATAATGCAAAATTCCATTATGATGTCATAATGCAAAATTCCATTATGATGTCATAATGCAAAACTCCATTATGATGTCATAATGCAACATTCCATTATGATGTCGTAATGCAAAATTCCATTATGATGTCATAATGTAACATGCCATTATGATGTCATAATGCAAAATTCCATTATGATGTCATAATGTAAAATTCCATTATGATGTCATAATGCAAAATTCCATTATGATGTCATAATGCAAAATTCCATTATGATGTCATAATGCAAAATTCCATTATGATGTCATAATGCAAAATTCCATTATGATGTCATAATGCAAAATTCCATTATGATGTCATAATGCAAAATTCCATTATGATGTCATAATGTAAAATTCCATTATGATGTCATAATGCAAAATTCCATTATGATGTCATAATGTAAAATTCCATTATGATGTCATAATGTAAAATTCCATTATGATGTCATAATGTAAAATTCCATTATGATGTCATAATGCAAAATTCCATTATGATGTCATAATGCAAAACTCCATTATGATGTCATAATGCAAAACTCCATTATGATGTCATAATGCAAAACTCCATTATGATGTCATAATGCAAAACTCCATTATGATGTCATAATGCAAAATTCCATTATGATGTCATAATGTAAAATTCCATTATGATGTCATAATCCAAAACTCAATTATGATGTCATAATGTAAAATTCCATTATGATGTCATAATGCAAAATTCCATTATGATGCCATAATGCAAAATTCCATTATGATGTCATAATGCAAAATTCCATTATGATGTCATAATGTAACATTCCATTATGATGTCATAATGCAACATTCCATTATGATGTCATAATGCAACATTCCATTATGATGTCATAATGCAAAATTCCATTATGATGTCATAATGCAAAATTCCATTATGATGTCATAATGTAACATTCCATTATGATGTCATAATGCAACATTCCATTATGATGTCATAATGCAACATTCCATTATGATGTCATAATGCAAAATTCCATTATGATGTCATAATGTAACATTCCATTATGATGTCATAATGCAAAATTCCATTATGATGTCATAATGCAAAATTCCATTATGATGTCATAATGTAACATTCCATTATGATGTCATAATGTAAAATTCCATTATGATGCCATAATGCAAAATTCCATTATGATGTCATAATGCAACATTCCATTATGATGTCATAATGCAAAATTCCATTATGATGTCATAATGCAAAATTCCATTATGATGTCATAATATAGAATTCCATTATGATGTCATAATGCAAAATTCCATTATGACATCATAATGCAAAATTCCATTATGATGTCATAATGCAAAATTCCATTATGATGTCATAAGGCAAAATTCCATTATGATGTCATAAGGCAAAATTCCATTATGATGTCATAAGGCAAAATTCCATTATGATGTCACAATGCAACATTCCATTATGATGTCATATTGTAACATTCCATTATGATGTCATAATGTAACATTCCATTATGATGTCATAATGCAACATTCCATTATGATGTCATAATGCAAAATTCCATTATGATGTCATAATGCAAAATTCCATTATGATGTCATAATGTAACATTCCATTATGATGTCATAATGCAACATTCCATTATGATGTCATAATGCAACATTCCATTATGATGTCATAATGCAAAATTCCATTATGATGTCATAATTAGAGATGAGCGAACACGTTCGGACCCGCCCCTTTTTCGCCCGAACACCGAACTTTGCGAACACCTCGGTGTTCGGGCGAAAAAGTTCGGGGGCCGCCGTGGCAGCGCGGGGGGGTGCGGCGGGGAGTGGGGGGGAGAGGGAGAGAGAGAGGGCTCCCCCCTGTTCCCCGCTACTGCCGCCCGCGCCGCCGCGCATCTCCCCGCCCCCCGGCGGCACCCGGACACTTACGCGCGAACACTGCAGTGTTCGCTAAAGCCGGTGTCCGGGTGCGGATGTGTCCGTAACGGACACGTTCGCTCATCTCTAGTCATAATGTAACATTCCATTATGATGTCATAATGTAACATTCCATTATGATGTCATAATGCAAAATTCCATTATGATGTCATAATGTAACATTCCATTATGATGTCATAATGTAAAATTCCATTATGATGTCATAAAGCAACATTCCATTATGATGTCATAATGCAAAATTCCATTATGATGTCATAATGTAAAATTCCATTATGATGTCATAATGTAAAATTCCATTATGATGTCATAATGCAACATTCCATTGTGATGTCATAATGTAACATTCCATTATGATGTCATAATGCAAAATTCCATTATGATGTCATAATGTAAAATTCCATTATGATGTCATAATGCAACATTCCATTATGATGTCATAATGTAAAATTCCATTATGATGTCATAAAGCAACATTCCATTATGATGTCATAATGCAACATTCCATTATGATGTCATAATGCAAAATTCCATTATGATGTCATAATGCAAAATTCCATTATGATGTCATAATGTAACATTCCATTATGATGTCGTAATGCAAAATTCCATTATGATGTCATAATGTAACATGCCATTATGATGTCATAATGCAAAATTCCATTATGATGTCATAATGTAAAATTCCATTATGATGTCATAATGCAAAATTCCATTATGATGTCATAATGCAAAATTCCATTATGATGTCATAATGCAAAATTCCATTATGATGTCATAATGCAAAATTCCATTATGATGTCATAATGCAAAATTCCATTATGATGTCATAATGCAAAATTCCATTATGATGTCATAATGTAAAATTCCATTATGATGTCATAATGCAAAATTCCATTATGATGTCATAATGTAAAATTCCATTATGATGTCATAATGTAAAATTCCATTATGATGTCATAATGTAAAATTCCATTATGATGTCATAATGCAAAATTCCATTATGATGTCATAATGCAAAACTCCATTATGATGTCATAATGCAAAACTCCATTATGATGTCATAATGCAAAACTCCATTATGATGTCATAATGCAAAACTCCATTATGATGTCATAATGCAAAATTCCATTATGATGTCATAATGTAAAATTCCATTATGATGTCATAATCCAAAACTCAATTATGATGTCATAATGTAAAATTCCATTATGATGTCATAATGCAAAATTCCATTATGATGCCATAATGCAAAATTCCATTATGATGTCATAATGCAAAATTCCATTATGATGTCATAATGTAACATTCCATTATGATGTCATAATGCAACATTCCATTATGATGTCATAATGCAACATTCCATTATGATGTCATAATGCAAAATTCCATTATGATGTCATAATGCAAAATTCCATTATGATGTCATAATGTAACATTCCATTATGATGTCATAATGCAACATTCCATTATGATGTCATAATGCAACATTCCATTATGATGTCATAATGCAAAATTCCATTATGATGTCATAATGTAACATTCCATTATGATGTCATAATGCAAAATTCCATTATGATGTCATAATGCAAAATTCCATTATGATGTCATAATGTAACATTCCATTATGATGTCATAATATAAAATTCCATTATGATGCCATAATGCAAAATTCCATTATGATGTCATAATGCAACATTCCATTATGATGTCATAATGCAAAATTCCATTATGATGTCATAATGCAAAATTCCATTATGATGTCATAATATAGAATTCCATTATGATGTCATAATGCAAAATTCCATTATGACATCATAATGCAAAATTCCATTATGATGTCATAATGCAAAATTCCATTATGATGTCATAAGGCAAAATTCCATTATGATGTCATAAGGCAAAATTCCATTATGATGTCATAAGGCAAAATTCCATTATGATGTCACAATGCAACATTCCATTATGATGTCATATTGTAACATTCCATTATGATGTCATAATGTAACATTCCATTATGATGTCATAATGCAACATTCCATTATGATGTCATAATGCAAAATTCCATTATGATGTCATAATGCAAAATTCCATTATGATGTCATAATGTAACATTCCATTATGATGTCATAATGCAACATTCCATTATGATGTCATAATGCAACATTCCATTATGATGTCATAATGCAAAATTCCATTATGATGTCATAATTAGAGATGAGCGAACACGTTCGGACCCGCCCCTTTTTCGCCCGAACACCGAACTTTGCGAACACCTCGGTGTTCGGGCGAAAAAGTTCGGGGGCCGCCGTGGCAGCGCGGGGGGGTGCGGCGGGGAGTGGGGGGGAGAGGGAGAGAGAGAGGGCTCCCCCCTGTTCCCCGCTACTGCCGCCCGCGCCGCCGCGCATCTCCCCGCCCCCCGGCGGCACCCGGACACTTACGCGCGAACACTGCAGTGTTCGCTAAAGCCGGTGTCCGGGTGCGGATGTGTCCGTAACGGACACGTTCGCTCATCTCTAGTCATAATGTAACATTCCATTATGATGTCATAATGTAACATTCCATTATGATGTCATAATGCAAAATTCCATTATGATGTCATAATGTAACATTCCATTATGATGTCATAATGTAAAATTCCATTATGATGTCATAAAGCAACATTCCATTATGATGTCATAATGCAAAATTCCATTATGATGTCATAATGTAAAATTCCATTATGATGTCATAATGTAAAATTCCATTATGATGTCATAATGCAACATTCCATTGTGATGTCATAATGTAACATTCCATTATGATGTCATAATGCAAAATTCCATTATGATGTCATAATGTAAAATTCCATTATGATGTCATAATGCAACATTCCATTATGATGTCATAATGTAAAATTCCATTATGATGTCATAAAGCAACATTCCATTATGATGTCATAATGCAACATTCCATTATGATGTCATAATGCAAAATTCCATTATGATGTCATAATGCAAAATTCCATTATGATGTCATAATGTAACATTCCATTATGATGTCATATTGCAACATTCCATTATGATGTCATAATGCAAAATTCCATTATGATGTCATAATGCAAAATTCCATTATGATGTCATAATGTAACATTCCATTATGATGTCATAATGCAACATTCCATTATGATGTCATAATGCAACATTCCATTATGATGTCATAATGCAAAATTCCATTATGATGTCATAATGTAACATTCCATTATGATGTCATAATGCAAAATTCCATTATGATGTCATAATGTAACATTCCATTATGATGTCATAATGCAAAATTCCATTATGATGTCATAATGCAAAATTCCATTATGATGTCATAATGTAACATTCCATTATGATGTCATAATGAAAAATGCCATTATGATGTCATAATGAAAAATTCCATTATGATGTCATAATGCAAAATTCCATTATGATGTCATAATGCAAAATTCCATTATGATGTCATAATGCAAAATTCCATTATGATGTCATAATGTAACATTCCATTATGATGTCATAATGCAAAATTCCATTATGATGTCATAATGCAAAATTCCATTATGATGTCATAATGTAACATTCCATTATGATGTCATAATGTAAAATTCCATTATGATGCCATAATGCAAAATTCCATTATGATGTCATAATGCAACATTCCATTATGATGTCATAATGCAAAATTCCATTATGATGTCATAATGCAAAATTCCATTATGATGTCATAATATAGAATTCCATTATGATGTCATAATGCAAAATTCTATTATGACATCATAATGCAAAATTCCATTATGATGTCATAATGCAAAATTCCATTATGATGTCATAAGGCAAAATTCCATTATGATGTCATAAGGCAAAATTCCATTATGATGTCATAAGGCAAAATTCCATTATGATGTCACAATGCAACATTCCATTATGATGTCATATTGTAACATTCCATTATGATGTCATAATGTAACATTCCATTATGATGTCATAATGCAACATTCCATTATGATGTCATAATGCAAAATTCCATTATGATGTCATAATGCAAAATTCCATTATGATGTCATAATGTAACATTCCATTATGATGTCATAATGCAACATTCCATTATGATGTCATAATGCAAAATTCCATTATGATGTCATAATGCAAAATTCCATTATGATGTCATAATTAGAGATGAGCGAACACGTTCGGACCCGCCCCTTTTTCGCCCGAACACCGAACTTTGCGAACACCTCGGTGTTCGGGCGAAAAAGTTCGGGGGCCGCCGTGGCAGCGCGGGGGGGTGCGGCGGGGAGTGGGGGGGAGAGGGAGAGAGAGAGGGCTCCCCCCTGTTCCCCGCTACTGCCGCCCGCGCCGCCGCGCATCTCCCCGCCCCCCGGCGGCACCCGGACACTTACGCGCGAACACTGCAGTGTTCGCTAAAGCCGGTGTCCGGGTGCGGATGTGTCCGTAACGGACACGTTCGCTCATCTCTAGTCATAATGTAACATTCCATTATGATGTCATAATGTAACATTCCATTATGATGTCATAATGCAAAATTCCATTATGATGTCATAATGTAACATTCCATTATGATGTCATAATGTAAAATTCCATTATGATGTCATAAAGCAACATTCCATTATGATGTCATAATGCAAAATTCCATTATGATGTCATAATGTAAAATTCCATTATGATGTCATAATGTAAAATTCCATTATGATGTCATAATGCAACATTCCATTGTGATGTCATAATGTAACATTCCATTATGATGTCATAATGCAAAATTCCATTATGATGTCATAATGTAAAATTCCATTATGATGTCATAATGCAAACATTCCATTATGATGTCATAATGCAAAATTCCATTATGATGTCATAATGTAACATTCCATTATGATGTCATAATGCAAAATTCCATTATGATGTCATAATGCAAAATTCCATTATGATGTCATAATGCAAAATTCCATTATGATGTCATAATGTAACATTCCATTATGATGTCATAATGTAACATTCCATTATGATGTCATAATGCAAAATTCCATTATGATGTCATAATGCAACATTCCATTATGATGTCATAATGCAAAATTCCATTATGATGTCATAATGTAACATTCCATTATGATGTCATAATGCAAAATTCCATTATGATGTCATAATGCAAAATTCCATTATGATGTCATAATATAGAATTCCATTATGATGTCATAATGCAAAATTCCATTATGATGTCATAATGCAAAATTCCATTATGATGTCATAATGCAAAATTCCATTATGATGTCATAATGTAACATTCCATTATGATGTCATAATGTAAAATTCCATTATGATGTCATAATGCAAAATTCCATTATGATGTCATAATGCAACATTCCATTATGATGTCATAATGCAAAATTCCATTATGATGTCATAATGTAACATTCCATTATGATGTCATAATGCAAAATTCCATTATGATGTCATAATGCAAAATTCCATTATGATGTCATAATATAGAATTCCATTATGATGTCATAATGCAAAATTCCATTATGATGTCATAATGCAAAATTCCATTATGATGTCATAATGCAAAATTCCATTATGATGTCATAATGCAAAATTCCATTATGATGTCATAATGCAAAATTCCATTATGATGTCATAATGCAACATTCCATTATGATGTCATAATGCAACATTCCATTATGATGTCATAATGTAACATTCCATTATGATGTCATAATGTAACATTCCATTATGATGTCATAATGCAAAATTCCATTATGATGTCATAATGTAAAATTCCATTATGATGTCATAATGCAAAAATTCCATTATGATGTCATAATGCAAAATTCCATTATGATGTCATAATGTAAAATTCCATTATGATGTCATAATGCAAAATTCCATTATGATGTCATAATGCAAAATTCCATTATGATGTCATAATGTAAAATTCCATTATGATGTCATAATGCAAAATTCCATTATGATGTCATAATGTAAAATTCCATTATGATGTCATAATGCAACATTCCATTATGATGTCATAATGCAAAATTCCATTATGATGCCATAACGTAACATTCCATTATGATGTCATAATGTAAAATTCCATTATGATGTCATAATGCAACATTCCATTATGATGTTATAATGCAAAATTCCATTATGATGTCATAATGTAACATTCCATTATGATGTCATAATGCAAAATTCCATTATGATGTCATAATGTAACATTCCACTATGATGTCATAATGTAAAATTCCATTATGATGTCATAAAGCAACATTCCATTATGATGTCATAACGCAAAATTCCATTATGATGTCATAATGCAAAACTCCATTATGATGTCATAATGCAAAACTCCATTATGATGTCATAATGCAACATTCCATTATGATGTCGTAATGTAAAATTCCATTATGATGTCATAAAGCAACATTCCATTATGATGTCATAATGCAAAATTCCATTATGATGTCATAATGCAAAATTCCATTATGATGTCATAATGCAAAACTCCATTATGATGTCATAATGCAACATTCCATTATGATGTCGTAATGCAAAATTCCATTATGATGTCATAATGTAACATGCCATTATGATGTCATAATGCAAAATTCCATTATGATGTCATAATGTAAAATTCCATTATGATGTCATAATGCAAAATTCCATTATGATGTCATAATGCAAAATTCCATTATGATGTCATAATGCAAAATTCCATTATGATGTCATAATGCAAAATTCCATTATGATGTCATAATGCAAAATTCCATTATGATGTCATAATGTAAAATTCCATTATGATGTCATAATGCAAAATTCCATTATGATGTCATAATGTAAAATTCCATTATGATGTCATAATGTAAAATTCCATTATGATGTCATAATGTAAAATTCCATTATGATGTCATAATGCAAAATTCCATTATGATGTCATAATGCAAAACTCCATTATGATGTCATAATGCAAAACTCCATTATGATGTCATAATGCAAAACTCCATTATGATGTCATAATGCAAAACTCCATTATGATGTCATAATGCAAAATTCCATTATGATGTCATAATGTAAAATTCCATTATGATGTCATAATCCAAAACTCAATTATGATGTCATAATGTAAAATTCCATTATGATGTCATAATGCAAAATTCCATTATGATGCCATAATGCAAAATTCCATTATGATGTCATAATGCAAAATTCCATTATGATGTCATAATGTAACATTCCATTATGATGTCATAATGCAACATTCCATTATGATGTCATAATGCAAAATTCCATTATGATGTCATAATGCAAAATTCCATTATGATGTCATAATGTAACATTCCATTATGATGTCATAATGCAAAATTCCATTATGATGTCATAATGTAACATTCCATTATGATGTCAAAATGTAACATTCCATTATGATGTCAAAATGTAACATTCCATTATGATGTCATAATGTAACATTCCATTATGATGTCATAATGCAAAATTCCATTATGATGTCATAATGTAACATTCCATTATGATGTCATAATGTAAAATTCCATTATGATGTCATAATGTAAAATTCCATTATGATGTCATAAAGCAACATTCCATTATGATGTCATAATGCAAAACTCCATTATGATGTCATAATGCAACATTCCATTATGATGTCGTAATGCAAAATTCCATTATGATGTCATAATGTAACATGCCATTATGATGTCATAATGCAAAATTCCATTATGATGTCATAATGTAAAATTCCATTATGATGTCATAATGCAAAATTCCATTATGATGTCATAATGTAACATTCCATTATGATGTCATAATGCAACATTCCATTATGATGTTATAATGCAAAATTCCATTATGATGTCATAATGTAACATTCCATTATGATGTCATAATGCAAAATTCCATTATGATGTCATAATGCAAAACTCCATTATGATGTCATAATGCAAAACTCCATTATGATGTCATAATGCAAAATTCCATTATGATGTCATAATCCAAAACTCAATTATGATGTCATAATGCAAAATTCCATTATGATGTCATAATGCAAAATTCCATTATGATGTCATAATGCAAAATTCCATTATGATGTCATAATGCAAAATTCCATTATGATGTCATAATGTAACATTCCATTATGATGTCATAATGCAACATTCCATTATGATGTCATAATGCAAAATTCCATTATGATGTCATAATGCAAAATTCCATTATGATGTCATAATGTAACATTCCATTATGATGTCATAATGCAACATTCCATTATGATGTCATAATGCAAAATTCCATTATGATGTCATAATGCAAAATTCCATTATGATGTCATAATGTAACATTCCATTATGATGTCATAATGCAAAATTCCATTATGATGTCATAATGTAACATTCCATTATGATGTCATAATGTAAAATTCCATTATGATGTCATAATGCAAAATTCCATTATGATGTCATAATGCAAAACTCCATTATGATTTCATAATGCAACATTCCATTATGATGTTGTAATGCAAAATTCCATTATGATGTCATAATGTAACATGCCATTATGATGTCATAATGCAAAATTCCATTATGATGTCATAATGTAAAATTCCATTATGATGTCATAATGCAAAATTCCATTATGATGTCATAATGCAAAATTCCATTATGATGTCATAATGCAAAATTCCATTATGATGTCATAATGCAAAATTCCATTATGATGTCATAATGTAACATTCCATTATGATGTCATAATGCAAAACTCCATTATGATGTCATAATGCAAAACTCCATTATGATGTCATAATGCAAAACTCCATTATGATGTCATAATGCAAAATTCCATTATGATGTCATAATGTAAAATTCCATTATGATGTCATAATCCAAAACTCAATTATGATGTCATAATGTAAAATTCCATTATGATGTCATAATGCAAAATTCCATTATGATGTCATAATGCAAAATTCCATTATGATGTCATAATGTAACATTCCATTATGATGTCATAATGCAACATTCCATTATGATGTCATAATGCAAAATTCCATTATGATGTCATAATGCAAAATTCCATTATGATGTCATAATGTAACATTCCATTATGATGTCATAATGCAACATTCCATTATGATGTCATAATGCAAAATTCCATTATGATGTCATAATGTAACATTCCATTTTGATGTCATAATGTAAAATTCCATTATGATGTCATAAAGCAACATTCCATTATGATGTCATAACGCAAAATTCCATTATGATGTCATAATGTAAAATTCCATTATGATGTCATAATGCAACATTCCATTGTGATGTCATAATGTAACATTTCATTATGATGTCATAATGCAAAATTCCATTATGATGTCATAATGTAAAATTCCATTATGATGTCATAATGTAAAATTCCATTATGATGTCATAATGCAAAAATTCCATTATGATGTCATAATGCAAAATTCCATTATGATGTCATAATGCAACATTCCATTATGATGTCATAATGCAACGTTCCATTATGATGTCATAATGCAAAATTCCATTATGATGTCATAATGTAAAATTCCATTATGATGTCATAATGTAAAATTCCATTATGATGTCATAATGCAACATTCCATTGTGATGTCATAATGTAACATTCCATTGTGATGTCATAATGCAAAATTCCATTATGATGTCATAATGTAAAATTCCATTATGATGTCATAATGCAAAATTCCATTATGATGTCATAATGTAAAATTCCATTATGATGTCATAATGCAACATTCCATTATGATGTCATAATGCAACATTCCATTACGATGTCATAATGCAAAATTCCAGTATGATGTCATAATGCATCATTCCATTATGATGTCATAATGCAAAATTCCATTATGATGTCATAATGTAACATTCCATTATGATGTCATAATGCAAAATTCCATTATGATGTCATAATGTAAAATTCCATTATGATGTCATAATGCAACATTCCATTATGATGTCATAATGTAAAATTCCATTATGATGTCATAAAGCAACATTCCATTATGATGTCATAATGCAACATTCCATTATGATGTCATAATGCAACATTCCATTATGATGTCATAATGTAAAATTCCATTATGATGTCATAATGTAACATTCCATTATGATGTCATAATGCAACATTCCATTATGATGTCATAATGCAAAATTCCATTATGATGTCATAATGCAAAATTCCATTATGATGTCATAATGTAACATTCCATTATGATGTCATATTGCAACATTCCATTATGATGTCATAATGCAAAATTCCATTATGATGTCATAATGCAAAATTCCATTATGATGTCATAATGAAACATTCCATTATGATGTCATAATTCAAAATTCCATTATGATGTCATAATGCAAAATTCCATTATGATGTCATAATGTAAAATTCCATTATGATGTCATAATGCAAAATTCCCTTTTGATGTCATAATGTAACATTCCATTATGATGTCATAATGCAAAATTCCATTTTGATGTCATAATGTAACATTCCATTATGATGTCATAATGCAAAATTCCATTGTGAGGTCATAATGTAAAATTCGATTAAGATGTCATAATGCAAAATTCCATTATGATGTCATAATGTAACATTCCATTATGATGTCATAATGTATCATTCCATTATGATGTCATAATGCAAAATTCCATTATGATGTCATAATGCAAAATTCCATTATGATGTCATAATGTAACATCCCATTATGATGTCATAATGTAACATTCCATTATGATGTCATAATGCAACATTCCATTATGATGTCATAATGCAACATTCCATTATGATGTCATAATGCATCATGCCATTATGATGTTATAATGCAAAATTCCATTATGATGTCATAATGCAAAATTCCATTATGATATCATAATGTAAAATTCCATTATGATGTCATAATGCAACATTCCATTATGATGTCATAATGCAAAATTCCATTATGATATCATAATGTAACATTCCATTATGATGTCATAATGTAACATTCCATTATGATGTCATAATGCAAAATTCCATTATGATGTCACAATGCATCATTCCATTATGATGTCATAATGCAAAATTCCATTATGATGTCATAATGCAACATTCCATTATGATATCATAATGTAACATTCCATTATGATGTCATAATGTAACATTCCATTATGATGTCATAATGCAAAATTCCATTATGATGTCATAAAGCAACATTCCATTATGATGTCATAATGCAAAATTCCATTATGATGTCATAATGTAACATTCCGTTATGATGTCATATTGCAAAATCCCATTACGATGTCAAAATGCAAAATTCCATTATGATGTCATAATGTAAAATCCCATTATGATGTCATAATGCAAAATTCCATTATGATGTCATAATGTAAAATTCCATTATGATGTCATAATGCAAAATTCCATTATGATGTCATAATGTAACATTCCATTATGATGTCATAATGAAAAATTCCATTATGATGTCATAATGAAAAATTCCATTATGATGTCATAATGCAAAATTCCATTATGATGTCATAATGCAAAATTCCATTATGATGTCATAATGCAAAATTCCATTATGATGTCATAATGTAACATTCCATTATGATGTCATAATGCAAAATTCCATTATGATGTCATAATGCAAAATTCCATTATGATGTCATAATGCAAAATTCCATTATGATGTCATAATGTAAAATTCCATTATGATGCCATAATGCAAAATTCCATTATGATGTCATAATGCAACATTCCATTATGATGTCATAATGCAAAATTCCATTATGATGTCATAATGCAAAATTCAATTATGATGTCATAATATAGAATTCCATTATGATGTCATAATGCAAAATTCCATTATGACATCATAATGCAAAATTCCATTATGATGTCATAATGCAAAATTCCATTATGATGTCATAAGGCAAAATTCCATTATGATGTCATAAGGCAAAATTCCATTATGATGTCATAAGGCAAAATTCCATTATGATGTCACAATGCAACATTCCATTATGATGTCATATTGTAACATTCCATTATGATGTCATAATGCAAAATTCCATTATGATGTCATAATTAGAGATGAGCGAACACGTTCGGACCCGCCCCTTTTTCGCCCGAACACCGAACTTTGCGAACACCTCGGTGTTCGGGCGAAAAAGTTCGGGGGCCGCCGTGGCAGCGCGGGGGGGTGCGGCGGGGAGTGGGGGGGAGAGGGAGAGAGAGAGGGCTCCCCCCTGTTCCCCGCTACTGCCGCCCGCGCCGCCGCGCATCTCCCCGCCCCCCGGCGGCACCCGGACACTTACGCGCGAACACTGCAGTGTTCGCTAAAGCCGGTGTCCGGGTGCGGATGTGTCCGTAACGGACACGTTCGCTCATCTCTAGTCATAATGTAACATTCCATTATGATGTCATAATGTAACATTCCATTATGATGTCATAATGCAAAATTCCATTATGATGTCATAATGTAACATTCCATTATGATGTCATAATGTAAAATTCCATTATGATGTCATAAAGCAACATTCCATTATGATGTCATAATGCAAAATTCCATTATGATGTCATAATGTAAAATTCCATTATGATGTCATAATGTAAAATTCCATTATGATGTCATAATGCAACATTCCATTGTGATGTCATAATGTAACATTCCATTATGATGTCATAATGCAAAATTCCATTATGATGTCATAATGTAAAATTCCATTATGATGTCATAATGCAAACATTCCATTATGATGTCATAATGCAAAATTCCATTATGATGTCATAATGTAACATTCCATTATGATGTCATAATGCAAAATTCCATTATGATGTCATAATGCAAAATTCCATTATGATGTCATAATGCAAAATTCCATTATGATGTCATAATGTAACATTCCATTATGATGTCATAATGTAACATTCCATTATGATGTCATAATGCAAAATTCCATTATGATGTCATAATGCAACATTCCATTATGATGTCATAATGCAAAATTCCATTATGATGTCATAATGTAACATTCCATTATGATGTCATAATGCAAAATTCCATTATGATGTCATAATGCAAAATTCCATTATGATGTCATAATATAGAATTCCATTATGATGTCATAATGCAAAATTCCATTATGATGTCATAATGCAAAATTCCATTATGATGTCATAATGCAAAATTCCATTATGATGTCATAATGTAACATTCCATTATGATGTCATAATGTAAAATTCCATTATGATGTCATAATGCAAAATTCCATTATGATGTCATAATGCAACATTCCATTATGATGTCATAATGCAAAATTCCATTATGATGTCATAATGTAACATTCCATTATGATGTCATAATGCAAAATTCCATTATGATGTCATAATGCAAAATTCCATTATGATGTCATAATATAGAATTCCATTATGATGTCATAATGCAAAATTCCATTATGATGTCATAATGCAAAATTCCATTATGATGTCATAATGCAAAATTCCATTATGATGTCATAATGCAAAATTCCATTATGATGTCATAATGCAAAATTCCATTATGATGTCATAATGCAACATTCCATTATGATGTCATAATGTAACATTCCATTATGATGTCATAATGTAACATTCCATTATGATGTCATAATGCAAAATTCCATTATGATGTCATAATGTAAAATTCCATTATGATGTCATAATGCAAAAATTCCATTATGATGTCATAATGCAAAATTCCATTATGATGTCATAATGTAAAATTCCATTATGATGTCATAATGCAAAATTCCATTATGATGTCATAATGCAAAATTCCATTATGATGTCATAATGTAAAATTCCATTATGATGTCATAATGCAAAATTCCATTATGATGTCATAATGTAAAATTCCATTATGATGTCATAATGCAACATTCCATTATGATGTCATAATGCAAAATTCCATTATGATGCCATAACGTAACATTCCATTATGATGTCATAATGCAAAATTCCATTATGATGTCATAATGTAAAATTCCATTATGATGTCATAATGCAACATTCCATTATGATGTCGTAATGCAAAATTCCATTATGATGTCATAATGTAACATGCCATTATGATGTCATAATGCAAAATTCCATTATGATGTCATAATGTAAAATTCCATTATGATGTCATAATGCAAAATTCCATTATGATGTCATAATGCAAAATTCCATTATGATGTCATAATGCAAAATTCCATTATGATGTCATAATGTAAAATTCAATTATGATGTCATAATGCAAAATTCCATTATGATGTCATAATGCAAAACTCCATTATGATGTCTTAATGCAAAACTCCATTATGATGTCATAATGCAAAACTCCATTATGATGTCATAATGCAAAACTCCATTATGATGTCATAATGCAAAATTCCATTATGATGTCATAATGTAAAATTCCATTATGATGTCATAATCCAAAACTCAATTATGATGTCATAATGTAAAATTCCATTATGATGTCATAATGTAAAATTCCATTATGATGTCATAATGCAAAATTCCATTATGATGTCATAATGCAAAATTCCATTATGATGTCATAATGCAAAATTCCATTATGATGTCATAATGTAACATTCCATTATGATGTCATAATGCAACATTCCATTATGATGTCATAATGCAACATTCCATTATGATGTCATAATGCAAAATTCCATTATGATGTCATAATGCAAAATTCCATTATGATGTCATAATGTAACATTCCATTATGATGTCATAATGCAACATTCCATTATGATGTTATAATGCAAAATTCCATTATGATGTCATAATGTAACATTCCATTATGATGTCATAATGCAAAATTCCATTATGATGTCATAATGTAACATTCCACTATGATGTCATAATGTAAAATTCCATTATGATGTCATAAAGCAACATTCCATTATGATGTCATAACGCAAAATTCCATTATGATGTCATAATGCAAAACTCCATTATGATGTCATAATGCAAAACTCCATTATGATGTCGTAATGCAACATTCCATTATGATGTCGTAATGTAAAATTCCATTATGATGTCATAAAGCAACATTCCATTATGATGTCATAATGCAAAATTCCATTATGATGTCATAATGCAAAATTCCATTATGATGTCGTAATGCAAAACTCCATTATGATGTCATAATGCAACATTCCATTATGATGTCGTAATGCAAAATTCCATTATGATGTCATAATGTAACATGCCATTATGATGTCATAATGCAAAATTCCATTATGATGTCATAATGTAAAATTCCATTATGATGTCATAATGCAAAATTCCATTATGATGTCATAATGCAAAATTCCATTATGATGTCATAATGCAAAATTCCATTATGATGTCATAATGCAAAATTCCATTATGATGTCATAATGCAAAATTCCATTATGATGTCATAATGCAAAATTCCATTATGATGTCATAATGCAAAATTCCATTATGATGTCATAATGTAAAATTCCATTATGATGTCATAATGTAAAATTCCATTATGATGTCATAATGCAAAATTCCATTATGATGTCATAATGTAAAATTCCATTATGATGTCATAATGTAAAATTCCATTATGATGTCATAATGTAAAATTCCATTATGATGTCATAATGCAAAATTCCATTATGATGTCATAATGCAAAACTCCATTATGATGTCATAATGCAAAACTCCATTATGATGTCATAATGCAAAACTCCATTATGATGTCATAATGCAAAACTCCATTATGATGTCATAATGCAAAACTCCATTATGATGTCATAATGTAAAATTCCATTATGATGTCATAATCGAAAACTCAATTATGATGTCATAATGTAAAATTCCATTATGATGTCATAATGCAAAATTCCATTATGATGTCATAATGTAAAATTCCATTATGATGTCATAATCCAAAACTCAATTATGATGTCATAATGTAAAATTCCATTATGATGTCATAATGCAAAATTCCATTATGATGCCATAATGCAAAATTCCATTATGATGTCATAATGCAAAATTCCATTATGATGTCATAATGTAACATTCCATTATGATGTCATAATGCAACATTCCATTATGATGTCATAATGCAAAATTCCATTATGATGTCATAATGCAAAATTCCATTATGATGTCATAATGTAACATTCCATTATGATGTCAAAATGTAACATTCCATTATGATGTCATAATGTAACATTCCATTATGATGTCATAATGCAAAATTCCATTATGATGTCATAATGTAACATTCCATTATGATGTCATAATGTAAAATTCCATTATGATGTCATAATGTAAAATTCCATTATGATGTCGTAATGTAAAATTCCATTATGATGTCATAAAGCAACATTCCATTATGATGTCGTAATGTAAAATTCCATTATGATGTCATAAAGCAACATTCCATTATGATGTCATAATGCAAAATTCCATTATGATGTCATAATGCAAAATTCCATTATGATGTCATAATGCAAAACTCCATTATGATGTCATAATGCAACATTCCATTATGATGTCGTAATGCAAAATTCCATTATGATGTCATAATGTAACATGCCATTATGATGTCATAATGCAAAATTCCATTATGATGTCATAATGTAAAATTCCATTATGATGTCATAATGCAAAATTCCATTATGATGTCATAATGCAAAATTCCATTATGATGTCATAATGCAAAATTCCATTATGATGTCATAATGCAAAATTCCATTATGATGTCATAATGCAAAATTCCATTATGATGTCATAATGCAAAATTCCATTATGATGTCATAATGTAAAATTCCATTATGATGTCATAATGTAAAATTCCATTATGATGTCATAATGCAAAATTCCATTATGATGTCATAATGTAAAATTCCATTATGATGTCATAATGTAAAATTCCATTATGATGTCATAATGTAAAATTCCATTATGATGTCATAATGCAAAATTCCATTATGATGTCATAATGCAAAACTCCATTATGATGTCATAATGCAAAACTCCATTATGATGTCATAATGCAAAACTCCATTATGATGTCATAATGCAAAACTCCATTATGATGTCATAATGCAAAACTCCATTATGATGTCATAATGCAAAATTCCATTATGATGTCATAATGTAAAATTCCATTATGATGTCATAATCCAAAACTCAATTATGATGTCATAATGTAAAATTCCATTATGATGTCATAATGCAAAATTCCATTATGATGTCATAATGTAACATTCCATTATGATGTCAAAATGTAACATTCCATTATGATGTCATAATGTAACATTCCATTATGATGTCATAATGCAAAATTCCATTATGATGTCATAATGTAACAACATTCCATTATGATGTCGTAATGTAAAATTCCATTATGATGTCATAAAGCAACATTCCATTATGATGTCATAATGCAAAATTCCATTATGATGTCATAATGCAAAATTCCATTATGATGTCATAATGCAAAACTCCATTATGATGTCATAATGCAACATTCCATTATGATGTCGTAATGCAAAATTCCATTATGATGTCATAATGTAACATGCCATTATGATGTCATAATGCAAAATTCCATTATGATGTCATAATGTAAAATTCCATTATGATGTCATAATGCAAAATTCCATTGTGATGTCATAATGCAAAATTCCATTATGATGTCATAATGCAAAATTCCATTATGATGTCATAATGCAAAATTCCATTATGATGTCATAATGCAAAATTCCATTATGATGTCATAATGCAAAATTCCATTATGATGTCATAATGTAAAATTCCATTATGATGTCATAATGTAAAATTCCATTATGATGTCATAATGTAAAATTCCATTATGATGTCATAATGTAAAATTCCATTATGATGTCATAATGCAAAATTCCATTATGATGTCATAATGTAAAATTCCATTATGATGTCATAATGTAAAATTCCATTATGATGTCATAATGTAAAATTCCATTATGATGTCATAATGTAAAATTCCATTATGATGTCATAATGCAAAATTCCATTATGATGTCATAATGCAAAACTCCATTATGATGTCATAATGCAAAACTCCATTATGATGTCATAATGCAAAACTCCATTATGATGTCATAATGCAAAACTCCATTATGATGTCATAATGCAAAACTCCATTATGATGTCATAATGCAAAACTCCATTATGATGTCATAATGTAAAATTCCATTATGATGTCATAATCCAAAACTCAATTATGATGTCATAATGTAAAATTCCATTATGATGTCATAATGCAAAATTCCATTATGATGTCATAATGTAAAATTCCATTATGATGTCATAATCCAAAACTCAATTATGATGTCATAATGTAAAATTCCATTATGATGTCATAATGCAAAATTCCATTATGATGCCATAATGCAAAATTCCATTATGATGCCATAATGCAAAATTCCATTATGATGTCATAATGTAACATTCCATTATGATGTCATAATGCAACATTCCATTATGATGTCATAATGCAACATTCCATTATGATGTCATAATGCAAAATTCCATTATGATGTCATAATGTAACATTCCATTATGATGTCAAAATGTAACATTCCATTATGATGTCATAATGTAACATTCCATTATGATGTCATAATGCAAAATTCCATTATGATGTCATAATGTAACATTCCATTATGATGTCATAATGTAAAATTCCATTATGATGTCATAATGTAAAATTCCATTATGATGTCATAAAGCAACATTCCATTATGATGTCATAATGCAAAACTCCATTATGATGTCATAATGCAACATTCCATTATGATGTCGTAATGCAAAATTCCATTATGATGTCATAATGTAACATGCCATTATGATGTCATAATGCAAAATTCCATTATGATGTCATAATGTAAAATTCCATTATGATGTCATAATGCAAAATTCCATTATGATGTCATAATGCAAAATTCCATTATGATGTCATAATGCAAAATTCCATTATGATGTCATAATGCAAAATTCCATTATGATGTCATAATGCAAAATTCCATTATGATGTCATAATGCAAAATTCCATAATGATGTCATAATGCAAAATTCCATTATGATGTCATAATGTAAAATTCCATTATGATGTCATAATGCAAAATTCCATTATGATGTCATAATGTAACATTCCATTATGATGTCATAATGCAACATTCCATTATGATGTTATAATGCAAAATTCCATTATGATGTCATAATGTAACATTCCATTATGATGTCATAATGCAAAATTCCATTATGATGTCATAATGCAAAACTCCATTATGATGTCATAATGCAAAACTCCATTATGATGTCATAATGCAAAATTCCATTATGATGTCATAATCCAAAACTCAATTATGATGTCATAATGCAAAATTCCATTATGATGTCATAATGCAAAATTCCATTATGATGTCATAATGCAAAATTCCATTATGATGTCATAATGTAACATTCCATTATGATGTCATAATGCAACATTCCATTATGATGTCATAATGCAAAATTCCATTATGATGTCATAATGCAAAATTCCATTATGATGTCATAATGCAAAATTCCATTATGATGTCATAATGTAACATTCCATTATGATGTCATAATGCAACATTCCATTATGATGTCATAATGCAAAATTCCATTATGATGTCATAATGCAAAATTCCATTATGATGTCATAATGTAACATTCCATTATGATGTCATAATGCAAAATTCCATTATGATGTCATAATGTAACATTCCATTATGATGTCATAATGTAAAATTCCATTATGATGTCATAATGCAAAATTCCATTATGATGTCATAATGCAAAACTCCATTATGATTTCATAATGCAACATTCCATTATGATGTTGTAATGCAAAATTCCATTATGATGTCATAATGTAACATGCCATTATGATGTCATAATGCAAAATTCCATTATGATGTCATAATGTAAAATTCCATTATGATGTCATAATGCAAAATTCCATTATGATGTCATAATGCAAAATTCCATTATGATGTCATAATGCAAAATTCCATTATGATGTCATAATGCAAAATTCCATTATGATGTCATAATGCAAAATTCCATTATGATGTCGTAATGCAAAATTCCATTATGATGTCATAATGTAACATTCCATTATGATGTCATAATGCAAAACTCCATTATGATGTCATAATGCAAAACTCCATTATGATGTCATAATGCAAAACTCCATTATGATGTCATAATGCAAAATTCCATTATGATGTCATAATGTAAAATTCCATTATGATGTCATAATCCAAAACTCAATTATGATGTCATAATGTAAAATTCCATTATGATGTCATAATGCAAAATTCCATTATGATGTCATAATGCAAAATTCCATTATGATGTCATAATGCAAAATTCCATTATGATGTCATAATGTAACATTCCATTATGATGTCATAATGCAACATTCCATTATGATGTCATAATGCAACATTCCATTATGATGTCATAATGCAACATTCCATTATGATGTCATAATGCAAAATTCCATTATGATGTCATAATGTAACATTCCATTATGATGTCATAATGCAACATTCCATTATGATGTCATAATGCAAAATTCCATTATGATGTCATAATGCAAAATTCCATTATGATGTCATAATGTAACATTCCATTATGATGTCATAATGTAAAATTCCATTATGATGTCATAAAGCAACATTCCATTATGATGTCATAACGCAAAATTCCATTATGATGTCATAATGCAAAACTCCATTATGATGTCATAATGCAAAACTCCATTATGATGTCATAATGCAGCATTCCATTATGATGTCGTAATGTAAAATTCCATTATGATGTCATAAAGCAACATTCCATTATGATGTCATAATGCAAAATTCCATTATGATGTCATAATGCAAAACTCCATTATGATGTCATAATGCAAAACTCCATTATGATGTCATAATGCAACATTCCATTATGATGTCATAATGCAAAACTCCATTATGATGTCATACTGCAACATTCCATTATGATGTCGTAATGCAAAATTCCATTTTGATGTCATAATGTAACATGCCATTATGATGTCATAATGCAAAATTCCATTATGATGTCATAATGTAAAATTCCATTATGATGTCATAATGCAAAATTCCATTATGATGTCATAATGCAAAACTCCATTATGATGTCATAATGCAAAACTCCATTATGATGTCATAATGCAAAATTCCATTATGATGTCATAATCCAAAACTCAATTATGATGTCATAATGCAAAATTCCATTATGATGTCATAATGCAAAATTCCATTATGATGTCATAATGCAAAATTCCATTATGATGTCATACTGCAAAATTCCATTATGATGTCATAATGTAACATTCCATTATGATGTCATAATGCAACATTCCATTATGATGTCATAATGCAAAATTCCATTATGATGTCATAATGCAAAATTCCATTATGATGTCATAATGTAGCATTCCATTATGATGTCATAATGCAAAATTCCATTATGATGTCATAATGTAACATGCCATTATGATGTCATAATGCAAAATTCCATTATGATGTCATAATGTAAAATTCCATTATGATGTCATAATGCAAAATTCCATTATGATGTCATAATGCAAAATTCCATTATGATGTCATAATGCAAAATTCCATTATGATGTCATAATGCAAAATTCCATTATGATGTCATAATGCAAAATTCCATTATGATGTCATAATGTAAAATTCCATTATGATGTCATAATGCAAAATTCCATTATGATGTCATAATGTAAAATTCCATTACGATGTCATAATGTAAAATTCCATTACGATGTC
This sequence comes from Eleutherodactylus coqui, assembly GCF_035609145.1. Taxonomy (NCBI): domain Eukaryota; kingdom Metazoa; phylum Chordata; class Amphibia; order Anura; family Eleutherodactylidae; genus Eleutherodactylus; species Eleutherodactylus coqui. The sequence goes on from NC_089844.1 coordinate 201,974,444, forward strand.
ATAATGTAAAATTCCATTATGATGTCATAATGCAAAATTCCATTATGATGTCAGAATGCAAAATTCCATTATGATGTCATAATGCAAAACTCCATTATGATGTCATAATGCAAAACTCCATTATGATGTCATAATGTAAAATTCCATTATGATGTCATAATCCAAAACTCAATTATGATGTCATAATGTAAAATTCCATTATGATGTCATAATGTAAAATTCCATTATGATGTCATAATGCAAAATTCCATTATGATGTCATAATGCAAAATTCCATTATGATGTCATAATGCAAAATTCCATTATGATGTCATAATGTAACATTCCATTATGATGTCATAATGCAACATTCCATTATGATGTCATAATGCAAAATTCCATTATGATGTCATAATGCAACATTCCATTATGATGTTATAATGCAAAATTCCATTATGATGTCATAATGTAACATTCCATTATGATGTCATAATGCAAAATTCCATTATGATGTCATAATGTAACATTCCACTATGATGTCATAATGTAAAATTCCATTATGATGTCATAAAGCAACATTCCATTATGATGTCATAACGCAAAATTCCATTATGATGTCATAATGCAAAACTCCATTATGATGTCATAATGCAAAACTCCATTATGATGTCGTAATGCAACATTCCATTATGATGTCGTAATGTAAAATTCCATTATGATGTCATAAAGCAACATTCCATTATGATGTCATAATGCAAAATTCCATTATGATGTCATAATGCAAAATTCCATTATGATGTCATAATGCAAAACTCCATTATGATGTCATAATGCAACATTCCATTATGATGTCGTAATGCAAAATTCCATTATGATGTCATAATTAGAGATGAGCGAACGTGTCCGTAACGGACACATCCGCACCCGGACACCGGCTTTAGCGAACACTGGAGTGTTCGCGCGTAAGTGTCCGGGTGCCGCCGGGGGGCGGGGAGATGCGCGGCGGCGCGGGCGGCAGTAGCGGGGAACAGGGGGGAGCCCTCTCTCTCTCCCTCTCCCCCCGCTCCCCGCCGCACCCCCCCGCGCTGCCACGGCGGCCCCCGAACTTTTTCGCCCGAACACCGAGGTGTTCGCAAAGTTCGGTGTTCGGGCGAAAAAGGGGCGGGGCCGAACGTGTTCGCTCATCTCTAGTCATAATGTAACATGCCATTATGATGTCATAATGCAAAATTCCATTATGATGTCATAATGTAAAATTCCATTATGATGTCATAATGCAAAATTCCATTATGATGTCATAATGCAAAATTCCATTATGATGTCATAATGCAAAATTCCATTATGATGTCATAATGCAAAATTCCATTATGATGTCATAATGCAAAATTCCATTATGATGCCATAATGCAAAATTCCATTATGATGTCATAATGCAAAATTCCATTATGATGTCATAATGTAACATTCCATTATGATGTCATAATGCAACATTCCATTATGATGTCATAATGCAACATTCCATTATGATGTCATAATGCAAAATTCCATTATGATGTCATAATGCAAAATTCCATTATGATGTCATAATGTAACATTCCATTATGATGTCATAATGCAACATTCCATTATGATGTCATAATGCAACATTCCATTATGATGTCATAATGCAAAATTCCATTATGATGTCATAATGTAACATTCCATTATGATGTCATAATGCAAAATTCCATTATGATGTCATAATGCAAAATTCCATTATGATGTCATAATGTAACATTCCATTATGATGTCATAATGTAAAATTCCATTATGATGCCATAATGCAAAATTCCATTATGATGTCATAATGCAACATTCCATTATGATGTCATAATGCAAAATTCCATTATGATGTCATAATGCAAAATTCCATTATGATGTCATAATATAGAATTCCATTATGATGTCATAATGCAAAATTCCATTATGACATCATAATGCAAAATTCCATTATGATGTCATAATGCAAAATTCCATTATGATGTCATAAGGCAAAATTCCATTATGATGTCATAAGGCAAAATTCCATTATGATGTCATAAGGCAAAATTCCATTATGATGTCACAATGCAACATTCCATTATGATGTCATATTGTAACATTCCATTATGATGTCATAATGTAACATTCCATTATGATGTCATAATGCAACATTCCATTATGATGTCATAATGCAAAATTCCATTATGATGTCATAATGCAAAATTCCATTATGATGTCATAATGTAACATTCCATTATGATGTCATAATGCAACATTCCATTATGATGTCATAATGCAACATTCCATTATGATGTCATAATGCAAAATTCCATTATGATGTCATAATTAGAGATGAGCGAACACGTTCGGACCCGCCCCTTTTTCGCCCGAACACCGAACTTTGCGAACACCTCGGTGTTCGGGCGAAAAAGTTCGGGGGCCGCCGTGGCAGCGCGGGGGGGTGCGGCGGGGAGTGGGGGGGAGAGGGAGAGAGAGAGGGCTCCCCCCTGTTCCCCGCTACTGCCGCCCGCGCCGCCGCGCATCTCCCCGCCCCCCGGCGGCACCCGGACACTTACGCGCGAACACTGCAGTGTTCGCTAAAGCCGGTGTCCGGGTGCGGATGTGTCCGTAACGGACACGTTCGCTCATCTCTAGTCATAATGTAACATTCCATTATGATGTCATAATGTAACATTCCATTATGATGTCATAATGCAAAATTCCATTATGATGTCATAATGTAACATTCCATTATGATGTCATAATGTAAAATTCCATTATGATGTCATAAAGCAACATTCCATTATGATGTCATAATGCAAAATTCCATTATGATGTCATAATGTAAAATTCCATTATGATGTCATAATGTAAAATTCCATTATGATGTCATAATGCAACATTCCATTGTGATGTCATAATGTAACATTCCATTATGATGTCATAATGCAAAATTCCATTATGATGTCATAATGTAAAATTCCATTATGATGTCATAATGCAACATTCCATTATGATGTCATAATGTAAAATTCCATTATGATGTCATAAAGCAACATTCCATTATGATGTCATAATGCAACATTCCATTATGATGTCATAATGCAACATTCCATTATGATGTCATAATGCAACATTCCATTATGATGTCATAATGTAAAATTCCATTATGATGTCATAATGCAACATTCCATTATGATGTCATAATGCAAAATTCCATTATGATGTCATAATGCAAAATTCCATTATGATGTCATAATGTAACATTCCATTATGATGTCATATTGCAACATTCCATTATGATGTCATAATGCAAAATTCCATTATGATGTCATAATGCAAAATTCCATTATGATGTCATAATGTAACATTCCATTATGATGTCATAATGCAACATTCCATTATGATGTCATAATGCAACATTCCATTATGATGTCATAATGCAAAATTCCATTATGATGTCATAATGTAACATTCCATTATGATGTCATAATGCAAAATTCCATTATGATGTCATAATGTAACATTCCATTATGATGTCATAATGCAAAATTCCATTATGATGTCATAATGCAAAATTCCATTATGATGTCATAATGTAACATTCCATTATGATGTCATAATGAAAAATGCCATTATGATGTCATAATGAAAAATTCCATTATGATGTCATAATGCAAAATTCCATTATGATGTCATAATGCAAAATTCCATTATGATGTCATAATGCAAAATTCCATTATGATGTCATAATGCAAAATTCCATTATGATGTCATAATGCAAAATTCCATTATGATGTCATAATGCAAAATTCCATTATGATGTCATAATGCAACATTCCATTATGATGTCATAATGTAACATTCCATTATGATGTCATAATGTAACATTCCATTATGATGTCATAATGCAAAATTCCATTATGATGTCATAATGTAAAATTCCATTATGATGTCATAATGCAAAAATTCCATTATGATGTCATAATGCAAAATTCCATTATGATGTCATAATGTAAAATTCCATTATGATGTCATAATGCAAAATTCCATTATGATGTCATAATGCAAAATTCCATTATGATGTCATAATGTAAAATTCCATTATGATGTCATAATGCAAAATTCCATTATGATGTCATAATGTAAAATTCCATTATGATGTCATAATGCAACATTCCATTATGATGTCATAATGCAAAATTCCATTATGATGCCATAACGTAACATTCCATTATGATGTCATAATGTAAAATTCCATTATGATGTCATAATGCAACATTCCATTATGATGTTATAATGCAAAATTCCATTATGATGTCATAATGTAACATTCCATTATGATGTCATAATGCAAAATTCCATTATGATGTCATAATGTAACATTCCACTATGATGTCATAATGTAAAATTCCATTATGATGTCATAAAGCAACATTCCATTATGATGTCATAACGCAAAATTCCATTATGATGTCATAATGCAAAACTCCATTATGATGTCATAATGCAAAACTCCATTATGATGTCATAATGCAACATTCCATTATGATGTCGTAATGTAAAATTCCATTATGATGTCATAAAGCAACATTCCATTATGATGTCATAATGCAAAATTCCATTATGATGTCATAATGCAAAATTCCATTATGATGTCATAATGCAAAACTCCATTATGATGTCATAATGCAACATTCCATTATGATGTCGTAATGCAAAATTCCATTATGATGTCATAATGTAACATGCCATTATGATGTCATAATGCAAAATTCCATTATGATGTCATAATGTAAAATTCCATTATGATGTCATAATGCAAAATTCCATTATGATGTCATAATGCAAAATTCCATTATGATGTCATAATGCAAAATTCCATTATGATGTCATAATGCAAAATTCCATTATGATGTCATAATGCAAAATTCCATTATGATGTCATAATGTAAAATTCCATTATGATGTCATAATGCAAAATTCCATTATGATGTCATAATGTAAAATTCCATTATGATGTCATAATGTAAAATTCCATTATGATGTCATAATGTAAAATTCCATTATGATGTCATAATGCAAAATTCCATTATGATGTCATAATGCAAAACTCCATTATGATGTCATAATGCAAAACTCCATTATGATGTCATAATGCAAAACTCCATTATGATGTCATAATGCAAAACTCCATTATGATGTCATAATGCAAAATTCCATTATGATGTCATAATGTAAAATTCCATTATGATGTCATAATCCAAAACTCAATTATGATGTCATAATGTAAAATTCCATTATGATGTCATAATGCAAAATTCCATTATGATGCCATAATGCAAAATTCCATTATGATGTCATAATGCAAAATTCCATTATGATGTCATAATGTAACATTCCATTATGATGTCATAATGCAACATTCCATTATGATGTCATAATGCAAAATTCCATTATGATGTCATAATGCAAAATTCCATTATGATGTCATAATGTAACATTCCATTATGATGTCATAATGCAAAATTCCATTATGATGTCATAATGTAACATTCCATTATGATGTCAAAATGTAACATTCCATTATGATGTCAAAATGTAACATTCCATTATGATGTCATAATGTAACATTCCATTATGATGTCATAATGCAAAATTCCATTATGATGTCATAATGTAACATTCCATTATGATGTCATAATGTAAAATTCCATTATGATGTCATAATGTAAAATTCCATTATGATGTCATAAAGCAACATTCCATTATGATGTCATAATGCAAAACTCCATTATGATGTCATAATGCAACATTCCATTATGATGTCGTAATGCAAAATTCCATTATGATGTCATAATGTAACATGCCATTATGATGTCATAATGCAAAATTCCATTATGATGTCATAATGTAAAATTCCATTATGATGTCATAATGCAAAATTCCATTATGATGTCATAATGTAACATTCCATTATGATGTCATAATGCAACATTCCATTATGATGTTATAATGCAAAATTCCATTATGATGTCATAATGTAACATTCCATTATGATGTCATAATGCAAAATTCCATTATGATGTCATAATGCAAAACTCCATTATGATGTCATAATGCAAAACTCCATTATGATGTCATAATGCAAAATTCCATTATGATGTCATAATCCAAAACTCAATTATGATGTCATAATGCAAAATTCCATTATGATGTCATAATGCAAAATTCCATTATGATGTCATAATGCAAAATTCCATTATGATGTCATAATGCAAAATTCCATTATGATGTCATAATGTAACATTCCATTATGATGTCATAATGCAACATTCCATTATGATGTCATAATGCAAAATTCCATTATGATGTCATAATGCAAAATTCCATTATGATGTCATAATGTAACATTCCATTATGATGTCATAATGCAACATTCCATTATGATGTCATAATGCAAAATTCCATTATGATGTCATAATGCAAAATTCCATTATGATGTCATAATGTAACATTCCATTATGATGTCATAATGCAAAATTCCATTATGATGTCATAATGTAACATTCCATTATGATGTCATAATGTAAAATTCCATTATGATGTCATAATGCAAAATTCCATTATGATGTCATAATGCAAAACTCCATTATGATTTCATAATGCAACATTCCATTATGATGTTGTAATGCAAAATTCCATTATGATGTCATAATGTAACATGCCATTATGATGTCATAATGCAAAATTCCATTATGATGTCATAATGTAAAATTCCATTATGATGTCATAATGCAAAATTCCATTATGATGTCATAATGCAAAATTCCATTATGATGTCATAATGCAAAATTCCATTATGATGTCATAATGCAAAATTCCATTATGATGTCATAATGTAACATTCCATTATGATGTCATAATGCAAAACTCCATTATGATGTCATAATGCAAAACTCCATTATGATGTCATAATGCAAAACTCCATTATGATGTCATAATGCAAAATTCCATTATGATGTCATAATGTAAAATTCCATTATGATGTCATAATCCAAAACTCAATTATGATGTCATAATGTAAAATTCCATTATGATGTCATAATGCAAAATTCCATTATGATGTCATAATGCAAAATTCCATTATGATGTCATAATGTAACATTCCATTATGATGTCATAATGCAACATTCCATTATGATGTCATAATGCAAAATTCCATTATGATGTCATAATGCAAAATTCCATTATGATGTCATAATGTAACATTCCATTATGATGTCATAATGCAACATTCCATTATGATGTCATAATGCAAAATTCCATTATGATGTCATAATGTAACATTCCATTATGATGTCATAATGTAAAATTCCATTATGATGTCATAAAGCAACATTCCATTATGATGTCATAACGCAAAATTCCATTATGATGTCATAATGTAAAATTCCATTATGATGTCATAATGCAACATTCCATTGTGATGTCATAATGTAACATTTCATTATGATGTCATAATGCAAAATTCCATTATGATGTCATAATGTAAAATTCCATTATGATGTCATAATGTAAAATTCCATTATGATGTCATAATGCAAAAATTCCATTATGATGTCATAATGCAAAATTCCATTATGATGTCATAATGCAACATTCCATTATGATGTCATAATGCAACATTCCATTATGATGTCATAATGCAAAATTCCATTATGATGTCATAATGTAAAATTCCATTATGATGTCATAATGTAAAATTCCATTATGATGTCATAATGCAACATTCCATTGTGATGTCATAATGTAACATTCCATTGTGATGTCATAATGCAAAATTCCATTATGATGTCATAATGTAAAATTCCATTATGATGTCATAATGCAAAATTCCATTATGATGTCATAATGTAAAATTCCATTATGATGTCATAATGTAACATTCCATTATGATGTCATAATGCAAAATTCCATTATGATGTCATAATGTAACATTCCATTATGATGTCATAATGCAACATTCCATTATGATGTCATAATGCAACATTCCATTACGATGTCATAATGCAAAATTCCAGTATGATGTCATAATGCATCATTCCATTATGATGTCATAATGCAAAATTCCATTATGATGTCATAATGTAACATTCCATTATGATGTCATAATGCAAAATTCCATTATGATGTCATAATGTAAAATTCCATTATGATGTCATAATGCAACATTCCATTATGATGTCATAATGTAAAATTCCATTATGATGTCATAAAGCAACATTCCATTATGATGTCATAATGCAACATTCCATTATGATGTCATAATGCAACATTCCATTATGATGTCATAATGTAAAATTCCATTATGATGTCATAATGTAACATTCCATTATGATGTCATAATGCAACATTCCATTATGATGTCATAATGCAAAATTCCATTATGATGTCATAATGCAAAATTCCATTATGATGTCATAATGTAACATTCCATTATGATGTCATATTGCAACATTCCATTATGATGTCATAATGCAAAATTCCATTATGATGTCATAATGCAAAATTCCATTATGATGTCATAATGTAACATTCCATTATGATGTCATAATGCAACATTCCATTATGATGTCATAATGCAACATTCCATTATGATGTCATAATGCAAAATTCCATTATGATGTCATAATGTAACATTCCATTATGATGTCATAATGCAAAATTCCATTATGATGTCATAATGTAACATTCCATTATGATGTCATAATGCAAAATTCCATTATGATGTCATAATGCAAAATTCCATTATGATGTCATAATGTAACATTCCATTATGATGTCATAATGAAAAATTCCATTATGATGTCATAATGAAAAATTCCATTATGATGTCATAATGCAAAATTCCATTATGATGTCATAATGCAAAATTCCATTATGATGTCATAATGCAAAATTCCATTATGATGTCATAATGTAACATTCCATTATGATTTCATAATGCAAAATTCCATTATGATGTCATAATGCAAAATTCCATTATGATGTCATAATGTAACATTCCATTATGATGTCATAATGTAAAATTCCATTATGATGCCATAATGCAAAATTCCATTATGATGTCATAATGCAACATTCCATTATGATGTCATAATGCAAAATTCCATTATGATGTCATAATGCAAAATTCCATTATGATGTCATAATATAGAATTCCATTATGATGTCATAATGCAAAATTCCATTATGACATCATAATGCAAAATTCCATTATGACGTCATAATGCAAAATTCCATTATGATGTCATAAGGCAAAATTCCATTATGATGTCATAAGGCAAAATTCCATTATGATGTCATAAGGCAAAATTCCATTATGATGTCACAATGCAACATTCCATTATGATGTCATATTGTAACATTCCATTATGATGTCATAATGTAACATTCCATTATGATGTCATAATGCAACATTCCATTATGATGTCATAATGCAAAATTCCATTATGATGTCATAATGCAAAATTCCATTATGATGTCATAATGTAACATTCCATTATGATGTCATAATGCAACATTCCATTATGATGTCATAATGCAAAATTCCATTATGATGTCATAATGCAAAATTCCATTATGATGTCATAATTAGAGATGAGCGAACACGTTCGGACCCGCCCCTTTTTCGCCCGAACACCGAACTTTGCGAACACCTCGGTGTTCGGGCGAAAAAGTTCGGGGGCCGCCGTGGCAGCGCGGGGGGGTGCGGCGGGGAGTGGGGGGGAGAGGGAGAGAGAGAGGGCTCCCCCCTGTTCCCCGCTACTGCCGCCCGCGCCGCCGCGCATCTCCCCGCCCCCCGGCGGCACCCGGACACTTACGCGCGAACACTGCAGTGTTCGCTAAAGCCGGTGTCCGGGTGCGGATGTGTCCGTAACGGACACGTTCGCTCATCTCTAGTCATAATGTAACATTCCATTATGATGTCATAATGTAACATTCCATTATGATGTCATAATGCAAAATTCCATTATGATGTCATAATGTAACATTCCATTATGATGTCATAATGTAAAATTCCATTATGATGTCATAAAGCAACATTCCATTATGATGTCATAATGCAAAATTCCATTATGATGTCATAATGTAAAATTCCATTATGATGTCATAATGTAAAATTCCATTATGATGTCATAATGCAACATTCCATTGTGATGTCATAATGTAACATTCCATTATGATGTCATAATGCAAAATTCCATTATGATGTCATAATGTAAAATTCCATTATGATGTCATAATGCAAACATTCCATTATGATGTCATAATGCAAAATTCCATTATGATGTCATAATGTAACATTCCATTATGATGTCATAATGCAAAATTCCATTATGATGTCATAATGCAAAATTCCATTATGATGTCATAATGCAAAATTCCATTATGATGTCATAATGTAACATTCCATTATGATGTCATAATGTAACATTCCATTATGATGTCATAATGCAAAATTCCATTATGATGTCATAATGCAACATTCCATTATGATGTCATAATGCAAAATTCCATTATGATGTCATAATGTAACATTCCATTATGATGTCATAATGCAAAATTCCATTATGATGTCATAATGCAAAATTCCATTATGATGTCATAATATAGAATTCCATTATGATGTCATAATGCAAAATTCCATTATGATGTCATAATGCAAAATTCCATTATGATGTCATAATGCAAAATTCCATTATGATGTCATAATGTAACATTCCATTATGATGTCATAATGTAAAATTCCATTATGATGTCATAATGCAAAATTCCATTATGATGTCATAATGCAACATTCCATTATGATGTCATAATGCAAAATTCCATTATGATGTCATAATGTAACATTCCATTATGATGTCATAATGCAAAATTCCATTATGATGTCATAATGCAAAATTCCATTATGATGTCATAATATAGAATTCCATTATGATGTCATAATGCAAAATTCCATTATGATGTCATAATGCAAAATTCCATTATGATGTCATAATGCAAAATTCCATTATGATGTCATAATGCAAAATTCCATTATGATGCCATAACGTAACATTCCATTATGATGTCATAATGCAAAATTCCATTATGATGTCATAATGTAAAATTCCATTATGATGTCATAATGCAACATTCCATTATGATGTCGTAATGCAAAATTCCATTATGATGTCATAATGTAACATGCCATTATGATGTCATAATGCAAAATTCCATTATGATGTCATAATGTAAAATTCCATTATGATGTCATAATGCAAAATTCCATTATGATGTCATAATGCAAAATTCCATTATGATGTCATAATGCAAAATTCCATTATGATGTCATAATGTAAAATTCAATTATGATGTCATAATGCAAAATTCCATTATGATGTCATAATGCAAAACTCCATTATGATGTCTTAATGCAAAACTCCATTATGATGTCATAATGCAAAACTCCATTATGATGTCATAATGCAAAACTCCATTATGATGTCATAATGCAAAATTCCATTATGATGTCATAATGTAAAATTCCATTATGATGTCATAATCCAAAACTCAATTATGATGTCATAATGTAAAATTCCATTATGATGTCATAATGTAAAATTCCATTATGATGTCATAATGCAAAATTCCATTATGATGTCATAATGCAAAATTCCATTATGATGTCATAATGCAAAATTCCATTATGATGTCATAATGTAACATTCCATTATGATGTCATAATGCAACATTCCATTATGATGTCATAATGCAACATTCCATTATGATGTCATAATGCAAAATTCCATTATGATGTCATAATGCAAAATTCCATTATGATGTCATAATGTAACATTCCATTATGATGTCATAATGCAACATTCCATTATGATGTTATAATGCAAAATTCCATTATGATGTCATAATGTAACATTCCATTATGATGTCATAATGCAAAATTCCATTATGATGTCATAATGTAACATTCCACTATGATGTCATAATGTAAAATTCCATTATGATGTCATAAAGCAACATTCCATTATGATGTCATAACGCAAAATTCCATTATGATGTCATAATGCAAAACTCCATTATGATGTCATAATGCAAAACTCCATTATGATGTCGTAATGCAACATTCCATTATGATGTCGTAATGTAAAATTCCATTATGATGTCATAAAGCAACATTCCATTATGATGTCATAATGCAAAATTCCATTATGATGTCATAATGCAAAATTCCATTATGATGTCGTAATGCAAAACTCCATTATGATGTCATAATGCAACATTCCATTATGATGTCGTAATGCAAAATTCCATTATGATGTCATAATGTAACATGCCATTATGATGTCATAATGCAAAATTCCATTATGATGTCATAATGTAAAATTCCATTATGATGTCATAATGCAAAATTCCATTATGATGTCATAATGCAAAATTCCATTATGATGTCATAATGCAAAATTCCATTATGATGTCATAATGCAAAATTCCATTATGATGTCATAATGCAAAATTCCATTATGATGTCATAATGCAAAATTCCATTATGATGTCATAATGCAAAATTCCATTATGATGTCATAATGTAAAATTCCATTATGATGTCATAATGTAAAATTCCATTATGATGTCATAATGCAAAATTCCATTATGATGTCATAATGTAAAATTCCATTATGATGTCATAATGTAAAATTCCATTATGATGTCATAATGCAAAATTCCATTATGATGTCATAATCCAAAACTCAATTATGATGTCATAATGTAAAATTCCATTATGATGTCATAATGCAAAATTCCATTATGATGTCATAATGCAAAATTCCATTATGATGTCATAATGTAAAATTCCATTATGATGTCATAATCCAAAACTCAATTATGATGTCATAATGTAAAATTCCATTATGATGTCATAATGCAAAATTCCATTATGATGCCATAATGCAAAATTCCATTATGATGTCATAATGTAACATTCCATTATGATGTCAAAATGTAACATTCCATTATGATGTCATAATGCAACATTCCATTATGATGTCATAATGCAAAATTCCATTATGATGTCATAATGCAAAATTCCATTATGATGTCATAATGTAACATTCCATTATGATGTCAAAATGTAACATTCCATTATGATGTCATAATGTAAAATTCCATTATGATGTCATAATGCAAAATTCCATTATGATGCCATAATGCAAAATTCCATTATGATGTCATAATGCAAAATTCCATTATGATGTCATAATGTAACATTCCATTATGATGTCATAATGCAACATTCCATTATGATGTCATAATGCAAAATTCCATTATGATGTCATAATGCAAAATTCCATTATGATGTCATAATGTAACATTCCATTATGATGTCAAAATGTAACATTCCATTATGATGTCATAATGTAACATTCCATTATGATGTCATAATGCAAAATTCCATTATGATGTCATAATGTAACATTCCATTATGATGTCATAATGTAAAATTCCATTATGATGTCGTAATGTAAAATTCCATTATGATGTCATAATGCAAAATTCCATTATGATGTCATAATCCAAAACTCAATTATGATGTCATAATGTAAAATTCCATTATGATGTCATAATGCAAAATTCCATTATGATGTCATAATGCAAAATTCCATTATGATGTCATAATGTAAAATTCCATTATGATGTCATAATCCAAAACTCAATTATGATGTCATAATGTAAAATTCCATTATGATGTCATAATGCAAAATTCCATTATGATGCCATAATGCAAAATTCCATTATGATGTCATAATGCAAAATTCCATTATGATGTCATAATGTAACATTCCATTATGATGTCATAATGCAACATTCCATTATGATGTCATAATGCAAAATTCCATTATGATGTCATAATGCAAAATTCCATTATGATGTCATAATGTAACATTCCATTATGATGTCAAAATGTAACATTCCATTATGATGTCATAATGTAACATTCCATTATGATGTCATAATGCAAAATTCCATTATGATGTCATAATGTAACATTCCATTATGATGTCATAATGTAAAATTCCATTATGATGTCATAATGCAAAATTCCATTATGATGTCATAATGCAAAATTCCATTATGATGTCATAATGCAAAATTCCATTATGATGTCATAATGCAAAATTCCATTATGATGTCATAATGCAAAATTCCATTATGATGTCATAATGTAAAATTCCATTATGATGTCATAATGTAAAATTCCATTATGATGTCATAATGCAAAATTCCATTATGATGTCATAATGTAAAATTCCATTATGATGTCATAATGTAAAATTCCATTATGATGTCATAATGTAAAATTCCATTATGATGTCATAATGCAAAATTCCATTATGATGTCATAATGCAAAACTCCATTATGATGTCATAATGCAAAACTCCATTATGATGTCATAATGCAAAACTCCATTATGATGTCATAATGCAAAACTCCATTATGATGTCATAATGCAAAACTCCATTATGATGTCATAATGCAAAATTCCATTATGATGTCATAATGTAAAATTCCATTATGATGTCATAATCCAAAACTCAATTATGATGTCATAATGTAAAATTCCATTATGATGTCATAATGCAAAATTCCATTATGATGTCATAATGTAACATTCCATTATGATGTCAAAATGTAACATTCCATTATGATGTCATAATGTAACATTCCATTATGATGTCATAATGCAAAATTCCATTATGATGTCATAATGTAACAACATTCCATTATGATGTCGTAATGTAAAATTCCATTATGATGTCATAAAGCAACATTCCATTATGATGTCATAATGCAAAATTCCATTATGATGTCATAATGCAAAATTCCATTATGATGTCATAATGCAAAACTCCATTATGATGTCATAATGCAACATTCCATTATGATGTCGTAATGCAAAATTCCATTATGATGTCATAATGTAACATGCCATTATGATGTCATAATGCAAAATTCCATTATGATGTCATAATGTAAAATTCCATTATGATGTCATAATGCAAAATTCCATTGTGATGTCATAATGCAAAATTCCATTATGATGTCATAATGCAAAATTCCATTATGATGTCATAATGCAAAATTCCATTATGATGTCATAATGCAAAATTCCATTATGATGTCATAATGCAAAATTCCATTATGATGTCATAATGCAAAATTCCATTATGATGTCATAATGTAAAATTCCATTATGATGTCATAATGTAAAATTCCATTATGATGTCATAATGCAAAATTCCATTATGATGTCATAATGTAAAATTCCATTATGATGTCATAATGTAAAATTCCATTATGATGTCATAATGTAAAATTCCATTATGATGTCATAATGCAAAATTCCATTATGATGTCATAATGCAAAACTCCATTATGATGTCATAATGCAAAACTCCATTATGATGTCATAATGCAAAACTCCATTATGATGTCATAATGCAAAACTCCATTATGATGTCATAATGCAAAACTCCATTATGATGTCATAATGCAAAACTCCATTATGATGTCATAATGTAAAATTCCATTATGATGTCATAATCCAAAACTCAATTATGATGTCATAATGTAAAATTCCATTATGATGTCATAATGCAAAATTCCATTATGATGTCATAATGTAAAATTCCATTATGATGTCATAATCCAAAACTCAATTATGATGTCATAATGTAAAATTCCATTATGATGTCATAATGCAAAATTCCATTATGATGCCATAATGCAAAATTCCATTATGATGTCATAATGCAAAATTCCATTATGATGTCATAATGTAACATTCCATTATGATGTCATAATGCAACATTCCATTATGATGTCATAATGCAACATTCCATTATGATGTCATAATGCAAAATTCCATTATGATGTCATAATGTAACATTCCATTATGATGTCAAAATGTAACATTCCATTATGATGTCATAATGTAACATTCCATTATGATGTCATAATGCAAAATTCCATTATGATGTCATAATGTAACATTCCATTATGATGTCATAATGTAAAATTCCATTATGATGTCATAATGTAAAATTCCATTATGATGTCATAAAGCAACATTCCATTATGATGTCATAATGCAAAACTCCATTATGATGTCATAATGCAACATTCAATTATGATGTCGTAATGCAAAATTCCATTATGATGTCATAATGTAACATGCCATTATGATGTCATAATGCAAAATTCCATTATGATGTCATAATGTAAAATTCCATTATGATGTCATAATGCAAAATTCCATTATGATGTCATAATGCAAAATTCCATTATGATGTCATAATGCAAAATTCCATTATGATGTCATAATGCAAAATTCCATTATGATGTCATAATGCAAAATTCCATTATGATGTCATAATGCAAAATTCCATAATGATGTCATAATGCAAAATTCCATTATGATGTCATAATGTAAAATTCCATTATGATGTCATAATGCAAAATTCCATTATGATGTCATAATGTAACATTCCATTATGATGTCATAATGCAACATTCCATTATGATGTTATAATGCAAAATTCCATTATGATGTCATAATGTAACATTCCATTATGATGTCATAATGCAAAATTCCATTATGATGTCATAATGCAAAACTCCATTATGATGTCATAATGCAAAACTCCATTATGATGTCATAATGCAAAATTCCATTATGATGTCATAATCCAAAACTCAATTATGATGTCATAATGCAAAATTCCATTATGATGTCATAATGCAAAATTCCATTATGATGTCATAATGCAAAATTCCATTATGATGTCATAATGTAACATTCCATTATGATGTCATAATGCAACATTCCATTATGATGTCATAATGCAAAATTCCATTATGATGTCATAATGCAAAATTCCATTATGATGTCATAATGCAAAATTCCATTATGATGTCATAATGTAACATTCCATTATGATGTCATAATGCAACATTCCATTATGATGTCATAATGCAAAATTCCATTATGATGTCATAATGCAAAATTCCATTATGATGTCATAATGTAACATTCCATTATGATGTCATAATGCAAAATTCCATTATGATGTCATAATGTAACATTCCATTATGATGTCATAATGTAAAATTCCATTATGATGTCATAATGCAAAATTCCATTATGATGTCATAATGCAAAACTCCATTATGATTTCATAATGCAACATTCCATTATGATGTTGTAATGCAAAATTCCATTATGATGTCATAATGTAACATGCCATTATGATGTCATAATGCAAAATTCCATTATGATGTCATAATGTAAAATTCCATTATGATGTCATAATGCAAAATTCCATTATGATGTCATAATGCAAAATTCCATTATGATGTCATAATGCAAAATTCCATTATGATGTCATAATGCAAAATTCCATTATGATGTCATAATGCAAAATTCCATTATGATGTCGTAATGCAAAATTCCATTATGATGTCATAATGTAACATTCCATTATGATGTCATAATGCAAAACTCCATTATGATGTCATAATGCAAAACTCCATTATGATGTCATAATGCAAAACTCCATTATGATGTCATAATGCAAAATTCCATTATGATGTCATAATGTAAAATTCCATTATGATGTCATAATCCAAAACTCAATTATGATGTCATAATGTAAAATTCCATTATGATGTCATAATGCAAAATTCCATTATGATGTCATAAT
The DNA here is from genome assembly GCF_035609145.1 of Eleutherodactylus coqui. Taxonomy (NCBI): domain Eukaryota; kingdom Metazoa; phylum Chordata; class Amphibia; order Anura; family Eleutherodactylidae; genus Eleutherodactylus; species Eleutherodactylus coqui. The sequence continues at coordinate 201,992,273 of NC_089844.1, forward strand.
GCAAAATTCCATTATGATGTCATAATGCAAAATTCCATTATGATGTCATAATGTAACATTCCATTATGATGTCATAATGCAACATTCCATTATGATGTCATAATGCAACATTCCATTATGATGTCATAATGCAACATTCCATTATGATGTCATAATGCAAAATTCCATTATGATGTCATAATGTAACATTCCATTATGATGTCATAATGCAACATTCCATTATGATGTCATAATGCAAAATTCCATTATGATGTCATAATGCAAAATTCCATTATGATGTCATAATGTAACATTCCATTATGATGTCATAATGTAAAATTCCATTATGATGTCATAAAGCAACATTCCATTATGATGTCATAATGCAAAATTCCATTATGATGTCATAATGCAAAACTCCATTATGATGTCATAATGCAAAACTCCATTATGATGTCATAATGCAACATTCCATTATGATGTCATAATGCAAAACTCCATTATGATGTCATACTGCAACATTCCATTATGATGTCGTAATGCAAAATTCCATTTTGATGTCATAATGTAACATGCCATTATGATGTCATAATGCAAAATTCCATTATGATGTCATAATGTAAAATTCCATTATGATGTCATAATGCAAAATTCCATTATGATGTCATAATGCAAAACTCCATTATGATGTCATAATGCAAAACTCCATTATGATGTCATAATGCAAAATTCCATTATGATGTCATAATCCAAAACTCAATTATGATGTCATAATGCAAAATTCCATTATGATGTCATAATGCAAAATTCCATTATGATGTCATAATGCAAAATTCCATTATGATGTCATACTGCAAAATTCCATTATGATGTCATAATGTAACATTCCATTATGATGTCATAATGCAACATTCCATTATGATGTCATAATGCAAAATTCCATTATGATGTCATAATGCAAAATTCCATTATGATGTCATAATGTAGCATTCCATTATGATGTCATAATGCAAAATTCCATTATGATGTCATAATGTAACATGCCATTATGATGTCATAATGCAAAATTCCATTATGATGTCATAATGTAAAATTCCATTATGATGTCATAATGCAAAATTCCATTATGATGTCATAATGCAAAATTCCATTATGATGTCATAATGCAAAATTCCATTATGATGTCATAATGCAAAATTCCATTATGATGTCATAATGTAAAATTCCATTATGATGTCATAATGCAAAATTCCATTATGATGTCATAATGTAAAATTCCATTACGATGTCATAATGTAAAATTCCATTACGATGTCATAATGTAAAATTCCATTATGATGTCATAATGCAAAATTCCATTATGATGTCAGAATGCAAAATTCCATTATGATGTCATAATGCAAAACTCCATTATGATGTCATAATGCAAAACTCCATTATGATGTCATAATGTAAAATTCCATTATGATGTCATAATCCAAAACTCAATTATGATGTCATAATGTAAAATTCCATTATGATGTCATAATGTAAAATTCCATTATGATGTCATAATGCAAAATTCCATTATGATGTCATAATGCAAAATTCCATTATGATGTCATAATGCAAAATTCCATTATGATGTCATAATGTAACATTCCATTATGATGTCATAATGCAACATTCCATTATGATGTCATAATGCAAAATTCCATTATGATGTCATAATGCAACATTCCATTATGATGTTATAATGCAAAATTCCATTATGATGTCATAATGTAACATTCCATTATGATGTCATAATGCAAAATTCCATTATGATGTCATAATGTAACATTCCACTATGATGTCATAATGTAAAATTCCATTATGATGTCATAAAGCAACATTCCATTATGATGTCATAACGCAAAATTCCATTATGATGTCATAATGCAAAACTCCATTATGATGTCATAATGCAAAACTCCATTATGATGTCGTAATGCAACATTCCATTATGATGTCGTAATGTAAAATTCCATTATGATGTCATAAAGCAACATTCCATTATGATGTCATAATGCAAAATTCCATTATGATGTCATAATGCAAAATTCCATTATGATGTCATAATGCAAAACTCCATTATGATGTCATAATGCAAAACTCCATTATGATGTCATAATGCAACATTCCATTATGATGTCGTAATGCAAAATTCCATTATGATGTCATAATTAGAGATGAGCGAACGTGTCCGTAACGGACACATCCGCACCCGGACACCGGCTTTAGCGAACACTGGAGTGTTCGCGCGTAAGTGTCCGGGTGCCGCCGGGGGGCGGGGAGATGCGCGGCGGCGCGGGCGGCAGTAGCGGGGAACAGGGGGGAGCCCTCTCTCTCTCCCTCTCCCCCCGCTCCCCGCCGCACCCCCCCGCGCTGCCACGGCGGCCCCCGAACTTTTTCGCCCGAACACCGAGGTGTTCGCAAAGTTCGGTGTTCGGGCGAAAAAGGGGCGGGGCCGAACGTGTTCGCTCATCTCTAGTCATAATGTAACATGCCATTATGATGTCATAATGCAAAATTCCATTATGATGTCATAATGTAAAATTCCATTATGATGTCATAATGCAAAATTCCATTATGATGTCATAATGCAAAATTCCATTATGATGTCATAATGCAAAATTCCATTATGATGTCATAATGCAAAATTCCATTATGATGTCATAATGCAAAATTCCATTATGATGTCATAATGCAAAATTCCATTATGATGTCATAATGCAAAATTCCATTATGATGTCATAATGCAAAATTCCATTATGATGTCATAATGTAAAATTCCATTATGATGTCATAATGTAAAATTCCATTATGATGTCATAATGCAAAATTCCATTATGATGTCATAATGTAAAATTCCATTATGATGTCATAATGTAAAATTCCATTATGATGTCATAATGTAAAATTCCATTATGATGTCATAATGCAAAATTCCATTATGATGTCATAATGCAAAACTCCATTATGATGTCATAATGCAAAACTCCATTATGATGTCATAATGCAAAACTCCATTATGATGTCATAATGCAAAACTCCATTATGATGTCATAATGCAAAACTCCATTATGATGTCATAATGCAAAATTCCATTATGATGTCATAATGTAAAATTCCATTATGATGTCATAATCCAAAACTCAATTATGATGTCATAATGTAAAATTCCATTATGATGTCATAATGCAAAATTCCATTATGATGTCATAATGTAAAATTCCATTATGATGTCATAATCCAAAACTCAATTATGATGTCATAATGTAAAATTCCATTATGATGTCATAATGCAAAATTCCATTATGATGCCATAATGCAAAATTCCATTATGATGTCATAATGCAAAATTCCATTATGATGTCATAATGTAACATTCCATTATGATGTCATAATGCAACATTCCATTATGATGTCATAATGCAACATTCCATTATGATGTCATAATGCAAAATTCCATTATGATGTCATAATGCAAAATTCCATTATGATGTCATAATGTAACATTCCATTATGATGTCAAAATGTAACATTCCATTATGATGTCATAATGTAACATTCCATTATGATGTCATAATGCAAAATTCCATTATGATGTCATAATGTAACATTCCATTATGATGTCATAATGTAAAATTCCATTATGATGTCATAATGTAAAATTCCATTATGATGTCATAAAGCAACATTCCATTATGATGTCATAATGCAAAACTCCATTATGATGTCGTAATGCAACATTCCATTATGATGTCGTAATGCAAAATTCCATTATGATGTCATAATGTAACATGCCATTATGATGTCATAATGCAAAATTCCATTATGATGTCATAATGTAAAATTCCATTATGATGTCATAATGCAAAATTCCATTATGATGTCATAATGTAACATTCCATTATGATGTCATAATGTAACATTCCATTATGATGTCATAATGCAAAATTCCATTATGATGTCATAATGCAACATTCCATTATGATGTCATAATGCAAAATTCCATTATGATGTCATAATGTAACATTCCATTATGATGTCATAATGCAAAATTCCATTATGATGTCATAATGCAAAATTCCATTATGATGTCATAATATAGAATTCCATTATGATGTCATAATGCAAAATTCCATTATGATGTCATAATGCAAAATTCCATTATGATGTCATAATGCAAAATTCCATTATGATGTCATAATGTAACATTCCATTATGATGTCATAATGTAAAATTCCATTATGATGTCATAATGCAAAATTCCATTATGATGTCATAATGCAAAATTCCATTATGATGTCATAATGTAACATTCCATTATGATGTCATAATGCAAAATTCCATTATGATGTCATAATGCAAAATTCCATTATGATGTCATAATATAGAATTCCATTATGATGTCATAATGCAAAATTCCATTATGATGTCATAATGCAAAATTCCATTATGATGTCATAATGCAAAATTCCATTATGATGTCATAATGCAAAATTCCATTATGATGTCATAATGCAAAATTCCATTATGATGTCATAATGCAAAATTCCATTATGATGTCATAATGTAAAATTCCATTATGATGTCATAATGTAAAATTCCATTATGATGTCATAATGTAAAATTCCATTATGATGTCATAATGCAAAATTCCATTATGATGTCATAATGCAAAACTCCATTATGATGTCATAATGCAAAACTCCATTATGATGTCATAATGCAAAACTCCATTATGATGTCATAATGCAAAACTCCATTATGATGTCATAATGCAAAACTCCATTATGATGTCATAATGTAAAATTCCATTATGATGTCATAATCGAAAACTCAATTATGATGTCATAATGTAAAATTCCATTATGATGTCATAATGCAAAATTCCATTATGATGTCATAATGTAACATTCCATTATGATGTCATAATGCAAAATTCCATTATGATGTCATAATGCAACATTCCATTATGATGTCATAATGCAAAATTCCATTATGATGTCATAATGTAACATTCCATTATGATGTCATAATGCAAAATTCCATTATGATGTCATAATGCAAAATTCCATTATGATGTCATAATATAGAATTCCATTATGATGTCATAATGCAAAATTCCATTATGATGTCATAATGCAAAATTCCATTATGATGTCATAATGCAAAATTCCATTATGATGTCATAATGTAACATTCCATTATGATGTCATAATGTAAAATTCCATTATGATGTCATAATGCAAAATTCCATTATGATGTCATAATGCAAAATTCCATTATGATGTCATAATGTAACATTCCATTATGATGTCATAATGCAAAATTCCATTATGATGTCATAATGCAAAATTCCATTATGATGTCATAATATAGAATTCCATTATGATGTCATAATGCAAAATTCCATTATGATGTCATAATGCAAAATTCCATTATGATGTCATAATGCAAAATTCCATTATGATGTCATAATGCAAAATTCCATTATGATGTCATAATGCAAAATTCCATTATGATGTCATAATGCAAAATTCCATTATGATGTCATAATGTAAAATTCCATTATGATGTCATAATGTAAAATTCCATTATGATGTCATAATGTAAAATTCCATTATGATGTCATAATGCAAAATTCCATTATGATGTCATAATATAGAATTCCATTATGATGTCATAATGCAAAATTCCATTATGATGTCATAATGCAAAATTCCATTATGATGTCATAATGCAAAATTCCATTATGATGTCATAATGCAAAATTCCATTATGATGTCATAATGCAAAATTCCATTATGATGTCATAATGCAAAATTCCATTATGATGTCATAATGTAAAATTCCATTATGATGTCATAATGCAAAATTCCATTATGATGTCATAATGCAAAATTCCATTATGATGTCATAATGCAAAATTCCATTATGATGTCATAATGCAAAATTCCATTATGATGTCATAATGCAAAATTCCATTATGATGTCATAATGCAAAATTCCATTATGATGTCATAATGTAAAATTCCATTATGATGTCATAATGTAAAATTCCATTATGATGTCATAATGTAAAATTCCATTATGATGTCATAATGCAACATTCCATTATGATGTCATAATGCAAAATTCCATTATGATGCCATAACGTAACATTCCATTATGATGTCATAATGCAAAATTCCATTATGATGTCATAATGTAAAATTCCATTATGATGTCATAATGCAACATTCCATTATGATGTCGTAATGCAAAATTCCATTATGATGTCGTAATGTAACATGCCATTATGATGTCATAATGCAAAATTCCATTATGATGTCATAATGTAAAATTCCATTATGATGTCATAATGCAAAATTCCATTATGATGTCATAATGCAAAATTCCATTATGATGTCATAATGGAAAAATTCCATTATGATGTCATAATGTAAAATTCAATTATGATGTCATAATGCAAAATTCCATTATGATGTCATAATGCAAAACTCCATTATGATGTCTTAATGCAAAACTCCATTATGATGTCATAATGCAAAACTCCATTATGATGTCATAATGCAAAACTCCATTATGATGTCATAATGCAAAACTCCATTATGATGTCATAATGTAAAATTCCATTATGATGTCATAATCCAAAACTCAATTATGATGTCATAATGTAAAATTCCATTATGATGTCATAATGTAAAATTCCATTATGATGTCATAATGCAAAATTCCATTATGATGTCATAATGCAAAATTCCATTATGATGTCATAATGCAAAATTCCATTATGATGTCATAATGTAACATTCCATTATGATGTCATAATGCAACATTCCATTATGATGTCATAATGCAAAATTCCATTATGATGTCATAATGCAAAATTCCATTATGATGTCATAATGTAACATTCCATTATGATGTCATAATGCAACATTCCATTATGATGTTATAATGCAAAATTCCATTATGATGTCATAATGTAACATTCCATTATGATGTCATAATGCAAAATTCCATTATGATGTCATAATGTAACATTCCACTATGATGTCATAATGTAAAATTCCATTATGATGTCATAAAGCAACATTCCATTATGATGTCATAACGCAAAATTCCATTATGATGTCATAATGCAAAACTCCATTATGATGTCATAATGCAAAACTCCATTATGATGTCGTAATGCAACATTCCATTATGATGTCGTAATGTAAAATTCCATTATGATGTCATAAAGCAACATTCCATTATGATGTCATAATGCAAAATTCCATTATGATGTCATAATGCAAAATTCCATTATGATGTCATAATGCAAAACTCCATTATGATGTCATAATGCAACATTCCATTATGATGTCGTAATGCAAAATTCCATTATGATGTCATAATGCAAAATTCCATTATGATGTCATAATGCAAAATTCCATTATGATGTCATAATGCAAAACTCCATTATGATGTCATAATGCAAAACTCCATTATGATGTCATAATGCAAAACTCCATTATGATGTCATAATGCAAAACTCCATTATGATGTCATAATGCAAAATTCCATTATGATGTCATAATGTAAAATTCCATTATGATGTCATAATCCAAAACTCAATTATGATGTCATAATGTAAAATTCCATTATGATGTCATAATGCAAAATTCCATTATGATGTCATAATGTAAAATTCCATTATGATGTCATAATCCAAAACTCAATTATGATGTCATAATGTAAAATTCCATTATGATGTCATAATGCAAAATTCCATTATGATGCCATAATGCAAAATTCCATTATGATGTCATAATGCAAAATTCCATTATGATGTCATAATGTAACATTCCATTATGATGTCATAATGCAACATTCCATTATGATGTCATAATGCAAAATTCCATTATGATGTCATAATGCAAAATTCCATTATGATGTCATAATGTAACATTCCATTATGATGTCAAAATGTAACATTCCATTATGATGTCATAATGCAAAATTCCATTATGATGTCATAATGTAACATTCCATTATGATGTCATAATGTAAAATTCCATTATGATGTCATAATGTAAAATTCCATTATGATGTCATAAAGCAACATTCCATTATGATGTCGTAATGTAAAATTCCATTATGATGTCATAAAGCAACATTCCATTATGATGTCATAATGCAAAATTCCATTATGATGTCATAATGCAAAATTCCATTATGATGTCATAATGCAAAACTCCATTATGATGTCATAATGCAACATTCCATTATGATGTCGTAATGCAAAATTCCATTATGATGTCATAATGTAACATGCCATTATGATGTCATAATGCAAAATTCCATTATGATGTCATAATGTAAAATTCCATTATGATGTCATAATGCAAAATTCCATTATGATGTCATAATGCAAAATTCCATTATGATGTCATAATGCAAAATTCCATTATGATGTCATAATGCAAAATTCCATTATGATGTCATAATGCAAAATTCCATTATGATGTCATAATGCAAAATTCCATTATGATGTCATAATGCAAAATTCCATTATGATGTCATAATGTAAAATTCCATTATGATGTCATAATGTAAAATTCCATTATGATGTCATAATGCAAAATTCCATTATGATGTCATAATGTAAAATTCCATTATGATGTCATAATGTAAAATTCCATTATGATGTCATAATGTAAAATTCCATTATGATGTCATAATGCAAAATTCCATTATGATGTCATAATGCAAAACTCCATTATGATGTCATAATGCAAAACTCCATTATGATGTCATAATGCAAAACTCCATTATGATGTCATAATGCAAAACTCCATTATGATGTCATAATGCAAAATTCCATTATGATGTCATAATGTAAAATTCCATTATGATGTCATAATCCAAAACTCAATTATGATGTCATAATGTAAAATTCCATTATGATGTCATAATGCAAAATTCCATTATGATGTCATAATGTAACATTCCATTATGATGTCAAAATGTAACATTCCATTATGATGTCATAATGTAACATTCCATTATGATGTCATAATGCAAAATTCCATTATGATGTCATAATGTAACATTCCATTATGATGTCATAATGTAAAATTCCATTATGATGTCATAATGTAAAATTCCATTATGATGTCATAAAGCAACATTCCATTATGATGTCGTAATGTAAAATTCCATTATGATGTCATAAAGCAACATTCCATTATGATGTCATAATGCAAAATTCCATTATGATGTCATAATGCAAAATTCCATTATGATGTCATAATGCAAAACTCCATTATGATGTCATAATGCAACATTCCATTATGATGTCGTAATGCAAAATTCCATTATGATGTCATAATGTAACATGCCATTATGATGTCATAATGCAAAATTCCATTATGATGTCATAATGTAAAATTCCATTATGATGTCATAATGCAAAATTCCATTGTGATGTCATAATGCAAAATTCCATTATGATGTCATAATGCAAAATTCCATTATGATGTCATAATGCAAAATTCCATTATGATGTCATAATGCAAAATTCCATTATGATGTCATAATGCAAAATTCCATTATGATGTCATAATGCAAAATTCCATTATGATGTCATAATGTAAAATTCCATTATGATGTCATAATGTAAAATTCCATTATGATGTCATAATGCAAAATTCCATTATGATGTCATAATGTAAAATTCCATTATGATGTCATAATGTAAAATTCCATTATGATGTCATAATGTAAAATTCCATTATGATGTCATAATGTAAAATTCCATTATGATGTCATAATGCAAAATTCCATTATGATGTCATAATGCAAAACTCCATTATGATGTCATAATGCAAAACTCCATTATGATGTCATAATGCAAAACTCCATTATGATGTCATAATGCAAAACTCCATTATGATGTCATAATGCAAAACTCCATTATGATGTCATAATGCAAAATTCCATTATGATGTCATAATGTAAAATTCCATTATGATGTCATAATCCAAAACTCAATTATGATGTCATAATGTAAAATTCCATTATGATGTCATAATGCAAAATTCCATTATGATGTCATAATGTAAAATTCCATTATGATGTCATAATCCAAAACTCAATTATGATGTCATAATGTAAAATTCCATTATGATGTCATAATGCAAAATTCCATTATGATGCCATAATGCAAAATTCCATTATGATGTCATAATGCAAAATTCCATTATGATGTCATAATGTAACATTCCATTATGATGTCATAATGCAACATTCCATTATGATGTCATAATGCAACATTCCATTATGATGTCATAATGCAAAATTCCATTATGATGTCATAATGTAACATTCCATTATGATGTCAAAATGTAACATTCCATTATGATGTCATAATGTAACATTCCATTATGATGTCATAATGCAAAATTCCATTATGATGTCATAATGTAACATTCCATTATGATGTCATAATGTAAAATTCCATTATGATGTCATAATGTAAAATTCCATTATGATGTCATAAAGCAACATTCCATTATGATGTCATAATGCAAAACTCCATTATGATGTCATAATGCAACATTCCATTATGATGTCGTAATGCAAAATTCCATTATGATGTCATAATGTAACATGCCATTATGATGTCATAATGCAAAATTCCATTATGATGTCATAATGTAAAATTCCATTATGATGTCATAATGCAAAATTCCATTATGATGTCATAATGCAAAATTCCATTATGATGTCATAATGCAAAATTCCATTATGATGTCATAATGCAAAATTCCATAATGATGTCATAATGCAAAATTCCATTATGATGTCATAATGTAAAATTCCATTATGATGTCATAATGCAAAATTCCATTATGATGTCATAATGTAACATTCCATTATGATGTCATAATGCAACATTCCATTATGATGTTATAATGCAAAATTCCATTATGATGTCATAATGTAACATTCCATTATGATGTCATAATGCAAAATTCCATTATGATGTCATAATGCAAAACTCCATTATGATGTCATAATGCAAAACTCCATTATGATGTCATAATGCAAAATTCCATTATGATGTCATAATCCAAAACTCAATTATGATGTCATAATGCAAAATTCCATTATGATGTCATAATGCAAAATTCCATTATGATGTCATAATGCAAAATTCCATTATGATGTCATAATGCAAAATTCCATTATGATGTCATAATGTAACATTCCATTATGATGTCATAATGCAACATTCCATTATGATGTCATAATGCAAAATTCCATTATGATGTCATAATGCAAAATTCCATTATGATGTCATAATGCAAAATTCCATTATGATGTCATAATGTAACATTCCATTATGATGTCATAATGCAACATTCCATTATGATGTCATAATGCAAAATTCCATTATGATGTCATAATGCAAAATTCCATTATGATGTCATAATGTAACATTCCATTATGATGTCATAATGCAAAATTCCATTATGATGTCATAATGTAACATTCCATTATGATGTCATAATGTAAAATTCCATTATGATGTCATAATGCAAAATTCCATTATGATGTCATAATGCAAAACTCCATTATGATTTCATAATGCAACATTCCATTATGATGTTGTAATGCAAAATTCCATTATGATGTCATAATGTAACATGCCATTATGATGTCATAATGCAAAATTCCATTATGATGTCATAATGTAAAATTCCATTATGATGTCATAATGCAAAATTCCATTATGATGTCATAATGCAAAATTCCATTATGATGTCATAATGCAAAATTCCATTATGATGTCGTAATGCAAAATTCCATTATGATGTCATAATGTAACATTCCATTATGATGTCATAATGCAAAACTCCATTATGATGTCATAATGCAAAACTCCATTATGATGTCATAATGCAAAACTCCATTATGATGTCATAATGCAAAATTCCATTATGATGTCATAATGCAACATTCCATTATGATGTCATAATCCAAAACTCAATTATGATGTCATAATGTAAAATTCCATTATGATGTCATAATGCAAAATTCCATTATGATGTCATAATGCAAAATTCCATTATGATGTCATAATGCAAAATTCCATTATGATGTCATAATGTAACATTCCATTATGATGTCATAATGCAACATTCCATTATGATGTCATAATGCAAAATTCCATTATGATGTCATAATGCAAAATTCCATTATGATGTCATAATGTAACATTCCATTATGATGTCATAATGCAACATTCCATTATGATGTCATAATGCAAAATTCCATTATGATGTCATAATGCAAAATTCCATTATGATGTCATAATGCAAAATTCCATTATGATGTCATAATGTAACATTCCATTATGATGTCATAATGTAAAATTCCATTATGATGTCATAAAGCAACATTCCATTATGATGTCATAACGCAAAATTCCATTATGATGTCATAATGCAAAACTCCATTATGATGTCATAATGCAAAACTCCATTATGATGTCATAATGCAGCATTCCATTATGATGTCGTAATGTAAAATTCCATTATGATGTCATAAAGCAACATTCCATTATGATGTCATAATGCAAAATTCCATTATGATGTCATAATGCAAAACTCCATTACGATGTCATAATGCAAAACTCCATTATGATGTCATAATGCAACATTCCATTATGATGTCATAATGCAAAACTCCATTATGATGTCATACTGCAACATTCCATTATGATGTCGTAATGCAAAATTCCATTTTGATGTCACACTGGACTCTGACCTCTCCTTTACCCCCCATATCCAATCTCTGGCCCAAACATGCCACATGCACCTCAGAAATATTGCTAAAATACGTCCGTTCCTAACCACGGACACGCTAAAGACGCTCGTGGTTGCGCTCATCCACTCCCGGCTTGACTACTGCAACTCGCTACTCATCGGCCTCCCCCACACTAGACTCGCTCCACTCCAATCCATACTAAATGCAGCAGCTAGACTCATTTTTCTATCCAGTCGTTATTCAGACGCCTCTGCATTATGCCAGTCGCTGCATTGGCTGCCCATCCACTGCAGAACTAAATTTAAACTCCTCTGCCTCACTCACAAAGCTCTGCATGGCGCTGCGCCACCATACATCACCTCCCTCCTGTCAGTACACCACCCAGCCCGCTCACTCCGATCGGCTAACACCCTCAGACTAAACACCCCTGTAATACGAACCTCTCATGCTCGCCTACAGGACTTCACCAGAGCAGCACCCATCCTCTGGAACGCTCTACCCCAAGGCATCCGGACAATTCCCGATGCACGAAATTTCAGACGTGCCTTAAAAACGCACCTCTTCAGGGAAGCATACCAAATCTCCTGACCTAGTCCCCCACCCCTCCCTATGGTGCTCCACCCTGTTTGCCTTCTGATAAATGATCTGTACATAAAATTTCCTATTGCCTATGTTCCCCAACCCCTGCACCTCCTGTACCACCCTCAACCCATTTGTGTCTAACCCAATGTACCTTATATTGTAATTGTTGTATTGTTTTGCATTTATCCATGCCTGAAAGCGCTGCGGAATAAGTTGGCGCTATACAAATAAAGATTATTATTATTATTATAATGTAACATGCCATTATGATGTCATAATGCAAAATTCCATTATGATGTCATAATGTAAAATTCCATTATGATGTCATAATGCAAAATTCCATTATGATGTCATAATGCAAAACTCCATTATGATGTCATAATGCAAAACTCCATTATGATGTCATAATGCAAAATTCCATTATGATGTCATAATCCAAAACTCAATTATGATGTCATAATGCAAAATTCCATTATGATGTCATAATGCAAAATTCCATTATGATGTCATAATGCAAAATTCCATTATGATGTCATACTGCAAAATTCCATTATGATGTCATAATGTAACATTCCATTATGATGTCATAATGCAACATTCCATTATGATGTCATAATGCAAAATTCCATTATGATGTCATAATGCAAAATTCCATTATGATGTCATAATGTAGCATTCCATTATGATGTCATAATGCAAAATTCCATTATGATGTCATAATGCAAAATTCCATTATGATGTCATAATGTAACATTCCATTATGATGTCATAATGCAACATTCCATTATGATGTCATAATGCAAAATTCCATTATGATGTCATAATGCAAAATTCCATTATGATGTCATAATGTAACATTCCATTATGATGTCAAAATGTAACATTCCATTATGATGTCATAATGCAAAATTCCATTATGATGTCATAATGTAACATTCCATTATGATGTCATAATGTAAAATTCCATTATGATGTCATAATGTAAAATTCCATTATGATGTCATAAAGCAACATTCCATTATGATGTCGTAATGTAAAAGTCCATTATGATGTCATAAAGCAACATTCCATTATGATGTCATAATGCAAAATTCCATTATGATGTCATAATGCAAAATTCCATTATGATGTCATAATGCAAAACTCCATTATGATGTCATAATGCAACATTCCATTATGATGTCGTAATGCAAAATTCCATTATGATGTCATAATGTAACATGCCATTATGATGTCATAATGCAAAATTCCATTATGATGTCATAATGTAAAATTCCATTATGATGTCATAATGCAAAATTCCATTATGATGTCATAATGCAAAATTCCATTATGATGTCATAATGCAAAATTCCATTATGATGTCATAATGCAAAATTCCATTATGATGTCATAATGCAAAATTCCATTATGATGTCATAATGCAAAATTCCATTATGATGTCATAATGCAAAATTCCATTATGATGTCATAATGCAAAATTCCATTATGATGTCATAATGTAAAATTCCATTATGATGTCATAATGTAAAATTCCATTATGATGTCATAATGCAAAATTCCATTATGATGTCATAATGTAAAATTCCATTATGATGTCATAATGCAAAATTCCATTATGATGTCATAATGTAAAATTCCATTATGATGTCATAATGCAAAATTCCATTGTGATGTCATAATGCAAAATTCCATTATGATGTCATAATGCAAAATTCCATTATGATGTCATAATGCAAAATTCCATTATGATGTCATAATGCAAAATTCCATTATGATGTCATAATGCAAAATTCCATTATGATGTCATAATGCAAAATTCCATTATGATGTCATAATGTAAAATTCCATTATGATGTCATAATGTAAAATTCCATTATGATGTCATAATGCAAAATTCCATTATGATGTCATAATGTAAAATTCCATTATGATGTCATAATGTAAAATTCCATTATGATGTCATAATGTAAAATTCCATTATGATGTCATAATGTAAAATTCCATTATGATGTCATAATGCAAAATTCCATTATGATGTCATAATGCAAAACTCCATTATGATGTCATAATGCAAAACTCCATTATGATGTCATAATGCAAAACTCCATTATGATGTCATAATGCAAAACTCCATTATGATGTCATAATGCAAAATTCCATTATGATGTCATAATGTAAAATTCCATTATGATGTCATAATCCAAAACTCAATTATGATGTCATAATGTAAAATTCCATTATGATGTCATAATGCAAAATTCCATTATGATGTCATAATGCAAAATTCCATTATGATGTCATAATGTAAAATTCCATTATGATGTCATAATCCAAAACTCAATTATGATGTCATAATGTAAAATTCCATTATGATGTCATAATGCAAAATTCCATTATGATGCCATAATGCAAAATTCCATTATGATGTCATAATGCAAAATTCCATTATGATGTCATAATGTAACATTCCATTATGATGTCATAATGCAACATTCCATTATGATGTCATAATGCAACATTCCATTATGATGTCATAATGCAAAATTCCATTATGATGTCATAATGTAACATTCCATTATGATGTCAAAATGTAACATTCCATTATGATGTCATAATGTAGCATTCCATTATGATGTCATAATGCAAAATTCCATTATGATGTCATAATGTAAAATTCCATTATGATGTCATAAAGCAACATTCCATTATGATGTCATAATGCAAAACTCCATTATGATGTCATAATGCAACATTCCATTATGATGTCGTAATGCAAAATTCCATTATGATGTCATAATGTAACATGCCATTATGATGTCATAATGCAAAATTCCATTATGATGTCATAATGTAAAATTCCATTATGATGTCATAATGCAAAATTCCATTATGATGTCATAATGCAAAATTCCATTATGATGTCATAATGCAAAATTCCATTATGATGTCATAATGCAAAATTCCATTATGATGTCATAATGCAAAATTCCATTATGATGTCATAATGTAAAATTCCATTATGATGTCATAATGCAAAATTCCATTATGATGTCATAATGTAACATTCCATTATGATGTCATAATGCAACATTCCATTATGATGTTATAATGCAAAATTCCATTATGATGTCATAATGTAACATTCCATTATGATGTCATAATGCAAAATTCCATTATGATGTCATAATGCAAAACTCCATTATGATGTCATAATGCAAAACTCCATTATGATGTCATAATGCAAAATTCCATTATGATGTCATAATCCAAAACTCAATTATGATGTCATAATGCAAAATTCCATTATGATGTCATAATGCAAAATTCCATTATGATGTCATAATGCAAAATTCCATTATGATGTCATAATGCAAAATTCCATTATGATGTCATAATGCAAAATTCCATTATGATGTCATAATGTAACATTCCATTATGATGTCATAATGCAACATTCCATTATGATGTCATAATGCAAAATTCCATTATGATGTCATAATGCAAAATTCCATTATGATGTCATAATGCAAAATTCCATTATGATGTCATAATGTAACATTCCATTATGATGTCATAATGCAACATTCCATTATGATGTCATAATGCAAAATTCCATTATGATGTCATAATGCAAAATTCCATTATGATGTCATAATGTAACATTCCATTATGATGTCATAATGCAAAATTCCATTATGATGTCATAATGTAACATTCCATTATGATGTCATAATGTAAAATTCCATTATGATGTCATAATGCAAAATTCCATTATGATGTCATAATGCAAAACTCCATTATGATTTCATAATGCAACATTCCATTATGATGTCGTAATGCAAAATTCCATTATGATGTCATAATGTAACATGCCATTATGATGTCATAATGCAAAATTCCATTATGATGTCATAATGTAAAATTCCATTATGATGTCATAATGCAAAATTCCATTATGATGTCATAATGCAAAATTCCATTATGATGTCATAATGCAAAATTCCATTATGATGTCGTAATGCAAAATTCCATTATGATGTCATAATGTAACATTCCATTATGATGTCATAATGCAAAACTCCATTATGATGTCATAATGCAAAACTCCATTATGATGTCATAATGCAAAACTCCATTATGATGTCATAATGCAAAATTCCATTATGATGTCATAATGTAAAATTCCATTATGATGTCATAATCCAAAACTCAATTATGATGTCATAATGTAAAATTCCATTATGATGTCATAATGCAAAATTCCATTATGATGTCATAATGCAAAATTCCATTATGATGTCATAATGCAAAATTCCATTATGATGTCATAATGTAACATTCCATTATGATGTCATAATGCAACATTCCATTATGATGTCATAATGCAAAATTCCATTATGATGTCATAATGCAAAATTCCATTATGATGTCATAATGCAAAATTCCATTATGATGTCATAATGTAACATTCCATTATGATGTCATAATGTAAAATTCCATTATGATGTCATAAAGCAACATTCCATTATGATGTCATAACGCAAAATTCCATTATGATGTCATAACGCAAAACTCCATTATGATGTCATAATGCAAAACTCCATTATGATGTCGTAATGCAGCATTCCATTATGATGTCGTAATGTAAAATTCCATTATGATGTCATAAAGCAACATTCCATTATGATGTCATAATGCAAAATTCCATTATGATGTCATAATGCAAAACTCCATTATGATGTCATAATGCAAAACTCCATTATGATGTCATAATGCAACATTCCATTATGATGTCATAATGCAAAACTCCATTATGATGTCATACTGCAACATTCCATTATGATGTCGTAATGCAAAATTCCATTTTGATGTCATAATGTAACATGCCATTATGATGTCATAATGCAAAATTCCATTATGATGTCATAATGTAAAATTCCATTATGATGTCATAATGCAAAATTCCATTATGATGTCATAATGCAAAACTCCATTATGATGTCATAATGCAAAACTCCATTATGATGTCATAATGCAAAATTCCATTATGATGTCATAATCCAAAACTCAATTATGATGTCATAATGCAAAATTCCATTATGATGTCATAATGCAAAATTCCATTATGATGTCATAATGCAAAATTCCATTATGATGTCATACTGCAAAATTCCATTATGATGTCATAATGTAACATTCCATTATGATGTCATAATGCAACATTCCATTATGATGTCATAATGCAAAATTCCATTATGATGTCATAATGCAAAATTCCATTATGATGTCATAATGTAGCATTCCATTATGATGTCATAATGCAAAATTCCATTATGATGTCATAATGT
Organism: Eleutherodactylus coqui; assembly: GCF_035609145.1. Taxonomy (NCBI): domain Eukaryota; kingdom Metazoa; phylum Chordata; class Amphibia; order Anura; family Eleutherodactylidae; genus Eleutherodactylus; species Eleutherodactylus coqui. The sequence continues at coordinate 202,011,037 of NC_089844.1, forward strand.
AACATGCCATTATGATGTCATAATGCAAAATTCCATTATGATGTCATAATGTAAAATTCCATTATGATGTCATAATGCAAAATTCCATTATGATGTCATAATGCAAAATTCCATTATGATGTCATAATGCAAAATTCCATTATGATGTCATAATGCAAAATTCCATTATGATGTCATAATGCAAAATTCCATTATGATGTCATAATGTAAAATTCCATTATGATGTCATAATGCAAAATTCCATTATGATGTCATAATGTAAAATTCCATTATGATGTCATAATGTAAAATTCCATTATGATGTCATAATGTAAAATTCCATTATGATGTCATAATGCAAAATTCCATTATGATGTCATAATGCAAAATTCCATTATGATGTCATAATGCAAAACTCCATTATGATGTCATAATGCAAAACTCCATTATGATGTCATAATGTAAAATTCCATTATGATGTCATAATCCAAAACTCAATTATGATGTCATAATGTAAAATTCCATTATGATGTCATAATGTAAAATTCCATTATGATGTCATAATGCAAAATTCCATTATGATGTCATAATGCAAAATTCCATTATGATGTCATAATGCAAAATTCCATTATGATGTCATAATGTAACATTCCATTATGATGTCATAATGCAACATTCCATTATGATGTCATAATGCAAAATTCCATTATGATGTCATAATGCAACATTCCATTATGATGTCATAATGCAAAATTCCATTATGATGTCATAATGCAAAATTCCATTATGATGTCATAATGTAACATTCCATTATGATGTCATAATGCAACATTCCATTATGATGTTATAATGCAAAATTCCATTATGATGTCATAATGTAACATTCCATTATGATGTCATAATGCAAAATTCCATTATGATGTCATAATGTAACATTCCACTATGATGTCATAATGTAAAATTCCATTATGATGTCATAAAGCAACATTCCATTATGATGTCATAACGCAAAATTCCATTATGATGTCATAATGCAAAATTCCATTATGATGTCATAATGTAAAATTCCATTATGATGTCATAATGTAAAATTCCATTATGATGTCATAATGCAAAATTCCATTATGATGTCATAATGTAAAATTCCATTATGATGTCATAATGTAAAATTCCATTATGATGTCATAATGTAAAATTCCATTATGATGTCATAATGCAAAATTCCATTATGATGTCATAATGCAAAACTCCATTATGATGTCATAATGCAAAACTCCATTATGATGTCATAATGCAAAACTCCATTATGATGTCATAATGCAAAACTCCATTATGATGTCATAATGCAAAACTCCATTATGATGTCATAATGTAAAATTCCATTATGATGTCATAATCCAAAACTCAATTATGATGTCATAATGTAAAATTCCATTATGATGTCATAATGCAAAATTCCATTATGATGTCATAATGTAAAATTCCATTATGATGTCATAATCCAAAACTCCATTATGATGTCATAATGCAACATTCCATTATGATGTCGTAATGCAAAATTCCATTATGATGTCATAATGTAACATGCCATTATGATGTCATAATGCAAAATTCCATTATGATGTCATAATGTAAAAAATTCCATTATGATGTCATAATGCAAAATTCCATTATGATGTCATAATGCAAAATTCCATTATGATGTCATAATGCAAAATTCCATTATGATGTCATAATGCAAAATTTCATTATGATGTCATAATGCAAAATTCCATTATGATGTCATAATGCAAAATTCCATTATGATGTCATAATGCAAAATTCCATTATGATGTCATAATGCAAAATTCCATTATGATGTCATAATGCAAAATTCCATTATGATGTCATAATGTAAAATTCCATTATGATGTCATAATGTAAAATTCCATTATGATGTCATAATGCAAAATTCCATTATGATGTCATAATGTAAAATTCCATTATGATGTCATAATGTAAAATTCCATTATGATGTCATAATGTAAAATTCCATTATGATGTCATAATGCAAAACTCCATTATGATGTCATAATGCAAAACTCCATTATGATGTCATAATGCAAAACTCCATTATGATGTCATAATGCAAAACTCCATTATGATGTCATAATGCAAAACTCCATTATGATGTCATAATGCAAAATTCCATTATGATGTCATAATGTAAAATTCCATTATGATGTCATAATCCAAAACTCAATTATGATGTCATAATGTAAAATTCCATTATGATGTCATAATGCAAAATTCCATTATGATGTCATAATGTAAAATTCCATTATGATGTCATAATCCAAAACTCAATTATGATGTCATAATGTAAAATTCCATTATGATGTCATAATGCAAAATTCCATTATGATGCCATAATGCAAAATTCCATTATGATGTCATAATGCAAAATTCCATTATGATGTCATAATGTAACATTCCATTATGATGTCATAATGCAACATTCCATTATGATGTCATAATGCAAAATTCCATTATGATGTCATAATGCAAAATTCCATTATGATGTCATAATGTAACATTCCATTATGATGTGAAAATGTAACATTCCATTATGATGTCATAATGTAACATTCCATTATGATGTCATAATGCAAAATTCCATTATGATGTCATAATGTAACATTCCATTATGATGTCATAATGTAAAATTCCATTATGATGTCATAATGTAAAATTCCATTATGATGTCATAAAGCAACATTCCATTATGATGTCATAATGCAAAACTCCATTATGATGTCGTAATGCAACATTCCATTATGATGTCGTAATGCAAAATTCCATTATGATGTCATAATGTAACATGCCATTATGATGTCATAATGCAAAATTCCATTATGATGTCATAATGTAAAATTCCATTATGATGTCATAATGCAAAATTCCATTATGATGTCATAATGCAAAATTCCATTATGATGTCATAATGCAAAATTCCATTATGATGTCATAATGCAAAATTCCATAATGATGTCATAATGCAAAATTCCATTATGATGTCATAATGTAAAATTCCATTATGATGTCATAATGCAAAATTCCATTATGATGTCATAATGCAAAATTCCATTATGATGTCATAATGCAAAATTCCATTATGATGTCATAATGCAAAATTCCATTATGATGTCGTAATGCAAAATTCCATTATGATGTCATAATGTAACATTCCATTATGATGTCATAATGCAAAACTCCATTATGATGTCATAATGCAAAACTCCATTATGATGTCATAATGCAAAACTCCATTATGATGTCATAATGCAAAATTCCATTATGATGTCATAATGTAAAATTCCATTATGATGTCATAATCCAAAACTCAATTATGATGTCATAATGTAAAATTCCATTATGATGTCATAATGCAAAATTCCATTATGATGTCATAATGCAAAATTCCATTATGATGTCATAATGCAAAATTCCATTATGATGTCATAATGTAACATTCCATTATGATGTCATAATGCAACATTCCATTATGATGTCATAATGCAAAATTCCATTATGATGTCATAATGCAAAATTCCATTATGATGTCATAATGTAACATTCCATTATGATGTCATAATGCAACATTCCATTATGATGTCATAATGCAAAATTCCATTATGATGTCATAATGCAAAATTCCATTATGATGTCATAATGTAACATTCCATTATGATGTCATAATGTAAAATTCCATTATGATGTCATAAAGCAACATTCCATTATGATGTCATAACGCAAAATTCCATTATGATGTCATAAAGCAACATTCCATTATGATGTCATAACGCAAAATTCCATTATGATGTCATAATGCAAAACTCCATTATGATGTCATAATGCAAAACTCCATTATGATGTCATAATGCAGCATTCCATTATGATGTCGTAATGTAAAATTCCATTATGATGTCATAAAGCAACATTCCATTATGATGTCATAATGCAAAATTCCATTATGATGTCATAATGCAAAACTCCATTATGATGTCATAATGCAAAACTCCATTATGATGTCATAATGCAACATTCCATTATGATGTCATAATGCAAAACTCCATTATGATGTCATACTGCAACATTCCATTATGATGTCGTAATGCAAAATTCCATTTTGATGTCATAATGTAACATGCCATTATGATGTCATAATGCAAAATTCCATTATGATGTCATAATGTAAAATTCCATTATGATGTCATAATGCAAAATTCCATTATGATGTCATAATGCAAAACTCCATTATGATGTCATAATGCAAAACTCCATTATGATGTCATAATGCAAAATTCCATTATGATGTCATAATCCAAAACTCAATTATGATGTCATAATGCAAAATTCCATTATGATGTCATAATGCAAAATTCCATTATGATGTCATAATGCAAAATTCCATTATGATGTCATACTGCAAAATTCCATTATGATGTCATAATGTAACATTCCATTATGATGTCATAATGCAACATTCCATTATGATGTCATAATGCAAAATTCCATTATGATGTCATAATGCAAAATTCCATTATGATGTCATAATGTAGCATTCCATTATGATGTCATAATGCAAAATTCCATTATGATGTCATAATGTAACATGCCATTATGATGTCATAATGCAAAATTCCATTATGATGTCATAATGTAAAATTCCATTATGATGTCATAATGCAAAATTCCATTATGATGTCATAATGCAAAATTCCATTATGATGTCATAATGCAAAATTCCATTATGATGTCATAATGCAAAATTCCATTATGATGTCATAATGCAAAATTCCATTATGATGTCATAATGTAAAATTCCATTATGATGTCATAATGCAAAATTCCATTATGATGTCATAATGTAAAATTCCATTATGATGTCATAATGTAAAATTCCATTATGATGTCATAATGTAAAATTCCATTATGATGTCATAATGCAAAATTCCATTATGATGTCATAATGCAAAATTCCATTATGATGTCATAATGCAAAACTCCATTAAGATGTCATAATGTAACATTCCATTATGATGTCATAATGCAACATTCCATTATGATGTCATAATGCAAAATTCCATTATGATGTCATAATGCAAAATTCCATTATGATGTCATAATGCAAAATTCCATTATGATGTCATAATGTAACATTCCATTATGATGTCATAATGCAACATTCCATTATGATGTCATAATGCAACATTCCATTATGATGTCATAATGCAAAATTCCATTATGATGTCATAATGCAAAATTCCATTATGATGTCATAATGTAACATTCCATTATGATGTCATAATGCAAAATTCCATTATGATGTCATAATGTAACATGCCATTATGATGTCATAATGCAAAATTCCATTATGATGTCATAATGTAAAATTCCATTATGATGTCATAATGCAAAATTCCATTATGATGTCATAATGCAAAATTCCATTATGATGTCATAATGCAAAATTCCATTATGATGTCATAATGCAAAATTCCATTATGATGTCATAATGTAAAATTCCATTATGATGTCATAATGCAAAATTCCATTATGATGTCATAATGTAAAATTCCATTATGATGTCATAATGTAAAATTCCATTATGATGTCATAATGTAAAATTCCATTATGATGTCATAATGCAAAATTCCATTATGATGTCATAATGCAAAATTCCATTATGATGTCATAATGCAAAACTCCATTATGATGTCATAATGAAAAACTCCATTATGATGTCATAATGCAAAACTCCATTATGATGTCATAATCCAAAACTCAATTATGATGTCATAATGCAAAATTCCATTATGATGTCATAATGCAAAATTCCATTATGATGTCATAATGCAAAATTCCATAATGATGTCATAATGCAACATTCCATTATGATGTCATAATGTAACATTCCATTATGATGTCATAATGCAACATTCCATTATGATGTCATAATGCAACATTCCATTATGATGTCATAATGCAAAATTCCATTATGATGTCATAATGCAACATTCCATTATGATGTCATAATGCAACATTCCATTATGATGTCATAATGCAAAATTCCATTATGATGTCATAATGCAAAATTCCATTATGATGTCATAATGTAACGATGTCATAATGCAAAATTCCATTATGATGTCATAATGTAACATTCCATTATGATGTCATAATGCAAAATTCCATTATGATGTCATAATGCAAAATTCCATTATGATGTCATAATGCAAAATTCCATTATGATGTCATAATGTAACATTCCATTATGATGTCATAATGCAAAATTCCATTATGATGTCATAATGTAAAATTCCATTATGATGTCATAATGCAAAAATTCCATTATGATGTCATAATGCAAAATTCCATTATGATGTCATAATGTAAAATTCCATTATGATGTCATAATGCAAAATTCCATTATGATGTCATAATGCAAAATTCCATTATGATGTCATAATGTAAAATTCCATTATGATGTCATAATGCAAAATTCCATTATGATGTCATAATGTAAAATTCCATTATGATGTCATAATGCAACATTCCATTATGATGTCATAATGCAAAATTCCATTATGATGTCATAATGTAAAATTCCATTATGATGTCATAATGCAAAAATTCCATTATGATGTCATAATGCAAAATTCCATTATGATGTCATAATGTAAAATTCCATTATGATGTCATAATGCAAAATTCCATTATGATGTCATAATGCAAAATTCCATTATGATGTCATAACGTAAAATTCCATTATGATGTCATAATGCAAAATTCCATTATGATGTCATAATGTAAAATTCCATTATGATGTCATAATGCAACATTCCATTATGATGTCGTAATGCAAAATTCCATTATGATGTCATAATGTAACATGCCATTATGATGTCATAATGCAAAATTCCATTATGATGTCATAATGTAAAATTCCATTATGATGTCATAATGCAAAATTCCATTATGATGTCATAATGCAAAATTCCATTATGATGTCATAATGCAAAATTCCATTATGATGTCATAATGCAAAATTCCATTATGATGGCATAATGCAAAATTCCATTATGATGGCATAATGCAAAATTCCATTATGATGTCATAATGCAACATTCCATTATGATGTCGTAATGTAAAATTCCATTATGATGTCATAACGTAAAATTCCATTATGATGTCATAATGCAACATTCCATTATGATGTCGTAATGCAAAATTCCATTATGATGTCATAATGTAACATGCCATTATGATGTCATAATGCAAAATTCCATTATGATGTCATAATGTAAAATTCCATTATGATGTCATAATGCAAAATTCCATTATGATGTCATAATGCAAAATTCCATTATGATGTCATAATGTAACATTCCATTATGATGTCATAATGTAAAATTCCATTATGATGTCATAAAGCAACATTCCATTATGATGTCATAACGCAAAATTCCATTATGATGTCATAATGCAAAACTCCATTATGATGTCATAATGCAAAACTCCATTATGATGTCATTAAGCAGCATTCCATTATGATGTCGTAATGTAAAATTCCATTATGATGTCATAAAGCAACATTCCATTATGATGTCATAAAGCAACATTCCATTATGATGTCATAATGCAAAATTCCATTATGATGTCATAATGCAAAATTCCATTATGATGTCATAATGCAAAACTCCATTATGATGTCATAATGCAACATTCCATTATGATGTCATAATGCAAAACTCCATTATGATGTCATACTGCAACATTCCATTATGATGTCGTAATGCAAAATTCCATTTTGATGTCATAATGTAACATGCCATTATGATGTCATAATGCAAAATTCCATTATGATGTCATAATGTAAAATTCCATTATGATGTCATAATGCAAAATTCCATTATGATGTCATAATGCAAAACTCCATTATGATGTCATAATGCAAAACTCCATTATGATGTCATAATGCAAAATTCCATTATGATGTCATAATCCAAAACTCAATTATGATGTCATAATGCAAAATTCCATTATGATGTCATAATGCAAAATTCCATTATGATGTCATAATGCAAAATTCCATTATGATGTCATAATGCAAAATTCCATTATGATGTCATAATGTAACATTCCATGATGATGTCATAATGCAACATTCCATTATGATGTCATAATGCAAAATTCCATTATGATGTCATAATGCAAAATTCCATTATGATGTCATAATGTAGCATTCCATTATGATGTCATAATGCAAAATTCCATTATGATGTCATAATGTAACATGCCATTATGATGTCATAATGCAAAATTCCATTATGATGTCATAATGTAAAATTCCATTATGATGTCATAATGCAAAATTCCATTATGATGTCATAATGCAAAATTCCATTATGATGTCATAATGCAAAATTCCATTATGATGTCATAATGCAAAATTCCATTATGATGTCATAATGCAAAATTCCATTATGATGTCATAATGTAAAATTCCATTATGATGTCATAATGCAAAATTCCATTATGATGTCATAATGTAAAATTCCATTATGATGTCATAATGTAAAATTCCATTATGATGTCATAATGTAAAATTCCATTATGATGTCATAATGCAAAATTCCATTATGATGTCATAATGCAAAATTCCATTATGATGTCATAATGCAAAACTCCATTATGATGTCATAATGCAAAACTCCATTATGATGTCATAATGCAAAATTCCATTATGATGTCATAATCCAAAACTCAATTATGATGTCATAATGCAAAATTCCATTATGATGTCATAATGCAAAATTCCATTATGATGTCATAATGCAAAATTCCATTATGATGTCATAATGCAAAATTCCATTATGATGTCATAATGTAACATTCCATTATGATGTCATAATGCAACATTCCATTATGATGTCATAATGCAAAATTCCATTATGATGTCATAATGCAAAATTCCATTATGATGTCATAATGTAACATTCCATTATGATGTCATAATGCAACATTCCATTATGATGTCATAATGCAACATTCCATTATGATGTCATAATGCAAAATTCCATTATGATGTCATAATGCAAAATTCCATTATGATGTCATAATGTAACATTCCATTATGATGTCATAATGCAAAATTCCATTATGATGTCATAATGTAACATGCCATTATGATGTCATAATGTAACATTCCATTATGATGTCATAATGTAAAATTCCATTATGATGTCATAATGCAAAATTCCATTATGATGTCATAATGCAAAACTCCATTATGATTTCATAATGCAACATTCCATTATGATGTTGTAATGCAAAATTCCATTATGATGTCATAATGCAAAATTCCATTATGATGTCATAATGTAACATGCCATTATGATGTCATAATGCAAAATTCCATTATGATGTCATAATGTAAAATTCCATTATGATGTCATAATGCAAAATTCCATTATGATGTCATAATGCAAAATTCCATTATGATGTCATAATGTAACATTCCATTATGATGTCATAATGCAACATTCCATTGTGATGTCATAATGTAACATTCCATTATGATGTCATAATGCAAAATTCCATTATGATGTCATAATGTAAAATTCCATTATGATGTCATAATGCAAAAATTCCATTATGATGTCATAATGCAAAATTCCATTATGATGTCATAATGCAACATTCCATTATGATGTCATAATGCAACATTCCATTATGATGTCATAATGCAACATTCCATTATGATGTCATAATGCAACATTCCATTATGATGTCATAATGTAAAATTCCATTATGATGTCATAATGTAACATTCCATTATGATGTCATAATGCAACATTCCATTATGATGTCATAATGCAAAATTCCATTATGATGTCATAATGCAAAATTCCATTATGATGTCATAATGTAACATTCCATTATGATGTCATAATGCAACATTCCATTATGATGGCATAATGCAAAATTCCATTATGATGGCATAATGCAAAATTCCATTATGATGTCATAATGTAACATTCCATTATGATGTCATAATGCAAAATTCCATTATGCTGTCATAATGTAACATTCCATTATGATGTCATAATGCAAAATTCCATTATGATGTCATAATGTAACATTCCATTATGATGTCATAATGCAACATTCCATTATGATGTCATAATGCAAAATTCCATTATGATGTCATAATGCAAAATTCCATTATGATGTCATAATGTAACATTCCATTATGATGTCATAATGCAAAATTCCATTATGATGTCATAATGTAACATTCCATTATGATGTCATAATGCAAAATTCCATTATGATGTCATAATGCAAAATTCCATTATGATGTCATAATGTAACATTCCATTATGATGTCATAATGCAAAATTCCATTATGATGTCATAATGCAAAATTCCATTATGATGTCATAATGCAAAATTCCATTATGATGTCATAATGCAAAATTCCATTATGATGTCATAATGCAAAATTCCATTATGATGTCATAATGTAACATTCCATTATGATGTCATAATGCAAAATTCCATTATGATGTCATAATGCAAAATTCCATTATGATGTCATAATGCAAAATTCCATTATGATGTCATAATGTAACATTCCATTATGATGTCATAATGTAAAATTCCATTATGATGTCATAATGCAAAATTCCATTATGATGTCATAATGCAACATTCCATTATGATGTCATAATGCAAAATTCCATTATGATGTCATAATATAGAATTCCATTATGATGTCATAATGCAAAATTCCATTATGATGTCATAATGCAAAATTCCATTATGATGTCATAATGTAAAATTCCATTATGAGCTCATAATTTAAATTCCATTATGATGTCATAATGTAAAATTCCATTATGATGTCATAATGTAAATTCCATTATGATGTCATAATGCAAAATTCTATTATGATGTCATAATGTAACATTCCATTATGTCATAATGCAAAATTCCATTATGATGTCATAATGCAAAATTCCATTATGATGTCATAATGCAAAACTCCATTATGATGTCATAATGCAAAACTCCATTATGATGTCATAATGCAAAATTCCATTATGATGTCATAATCCAAAACTCAATTATGATGTCATAATGCAAAATTCCATTATGATGTCATAATGCAAAATTCCATTATGATGTCATAATGCAAAATTCCATTATGATGTCATAATGCAAAATTCCATTATGATGTCATAATGCAAAATTCCATTATGATGTCATAATGTAAAATTCCATTATGATGTCATAATGTAAAATTCCATTATGATGTCATAATGTAACATTCCATTATGATGTCATAATGCAAAATTCCATTATGATGTCATAATGCAAAATTCCATTATGATGTCATAATGCAAAATTCCATTATGATGTCATAATGTAAAATTCCATTATGATGTCATAATGTAACATTCCATTATGATGTCATAATGTAAAATTCCATTATGATGTCATAATGCAAAATTCCATTATGATGTCATAATGCAACATTCCATTATGATGTCATAATGCAAAATTCCATTATGATGTCATAATATAGAATTCCATTATGATGTCATAATGCAAAATTCCATTATGATGTCATAATGCAAAATTCCATTATGATGTCATAATGTAAAATTCCATTATGATGTCATAATGCAAAATTCCATTATGATGTCATAATGTAAAATTCCATTATGATGTCATAATGTAAAATTCCATTATGATGTCATAATGTAAAATTCCATTATGATGTCATAATGCAAAATTCCATTATGATGTCATAATGCAAAATTCCATTATGATGTCATAATGCAAAACTCCATTATGATGTCATAATGCAAAACTCCATTATGATGTCATAATGCAAAATTCCATTATGATGTCATAATCCAAAACTCAATTATGATGTCATAATGCAAAATTCCATTATGATGTCATAATGCAAAATTCCATTATGATGTCATAATGCAAAATTCCATTATGATGTCATAATGCAAAATTCCATTATGATGTCATAATGCAAAATTCCATTATGATGTCATAATGTAACATTCCATTATGATGTCATAATGCAACATTCCATTATGATGTCATAATGCAAAATTCCATTATGATGTCATAATGCAAAATTCCATTATGATGTCATAATGTAACATTCCATTATGATGTCATAATGCAAAATTCCATTATGATGTCATAATGTAACATTCCATTATGATGTCATAATGCAAAATTCCATTATGATGTCATAATGTAACATTCCATTATGATGTCATAATGCAAAATTCCATTATGATGTCATAATGTAAAATTCCATTATGATGTCATAATGCAAAATTCCATTATGATGTCATAATGTAAAATTCCATTATGATGTCATAATGTAAAATTCCATTATGATGTCATAATGTAAAATTCCATTATGATGTCATAATGCAAAATTCCATTATGATGTCATAATGCAAAATTCCATTATGATGTCATAATGCAAAACTCCATTATGATGTCATAATGCAAAACTCCATTATGATGTCATAATGCAAAATTCCATTATGATGTCATAATCCAAAACTCAATTATGATGTCATAATGCAAAATTCCATTATGATGTCATAATGCAAAATTCCATTATGATGTCATAATGCAAAATTCCATTATGATGTCATAATGCAAAATTCCATTATGATGTCATAATGCAAAATTCCATTATGA